>NC_062279.1:25378903-25695304 GCF_902655055.1 Lutra lutra | reverse complement strand
ACATTTATTATTAAGACACAGGATGCTCAAGAATTGTTTAGATTTATGGGATATTGTTTTTTAATAAATTTCTTCTTAAACCAAGTTGCTGGATTTTTATATTCCAAGTATTTCTAAAATTTTAATGCATGTTTAAAGAATAAATTAGTATAACATTCTCATTCTCTCTTTTTTTTAAAGATTTTATTTATTTATTTATTTATTTATTTATTTATTTATTTATTTGTCAAAGAGAGTGAGAAAGGAGAAAGAGCACAAGGGGGCAGGGAGGCAGCAGGCAGAGGGAAAAGCAGGCTCCCTGCTGAGCAAGGAGCCCAATGAGGGACTAGATCCAAGGACCCTGAAGTCATGACCTGAGCCAAAGGCAGATACTTAACCAACTGAGCAGAGTGGGAGACAACCATGTGAGACTATGGACTGAGGGAAACAAAGCAAAGGTTTTAGAAGGGAGGGGGCTGGAGGGATGGGTAAGCCTAGTGATGGGTATTAAGGAGGGCACATATTGCATGGAGCACTGGGTGTTATATACAAACAATAAATCATGGACACTATATCAAAACTAATGATGTACTGTATGGTGACTAACATAACACAATTTAAAAAATAAATAAACAGGGGCACCTGGGTGGCTCAGTGGTTGGGTGTCTGCCTTTGGCTCAGGTCATGATCCCAGAGTTCTGGGATCGAGCCCCGAATCAGGCTCTCTGCTCCATGGGAAGCCTGCTTCTCCCTCACCCACTCCCCCTGCTGTGTTCCCTCTCTCACTGTGTCTCTCTCTGTCGAATAAATAAATAAAATCTTTAAAATAAATAAATAAATAAATAAATAAATAAACATAACCAACAGAGCCCCCGAAGCTCCCCTCTACTTTCTTTTTTAAACAATCATAAACTACACTTTAGATTAGGATTTAAAAGACCATTTAATCCAACTCCTTAATTTATAAAACAGAAAAATGATGTTCAGAACTTAAGTGGCTTACTCACTTCATCATGGGGGAAAAAAGCAGAATATAGCATATAACAAAGTGTAGAAATCTACAGTACTTTTAAGTTGACCTATTACATTTCTTTCTTTTTTTTTTAAGGTTTTATTCATTTATTCAACAGAGAGAGAGTGAGCATAAGTAGGGAGAGCAGCAGGCAAAGGGAATGGGAGAACAGGGTCCTTGCTGAGCAGGGAGCCTGATGCAGGGCTCCATCCCAGGACCTTGAGATCATGACTTGAAGTGAAGGCAGGTGCTTAACAACTGAGCCACCCAGGTGTCCCAACCTATTATATTTATATCTATGGAATATAACAGTACTATTACACATATTTTTTTAAATGTGTGTCTGTTGATCTTATAGCAAGTCAACTGGCATTCTTCAAAGTATATGAACAAAGGCAGCATGTATAATATGGTCATAAAACTGGGGTACTAAATTATTACTTAACTACGTATCATACAACTTGCTGGGTTTTTGTTTTTTTTTTTTTACTAGTCTTCCTTGTGTTTCCACTGCCAGTAAAATATATTATCAGCATCTTTATTTCCTCCTATTTTCTAAGCTTTATTGAGCTTTATTGACAAATAAAAACTATGTATATTTAAGGTATACAACTTAGTGTGATATATGGAATCACTGTCAAATGATATTACAATCATTACAATCAAGCTAATTAACATATCTATCACTTCACAGTTACCACTTTATGTGTTGTGCACACATGTGTAGTAAGAACCAAGATCTACTCTATTAGCAAATGTCAAGTACATAATACATTGTTAACTATAGTCACCATGTATAATATAATATAATAATATATAATATAATAATGTATAATACTATACATTATTCCTTATTCATCTTGTTTCACTCAAAGTCAATATGACCCTATGACCAATATCCTCCATGATTTTTTTTTTATGAGATGTCAAACTAGTTTCTACTAATTAAGTTAGATGACCTCTCAACTGTCTGGATTGAAAAATCTATTTGTAAGTACAAAGCAGAGATCAGGTAAAGCAAAGAGTAATTTGCTTTTTTTTTTTCCAGATAGCATGTGTATTGATTACTGTCATCCAGTTGTATTTAGCTTTCCCTGACCATGTGGTGTTTTATTGCAAAAAAATATCTGGAGTATGGCACTAGCCACTAAAACTGGCTGCAGTCAAAGGGCAATTTGGCTTGTAGAGACACAAACAATACATGTGTTTAAAAGGCTAAAGTGCAGTCATTGCAACAGAAAGTACTTAGACTATCTTCATTCTACGTGTCAATTCACATTCTCTCTGCATACTGTGAATACAGACAAAACAATTTGCCTGCCATTCCACATCTAAGTACTTAAAAGTCAGCAAACAGGTGTTGCATGGTTTTTACTGTAGTGGCCAGATGACTATCTGAAGCATAGTTCTCTGGATCTCTTTATTTATACTATATCCCAGAAATATATTTTCTCTATGTCAGACCCTTAGCAAATGTCTTGATCTCTTTGGGCTGCTATAACAAAATACCATAGAGTGAGTGGCTTAGAAACAACTATTAAATTTATTAGAGTTCTGGAAGCTGAGAATGGTCCCACAGTCTAGTTGGTGCCAACAGATTTGGTGTCTGATAAGATTCTGCTTCTTAGTTCACAAACCTCCAGTTTGTAGCAATGTCCTCACATGGTGGGAAGAGCAAGGAAGATCTTTGGGGCTTCTTTTACAATGGCAGTAATCCTATTCATGAGGGCTCTATCTTCATGTCCTAGTCACCTCCCAATGGCCCACCTCCTAATACCATCACCCCAGGGATTAAGACTTCAGCATAGGAATTTGGGGGTGACACAAATGTCACAGAGCAACAACAATATGAATAATTTTAAACTTGTCTTGGCATATGGCAGTTTTCTATTTTCTGTCCAATTTGCTCATCTTGAAGGTATACTCCCCCTAGCCAATACAATAATCAAATATTCATTCAAAACTTCCCTTCAGGGACTGAGCTTATTCACATTAATTTTTCACCAACTAATAAAGTTTGTCAAGCTCATGTAATACATTCCTTGAATTGTCATTGCCTTTGAACTACTGTATATTCATTGTACAAATTTCAATGGAAAAAAGAATTTGGTCAAAAGAATATGCTTCCAAATTTGAGTATTAAACATCACTAAGTTATATCAATTTGGGAAGGAAATGAGAAAGAGCAGGACTTATTCAAACCTCTAAATTTGCACAATTTATGAACCCAGCAATTCTGCTGTCAGGTGACAGACTTAGTTCACTGAAAGGAAAACAAAACATTGCTTCAAATAAAATGAGACCATTTCTTACAAATATTTAGATGATAATATTAAAATGTTCTATATTTTTTTATTTCATAATTTCTCTTAATAATGGCTAGTTAGATATTAAAGTTTCCTGCACTTTGGGAAATTATACATATTTAAATTCTCTCTTACATAATTGTTCCAATTTATTAGAGTTTAAAATCTAAGTAACAGAGATCTAAATAGCGTAAGATATTTTATATTTTTATGTTTTACTCTATTCTGGTGGTTCATTACATCAATAACATCTAATTCCTCACACTGTGGAAGGTGCTAGAGAAGAGAAAGAGGAATTTGTAGAAATTTTAGAATCCTTTTAGAAGACCATTTTTAAATATGAATTAAGTAAGCGAACCTCAAGATGTTCCAATATTATAAACAAAATTGTATACCACAGGGGTAAAGCTCACTGGAGAAATAAATGTTAGAAGCTCTTACAATGAAAGCAATAAATGGTAATCTTATTAAGGAAGTAGATAAGAAAGGCTAGATTTTGAGTGGTGGGAACCAGAATGGAAGAGCACAGGAGAAAAGGTCAGCGTATCAAGGGGGAACAGAGTATAACAGACCCGAGAACAGAATCACTTCAATGACTTGGGGATGGTAGTAGGATTAGAACATTAAGAACCTGGGATGCCAGGTGACATTTTTAATTTGATGGTAAAGGAGTATAGGTCTGAGGACGTACAAGAGGTGTAATGAGAGCATCCATAGACTAGGGATGTTTGGTGACCTGACCCTATGGAGCTGAGAATGACCCTGCATGGGCATGACTGGCAATGGCTGAAGTGCCTATACAAGATGAATAAAATGATACTAACCACAACACTGGGAAATTACAATGAGATTATGGTGTTTATTTGTACACCTGGTTTGCGCTGTAATCAGGTTCTATTTATCTTCTCTTCAGCGACCTCTTTGGCAAGTTCTATGCATGAGGAATAAAGCAATCAGAGCATAAATTTAGTCACTGATGCTCATAGCAGCTTATGAACACATCAGTGGGTACAGTATAGTATTTTCATGGCCATCTCATAATGAAAACTAAACTGACCAAACTTTTTTTGAAAAACATACTAGAAAAGTCCATGTTGTAACTTACCAGCTCAGTTCCAGGGAAATGTACTGAGTGAAATTTTATGTGAAGACTGAATGTCTATGGAGGAGTTCAGTATCACGATGGTAAGGATATATGCTAAATTATGGATAATGATTAATCACCCTACAAGCCCCTGTATCGATTCTCTAGCTGGCTTCTTACCTTTGATGTTCAATCCAGTCATACTAATTTAGTCTCTAAAAATAGTCTACTGTTTTGTTGTTAATGTTTTCAATTTCAGCAGTTGTTTCTTGTTGACTTTAACTTAATTTAATCTAATTTAATTTTTGTATATACAAAATCATTTGTATGACTCAAAAGCCAAAACCACTGTTTATAAGCATATTCAGAAATCTTGAGTCTATTCCAAACTCACCTACTTCATCCTTATCCATCATTTTCATTAGTTCCTTGTTTTTCATATCTAGGTAGTGTAGTATTTGCATACATTCTTCTCCCTTTTTTAATGCAATATATAAAATCTCCCACACACCCTGCTTTGATCACTTACAAATATATTCTGGCAATCATGCTACTCCAATAGAAACCTTTTTCATTGAGAAAGAGAGAGGGATAATACTCCATTTGGTGGTATATCTTAGATAGATGGATATTAATTTTATTTCCGAATCTTCTGTTTTTACAAATAATGCCATACTACTAAAGCTTGTGTGTGTTCTTTTCATTTTTTTGAAGATGAACCTTCCAGCTATACTTATGCAAAGGGGATTGCTGGATAAGGAGTCATCAGATTGACTAGTTTTTTTTTTTAAAGATTTTATTTATTTATTTGTCAGAGAGAGAGAGAGAGCGAGCACAGGCAGACAGAGTGGCAGGCAGAGGCAGAGGGAGAAGCAGGCTCCCCACAGAACGAGGAGCCCAATGTGGGACTCGATCCCAGGACGCTGGGATCATGACCTGAGCCGAAGGCAGCAGCTTAACCCACTGAGCCACCCAGGCGTCCCATAGTTTCTTAAGTATTATTAAGCAATCCACCTGCTTTATCAATTTTCACCCCCACCAACCTGTACCAGAGAGCCTGATTCTCTGCACCTTGCCAACAGTGCATTTTCAAAGGTTTCAATTTTTGCAAACCTCATATGTGAGAAATAATACTCACTTCTGAAAGTTTTCTAACTACAGAAAATTAACAAGCATTACTGAAGGAATAATAACTTGCTCTAAATTTTATAGTTCTGGAAATGCTCAATTATTTAGAAATTGCTCTTTAGTGTTCTCAATTTGCAGAACAACTTTTAAAATGCCAATAATGGGCATCACGGTGTCGGTTCATTTGCCAGCGAGGGAGAGAGCAGAATCTTTCTTGTGCTTTCCGAAGGGAAAATGTATAAAACAAACTTTACATGTCATTTGGAGCTGAAGAGCAGTCAGTTGCCTCTCCTCAAACATTGCAGAAAATATGGTAGCAGATGCTGCATAATAGTCCTATTATTCCAACCGAAGCATATAAATGCTTCTTTCATTTTCATAAATAAGATGATTTTCATTCTCTTCTCAAGGAATTGTCAATCTCCTAAGATCTGACATTGAGTACACCATCCACTTAATTAACCAAGGAGAAAAAAAAATAATAATTTTTTCCTTTTTGTGGAATGATGGGATTCCATCTAGATTTTCTGATTAATTTGGTATTTTACTCTGTCATTATAATTCAATTTATGGGGCTTTTCAGTACATTCCTTGAAGGCACTTTTATCACCCATGAAAATTCCAAATAAAAAGGAAAACTACTTCAATGTTCATTTTTCCCTACAAGGGATACTTTTGCCACTCCACTACAAATAACTATTTAGAACTGGCATTTTCAATGCTGCTGAACTGTCAGAAAGCAAGTTTCAACTTTTTCTTATCACTGTTTTTTATTACTAACAAAATAAATGAAAATTAACTCAAATTACTTATTACTAATATTATTTATTTGATTATCCAAACAAAATTAAGGTAGTTTTATTATTTTATGTCATGCTAGAAAGTACATTATTGTCAATAAAATTCTTGTAAGGTTCTATTATATTCTAGACCGTATTTCAAACAACAGTTCTTGGGTGTCAGAGTATTGTATTTCTTAGTTGTGCAACTACATTTGCACTATTTTTATACCTTTTTTCTAAAGATAATCAGGACTACATAAAAATGTGCCTCACGGCCATCATTAACTTTTTAATGGAGAGATCATACTAATAGTAATAAATGCTTCATACTAATAGTAATAACTTCACTTATTTGCCAAACATCCTCTCTAACTTGTAAATAAGGTACATTCCAGAGATGCTTTAGCTCATAGATATATGCAATCTATCTGAATTATAATGTAACTAAATTCCTATATTTCAGTCTAGAAGGAAAAGATATCTTGAAAAAATGTTTTAAAATAGGCATGTTTTGGGGGCGGAGTCAAGATGGCGGAGAAGTAGCAGGCTGAGACTACTTCGGGTAGCGGGAGATCAGCTAAATAGCTTATCTAAAGATTGCAAACACCTACAAATCCAACGGGAGATTGAAGAGAAGAAGAACAGCAATTCTAGACACAGAAAATCAACCACTATCTGAAAGGTAGGACTGGCGGAGAAGTGAATCCAAAGCGACGGGAAGATAGACCGCGGGGGGAGGGGCCGGCTCCCGGTGAGCGGCGGAGCAACGGAGCAACGGAGCAAAATCAGGACTTTTAAAAGTCTGTTCCGCTGAGGGACATCACTCCAGAGGCTTAACTGGGGTGAAGCCCAGGCGGGGTCAGCACGGCCTCAAGTCCCGCAGTGTCGCAGAAGGATCGGGGGTGTCTGAGTGTTGCTGAGCTCACCGGTATTAGAACGGGGAAGCCAGCTACAGAGACAGAGCCGGGGAGTGACTCTCAGCTCAGGGTTGCCTTGAACCGGTCGCAGGCTCGGTCACCTCGGAGCGCGGCCGGAGGCCAGGGTGACGGGAGTCATTGGGCGCTGTTCTCTGAGGGCGCACTAAGGAGTGGGGCCCCGGGCTCTCGGCTCCTCCGGGCCGGAGACCGGGAGGCCGCCATCTTCATTTCCGTCCTCCGGAACTCTACGGAAAGCGCTCAGGGAACAAAAGCTCCCAAAAGCAAACCCTAGCGGATTACTCAGCGCGGCCCCGGGTAAGGGCGGTGCAACTCCGCCTGGGGCAAAGACGCTTGAGAGTCACTACAACAGGCCCCTCCCCCAGAAGATCAACGGGAAACCCAGCCAGGACCAAATTCACCTACCAAGGAGTGCAGTTTCAATACCAAGAAGAGTGGCGGAATTCCAAGGAGAAGAAAGCAAAGCACGAAACTCATGGCTTTCTCCCCATGATTTTTTAGCCTTGCAGTTAATTTTTTTTCTTTTTCAATTTTTTTTTCTTTTTCTCTTCTTCTGCTAAATTTTTTTAACTTTTACCGTTTTCTTTTTTAACGTTTTTTAAATAGTTTATCTAATATATATATATATATTTTTTTTCCTCTTTTTATATTTTTTCTTTATCGGCTTTCTTTTTTTAAATAGTTTCTTTTTTTTTTTTTCTCTTTTAGAACCCCTTTTTATCCCCTTTCTCCCCCCTCACAATTTGGGATCTCTTCTGATTTGGCTAAAGCATATTTTCCTGGGGTTGTTGCCACCCTTTTAGTATTTTACTTGCTCCTTCATAAACTCTTATCTGGACAAAATGACAAGGCGGAAAAATTCACAACAAAAAAAAGAACAAGAGGCAGTACCAAAGGCTAGGGACCTAATCAATACAGACATTGGTAATATGTCAGATATAGAGTTCAGAATGACGATTCTCAAGGTTCTAGCCGGGCTTGAAAAAGGCATGGAAGATATTAAAGCAATCCTCTTGGGAGATATAAAAGCCCTTTCTGGAGAAATAAAAGAACTAAAATCGAACCAAGTTGAAATCAAAAAAGCTATTAATGAGGTGCAATCAAAAATGGAGGCTCTCACTGCTAGGATAAATGAGGCAGAAGAAAGAATTAGCGATATAGAAGACCAAATGACAGAGAATAAAGAAGCTGAGCAAAAGAGGAACAAACAGCTACTGGACCACGAGGGGAGAATTCGAGAGATAAGTGACACCATAAGACGAAACAACATTAGAATAATTGGGATTCCAGAAGAAGAGGAAACAGAGAGGGGAGCAGAAGGTATATTGGAGAGAATTATTGGAGAGAATTTCCCCAATATGGCAAAGGGAACAAGCATCAAAATTCAGGAGGTTCAGAGAACCCCCCTCAAAATCAATAAGAATAGGTCCACACCCCGTCACCTAATAGTAAAATTTACAAGTCTTAGTGACAAAGAAAAGACCCTGAAAGCAGCCCGGGAAAAGAAGTCTGTAACGTACAATGGTAAAAATATTCGATTGGCAGCAGACTTATCCACAGAGACCTGGCAGGCCAGAAAGAGCTGGCATGATATATTCAGAGTACTAAATGAGAAAAACATGCAGCCAAGAATACTATATCCAGCTAGGCTATCATTGAAAATAGAAGTAGAGATTAAAAGCTTCCAGGACAAACAAAAACTGAAAGAATTTGCAAATACCAAACCAGCTCTACAGGAAATATTGAAAGGGGTCCTCTAAGCAAAGAGAGACCCTAAAAGTAGTAGATCAGAAAGGAACAGAGACAATATGCAATAACAGTCACCTTACAGGCAATACAATGGCACTAAATTCATATCTCTCAATACTTACCCTGAATGTTAATGGGCTAAATGCCCCAATCAAAAGACACAGGGTATCAGAATGGATAAAAAAACATCTATATGTTGCCTACAAGAAACTCATCTTAAACCCGAAGACACCTCCAGGTTTAAAGTGAGGGGGTGGAAAAGAATTTACCATGATAATGGACATCAGAAGAAAGCAGGAGTGGCAATCCTTATATCAGATCAATTAGATTTTAAGCCAAAGACTATAATAAGAGATGAGGAAGGACACTATATCATACTCAAAGGAACTGTCCAACAAGAAGATCTAACAATTTTAAATATCTATGCCCCTAACATGGGAGCAGCCAACTATATAAACCAATTAATAACAAAATCAAAGAAACACATCGACAAGAATACAATAATAGTAGGGGATTTTAACACTCCCCTCACTGAAATGGACAGATCATCCAAGCAAAAGATCAACAAGGAAATCAAGGCCTTAAATGACACACTGGACCAGATGGACATCACAGATATATTCAGAACATTTCATCCCAAAGCAACAGAATACACATTCTTCTCTAGTGCACATGGAACATTCTCCAGAATAGATCACATTCTTGGTCCTAAATCAAGTCTCACCGGTATCAAAAGATTGGGATCATTCCCTGCATATTTTTAGACCACAATGCTCTAAAGCTAGAACTCAATAACAAGAGGAAATTTGGAAAGAACCCAAATACATGGAGACTAAACAGCATCCTTCTAAAGAATGAATGGGTCAACCAGGAAATTAAAGAAGAATTGAAAAAATTCATGGAAACAAATGATAATGAAAACACAACGGTTCAGAATCTGTGGGACACAACAAAGGCAGTCCTGAGAGGAAAATATATAGCGGTACAAGCCTTTCTCAAGAAACAAGAAAGGTCTCAGGTACACAACCTAACCCTACACCTAAAGGAGCTGGAGAAAGAACAAGAAAGAAACCCTAAACCCAGCAGGAGAAGAGAAATCATAAAGATCAGAGCAGAAATGAATGAAATAGAAACCAAAAAAACAATAGAACAAATCAACGAAACTAGGAGCTGGTTCTTTGAAAGAATTAATAAGATTGATAAACCCCTGGCCAGACTTATCAAAAAGAAAAGAGAAAGGACCCAAATAAATAAAATCATGAATGAAAGAGGAGAGATCACAACGAACACCAAAGAAATACAGACAATTATAAGAACATACTATGAGCAACTCTACGCCAACAAATTTGACAATCTGGAAGAAATGGATGCATTCCTAGAGACATATAAACTACCACAACTGAACCAGGAAGAAATAGAAAGCCTCAACAGACCCATAACCAGTAAGGAGATTGAAACAGTCATCAAAAATCTCCAAACAAACAAAAGCCCAGGGCCAGACGGCTTCCCGGGGGAATTCTACCAAACATTTAAAGAAGAACTAATTCCTATTCTCCTGAAACTGTTCCAAAAAATAGAAATAGAAGGAAAACTTCCACACTCATTTTATGAGGCCAGCATCACCTTGATCCCAAAACCAGACAAGGATCCCAACAAAAAAGAGAACTACAGACCAATATCCTTGATGAACAGAGATGCAAAAATTCTCGCCAAAATACTAGCCAATAGGATTCAACAGTACGTTAAAAGGATTATTCACCACGACCAAGTGGGATTTATTCCAGGGCTGCAAGGTTGGTTCAACATCCGCAAATCAATCAATGTGATACAACACATTAATAAAAGAAAGAATAAGAACCATATGATACTCTCCATAGATGCTGAAAAAGCATTTGACAAAGTACAGCATCCCTTCCTGATCAAAACTCTTCAAACTGTAGGGATAGAGGGCACATACCTCAATATTATCAAAGCCATCTATGAAAAACCCACCGCAAATATCATTCTCAATGGAGAAAAACTGAAAGCTTTTCTGCTAAGGTCAGGAACACGGCAGGGATGTCCATTATCACCACTGCTATTCAACATAGTACTAGAAGTCCTAGCCTCAGCAATCAGACAACAAAAGGAAATTAAAGGCATCCAAATCGGCAAAGAAGAAGTCAAACTATCACTCTTTGCAGATGATACGATACTATATGTGGAAAACCCAAAAGACTCCACTCCAAAACTGCTAGAACTTGTACAGGAATTCAGTAAAGTGTCAGGATATAAAATCAATGCACAGAAATCAGTTGCATTTCTCTACACCAACAACAAGACAGAAGAAAGAGAAATTAAGGAGTCCATCCCATTTACAACTGCACCCAAAACTATAAGATACCTAGGAATAAACCTAACCAAAGTGACTAAGAATCTATACTCAGAAAACTATAAAGTACTCATGAAAGAAATTGAGGAAGACACAAAGAAATGGAAAAATGTTCCATGCTCCTGGATTGGAAGAATAAATATTGTGAAAATGTCTATGCTACCTAAAGCAATCTACACATTTAATGCAATTCCTATCAAAGTACCATCCATTTTTTTCAAAGAAATGGAACAAATAATCCTAAAATTTATATGGAACCAGAAAAGACCTCGAATAGCCAAAGGAATATTGAAAAAGAAAGCCAAAGTTGGTGGCATCACAATTCCGGACTTCAAGCTCTATTACAAAGCTGTCATCATCAAGACAGCATGGTACTGACACAAAAACAGACACGTAGATCAATGGAACAGAATAGAGAGCCCAGAAATGGACCCTCAACTCTATGGTCAACTCATCTTCGACAAAGCAGGAAAGAATGTCCAATGGAAAAAAGACAGCCTCTTCAATAAATGGTGTTGGGAAAATTGGACAGCCACATGCAAAAAATGAAATTGGATCATTTCCTTACACCACACACGAAAACAGACTCAAAATGGATGAAGGATCTCAATGTGAGAAAGGAATCCATCAAAATCCTCAAGGAGAACACAGGCAGCAACCTCTTCGACCTCAGCCGCAGCAACATCTTCCTAGGAACATCACCAAAGGAAAGGGAAGCAAGGGCAAAAATGAACTATTGGGATTTTATCAAGATCAAAAGCTTTTGCACAGCAAAGGAAACAGTTAACAAAACCAAAAGACAACTGACAGAATGGGAGAAGATATTTGCAAATGACATATCAGATAAAGGGCTAGTGTCCAAAATCTATAAAGAACTTAGCAAACTCAACACCCAAAGAACAAATAATCCAATCAAGAAATGGGCAGAGGACATGAACAGACATTTCTGCAAAGAAGACATCCAGATGGCCAACAGACACATGAAAACGTGCTCCACATCACTCGGCATCAGGGAAATACAAATCAAAACCACCATGAGATATCACCTCACACCAGTCAGAATGGCTAAAATTAACAAGTCAGGAAATGACAGATGCTGGCGAGGATGCGGAGAAAGGGGAACCCTCCTACACTGTTGGTGGGAATGCAAGCTGGTGCAACCACTCTGGAAAACAGCATGGAGGTTCCTCAAAATGTTGAAAATAGAACTACCCTATGACCCTGCAATTGCACTGCTGGGTATTTACCCTAAAGATACAAACGTAGTGATCCGAAGGGGCACGTGCACCCGAATGTTTATAGCAGCAATGTCTACAATAGCCAAACTATGGAAAGAACCTAGATGTCCATCTACAGACGAATGGATAAAGAAGATGTGGTATATATACACAATGGAATACTATGCAGCCATCAAAAGAAATGAAATCTTGCCATTTGCGACGACGTGGATGGAACTAGAGGGTATCATGCTTAGCGAAATAAGTCAATCGGAGAAAGACAACTATCATATGATCTCCCTGATATGAGGGAGAGGAGATGCAACATGGGGGGTTGAGGGGGTAGGAGAAGAGTAAATGAAACAAGATGGGATTGGGAGGGAGACAAACCATAAGTGATTCTTAATCTCACAAAACAAACTGAGGGTTGTTGGGGGGAGGGGGTTGGGAGGGGGGGTGGGTTTATGGATATTGGGGAGGGTATGTGCTATGGTGAGTGCTGTGAAGTGTGTAAACCTGGCGATTCGCAGACCTGTACCCCTGGGGATAAAAATATATGTTTATAAAGCTGTAAAAAAAAAAAAGAAAAGAAAAGAAAAAGAAAAAAGAAAGGATGAATACCCAAGTTTTGTAGCAACATGGACGGGACTGGAAGAGATTATGCTGAGTGAAATAAGTCAAGCAGAGAGAGTCAATTATCATATGGTTTCACTTATTTGTGGAGCATAACAAATAGCATGGAGGACAAGGCGAGATGGAGAGGAGAAGAGAGTTGAGGGAAATTGGAAGGGGAGGTGAACCATGAGAGACTATGGACTCTGAAAAACGATCTGAGAATTTTGAAGGGGTGGGGGGTGGGAGGTTGGGGGCACCAGGTGGTGGGTATTGTAGAGGGCACGGATTGCATCGAGCACTGAGTGTGGTGCAAAAATAATGAATACTGTTATGCTGAAAAAATAAAATAAATAAATAAACTAAAAAAAAAAGAAATATTTGAAAAGACAAAAAAAAAATAGGCATGTTGTTATTTAACAGGTTAACAGTTCTTAATGGGTAATGGGTACAAGTTACTTATATGTTATTATCTAGGTAATAGGTACAGACCAATTACTTGTAATAGGTAAAATAGGGAGAGAAAGGCCGTATGGGTCAGGCAAAAAAGCTGATTATACATACGTGTGTATTTTCCAAATCTAGAAAGGGTCCCGATAATAATAAAATAGCCAGGGTTAGCTTGGCATAGTCATGCCCTTTTCACATCTCTACCCTCTCAGCTGGGTGTTTTTATGTGGCATGAGGCTAGTTCTCAGACACAAGGAGAACCTAAAGCACCCTCTGCGTACTTCCACCACTTAAAAATTTTATGAAGGTTCTATATGCCGTGCACTGGTTTTCCTTCTGAACCTACTGAGTTCCCTAAGTTATGTCCACATTCATAAATCCAATACTCTTCAGGGCAACAAATAAATATTATCTTTTAAAATGCAGGTCCAACCTAAAATGAATGAATGAATGAATGAATGAATGAACAAACATAAAATGCAGATCCATAACAATCCCTTCACTTCCTTTCAAGACCCTTCACACTTTAGGTTCCCCTCATCGTTCAGCTCCAGAGCCTATCCCACTATACTTTCTATCACCAATTCTGGAGACAGAGCAGACAACTCTTCTTCCTTGGAATACGGTAGGGACTTTGGTGCCTTCTTGTTTTTATTTCAATTCCTTCTGTTTAAAATCCACCCCCCACCCCGCCTTCCACTTTTCTGGCCCCCATGCCAAGTGATTCATTCCAATCAATACAACTAGAAATTAGGAGTGTCCCTACCAAACCCAGGCATTTAAAAAAGGTTTTGCCCTCCCCATGCTCACTCATCTGCCAGGGAGATGCAGAGATTGATAAAGCCCCCATGAAACAGCAAAGATACCAGAAGGAAGGAAACCAGGCTCCAGGATAACTGCCCACCTTTAGGAACACCTACATTGGACTCTTAATGTGTGCAGTAAAAAAACCTGTATTAGTAAAACCATTGGCATTTTGGAGTTGATTTGTTATAACAGTTTTAAAACCTAAATATTAAAGATCCTAAGCAAAAGGGAACATTCTATAATTTAAAGTGGGCAACTTCTTTCTAATACTCTTTCTGTTTCTGCTAATTCAGGGAAAAAGTATTTATTTATTTAGTTAGTTAGTTTTTAGCATTATGTTTTTAAATTTTAATTCTAGTATAGTTAACATACAGTGCTATATTAGTTTCAGGTGCACAACATAATGATTCAGCAATTTTATACATCACTTAGTGCTCATCATAAGTTACTATTAATCCCCTTCACCTATTTCACCCATCAGTTTGTTCTCTATAACCAAGAGTCTATTTTGTGGTTTGTCCTTATTTTTTAGGAAAAAATATTTATTAAACACCAAATTTGATTAGAATATCATGCTAAATTCTCTTGTGAATTTGATTATGATGAAAGATCAAAGCATGGTCTTTACTTTTAATAAAATTAAAATCTAATGTTATCATAGATTTTACTAAGCTATAAAGAGATCTTCCCTGTTTTTTTTTTTTTTTATTTTAAAATACTTCTTTATGTATTCATTTGAGAGAGAGAGCACAAGGAGGGCGAGGGGCAGAGGGAGAAGGAGAAGTAGACTCCCCACTGAGCAGGGCACCAAATACGGAGCTTGATCCCAGGACCCTGAGATCATGACTTGAGCTGAAGGCAGCACTTCACTAACTGAGCCACCCAGGCACCCCAAGATCTTCCTCATTAATATTGTCTTTGAAAATATGCAGTGTGTATAAAGGAACAAATGTGAGAGAGGTTTCTAACTCTGTATTTTCTGCCAATGGAAAAAAAATTCCGTTAAATGTTATTTATAAAGTATTCCTACATTTTTTATTAAGATTCTACTATGTGTAATGTGCTTCATGTCACCACAGAAACTTTAAAAAGTACATAGTCCCTGCATTAAATGAGTTGAAAAATATATAACAACAAGCTAGTAAGTCAGAATATTTTCTTCTTCTAATTTGAAGGAAAGACTTAGTTTTATAAATCTAATAGAGAAATAAAAGAGATAATAAAGGCAAAAAAAGGCAATTGAAACTCAATAACAAGATCTTAACTAAATTTCTTTTTCTTTAATGAGAAAAACAAAATTTCTTAGCAACTAATATAATTCTTCCTTAATGAGGCAAAAATAGGATCTAAAAATAAGAAATTCCCCTTGAAAAAAACAAACATTCTGAGAGCCAGGGTTCTCCTGGAGTAATATGGCATCAATATAATATTCACAAGACTCTGCTTGAAACTTTAATATATTTATGGTATTTGGGGCTAACAGATTTACTCAGTCTTGGCTCTGAAACATATTACCATTTAAACATAATAGAGTCAGAGTAAAACTGCTTTAAATAAAAGATACCCTAGAGATAATTGCTGGATTGGCTCAGGAGAGTATTGTCAAATGCTATGATAAGACATTAGAGTCTTTCTGATGTTCAAAGTAATTCTATGAAACAAATCGTCTATGTGGTATTACTTTATGGCAATAACTGCTGTTTTTCATGTAGTAATTCTATACCTTTGCATAGAAACCCTGCTATAGTTGGAGTGCCCCAGTGGCTCAGTCAGTTGAGCATGTGACTCTTGATTTCGGCTCAGGTCATGATCTCAGGGTTGTGAGATCAAGCCCCATGTCAGACTTTGCACTGGGCTTGGAGTCTGCTTGGGATTCTCTCTCTTTCTCTCACCCTACCCCTCCCTACCTCACTTGCACACATGTGCTCTCTCTAAAAAAAAAAAAAAAAAAGTAAAAAAAAAAAAAAAAGAAATCCCTGTTAGAGTTAATTAAAATAATAAAATCTAAGAACAAGAACATGCACAAATTTATATAAAATCACATACTGTAATGCAGAGTTTCAACAATTTAATTATACCTCAAACTTTTTCCACTATAATTTTCACCCTACGTCATATATATAGTACACTGTTTACCTTGAACACTCAAGGATAACACACCCTGAGAGAAAATATTTTTATGATGCATTAAAATGGAAAGACATTTCTGGGGCGCCTGGGTGGCTCAGTGGGTTGGGCCGCTGCCTTCGGCTCAGGTCATGATCTCAGGGTCCTGGGATCGAGTCCCACATCGGGCTCTCTGCTCAGCAAGAAGCCTGCTTCCCTCTCTCTCTCTGCCTGCCTCTCCGTCTACTTGTGATCTCTCTCTGTCAAATTAAAAAAAAAAAAAAAATCTTAAAATGGAAAGACATTTCATCCAGAATGGTACTTTTTCAGTGACTGTCCAATTTCTTATTTGTTCTTAAATTTATTTTAAATACATTTTAAAATTTATTATTTATCTGAATAATACTCAAAAAAGAACTCAGATCAATTTTGAGTTGTTAAATGAAAATCTAACATTGTTTGAAACAGTGATATCTCTTATTATAAGAATGTATTCTACAGGGGCGCCTGGGTGGCTCAGTGGGTTAAGTCTCTGTCTTTGGCTCAGGTCATGATCTCAGGGTTCTAGGATGGAGCCCCACATCGGGCTCCCTGCTCAGTGGAGAGTTTGCTTCTCCCTCTGGCTGCTGCTTCCCCTGTTTGAGCTTTCTCTGTCTCTCTCTCTTTCAAGTGAATAAATAAAATCTTAAAAAAAAAAAAAAGAATGTATTCTACCTTTGGTTGTAGGTAAACCTTGTCACATTCAAATATGTAATTTCTACTCCCCAGCATTAGCATTCTTAATGCTGCAGGCAAATAGATAACAGCCTTTCATCAGCCGGGAAAGTTACATTACAAAATGACACCCCATATTATTTCCATATAAAGTTTATCAAACAACAAAACCTCACCTTTTTTTGTTAACATTTTACTATTATCATATATATGTGTTCTTTTTCAGATTTTGTTTTATTTATGCAAAGTACTTCTAATTATTGGCCTTAATTCCCTCTTGCATTTGCACTGAGATTGTTATTGCTTGTACCATGTAAACTTAAAAATATATAAACATTTATAATATATATGTGTGTATATATATATGTGTATATATATATATGCACACATACATAAACACACATACAAAGGTTAACTCTGGACAAAATTATTCTCTTTCACATTTTTAGTAAAAATTTTGAAGCCATATAAAAATAAGAATACCAATTTTGGCATATATAGCGAAAAGAGCTATTTAAGAAACTATAATTAGAAAAAAAATTAATGAAAAATAGCCAAGGATTAAAGACTCCATTACTTTCCTAATACTAATATTTTTCAAAATTTTGTTCAAATCAATCTGTTCTAAAATCTGATATTCAATATGAAGAGCACTGAAATAATCCTTTGAATAGTTTTATTAATTAAATCTTTTTGCATGTGTGAATACATAGTAACCTTTCTTTTAACATTCGAAAATTTAAGACTTTCACCAAAGTAGTACCTTCATCTAGTATTAAGGTATTCTAGAAAATACCCTAGAAAGAGACACTCTGATTTACTCTACCAACTGATCAACTGTTTATTGAGCTGATTCATATAGCAATATGTATAATCATTTGTTGTTTGTTATATTCAAATTTGCCTTACGGGATATTAGTGTGATTTAGCAACATATTCTTCTTCCTTTATAAAGTTACAATGGAGAAATTAAGAGATAATGTTACTGGCTGTATTTCTTTGTATTCAGAATGTCTTCTCAATTATATATGCTCTATATGGTGGCTTGGTCTTATACCTGTATGATAACTGAGCCATCACGTGGTAAAAATAGAGAACATCCTGCTCTATATTTTTGCAGGGGGTATCTGCAAATTGATTCTTTGTACTGATCATTCTCTATCTCATTTATTACGTCTCTCCCCTTACTAATTTGATGACAGTGACTCTTTCAGAGACTGATATCTGTTCAACAAAATTTATTCTCCCGTTCTTTGTGAGCACACATGTAAGCATCTCCCAGCTTCTCTTATACTTAGGTAAAGCCATATGACCAATTTAATCAGCAGAGTGTGAACGGAAGTGACATCTGCCATTTGGGGTTGGATCCCTCAAGACAGAAGCTTGGCTCCTCCATGTTTCTGCCATCTGGGATTGGAATAAGCAGAATGCCCTTAGAAGCTCTGTACCAAGGACTCCAGAGGTGCCAAGTTTGGGTACCTAAATAACAGTGTACAGCCAAATTCCTGCATACCTGAAACACCAACATAGACCACTCAATGACAGAGGGATAAAAAATAACACTTGTTTTATTTGGATCACTAAGTTACTGTTACTTCTCTTGTTATAAAATCTTATATAGATATAGAGCTCACAAGTCTGGTGCTATCATAACTAAAATATATGGCATTTGCTTAGCAGTTAGAAAATACACAGTAAGTAAATAAGTATAATGGTCTACAAAACCAATAACCCTTTTTACACCATGATAAAACTTTTGGTAATTGGTCAAGTGGGCTAAATTAGAAAGATCCTATTTGCTTCTAAGAGAGCTTATATCACTAGAATTTGTAGTTAGAAAGGGTCAGAATATTAGTCTTTAGACTAACAAAGTCTGCTTGCTTTTTTTTTTTTAAGATACAAAAAAAAATGGACTACAGATAAAATGTAACATTTTCACAATCAGAAATGATGAGAAAGAGTTCAGAATTGAAAGTAAGAATTACATATCTTAGGTTGGGTCCTCTAGAGGAGACTATGAAATCTAAGAACAACAAGAGAAAGGAATTGCATAAGACATAGAGAAAAAGGAAGGAAAGCAAAAGTGGGCATTATGAAGCAGATTGTAACCATGGACAGCCTCATTCCTGCTAGGGAGCTCTGAGAGACTCTCCAATACACACTTTAGGTTTGTCCCACCTGAGGAACAGGAAGTTGGGTTATATAACTTTAGTCCGATCTGCAGCTTGGGTCACTACATCCCTGGAATTTCTGACTTGTCCTATGCACACAGGCTAAGAGGAAGTCCTCAACCAAAGGACTGCAGATGCTTGCAGGGGTGGGCTACTGTGGACCCCTACCTGAGCATGCTGAGACAATTTAACAGGGCACCAACGGCACCTCTATGGTTTGTGTGGTTACTCACACATTAACAGACTAAAAATGAATACATTACGAGCTTAGTGAGTTTGAGAAGAAACTGTATTGCAAAAAAACCCACAGGGCTAAAATCTGTGATTTTAGGCATTTTACATCATCCTTCAGCCCCCAAACTTGGACCAACAGAAAGAATTGTAGAGACCTAAAGTGGGTATATACCTACTCAGTGTCTACTTTATATGTGGCTGTGAAAAAGAATGGTTAAGGAAGAACCTTCCAACAGGCAAAACTGGATACCATAAAGGCCAATGGACAATAATTTTCCTCCCATAGAGTAGAACCAGAGTTGAACCAAGAAACTTGTCCCAATGTCAGAGCAGAGGACCTTCACAATTTATGTCCTGCAAGATTGCAAAATTGCTTTAGGCTAGGTTCTACCATGTGTCTGCCATTCTTTCTTCTTCTAAATGGGAGTTTTACTGCACTTCCTGCTCTCCCATTATATATTCGATGGTATTAGATTAATACCATCGAATATATAATGTTTATAGGTCACAAAATCCTAAATCTGGAATGCTATAGTGTAATTGTCCAGAAATCCTAAAGGTAACAAGTGAATACTTGTCTTCTTTGGGGTACAGCATTATTACAATTTAATTTATACAGAGAACAGTTTCTTTTTAAAACAAAGTGTGATGTTTTTATTTTTATTGTTTATAAGTTTAAATGTGGATTTTAATGAGTGAATGCTGAGTAATAAAGGGATAGGTTGGGGAGTTAATGTCTGTTGATTTTTTTTTTTAATTTTTTATTTTTTCAGCATAACAGTATTCATTATTTTTGCACCACACCCAGTGCTCCATGCAACCCGTGCCCTCTACAATACCCACCACCTGGATCCCCCAACCTCCCACCCCCTGCCCCTTCAAAACCCTCAGATTGTTTTTCAGAGTCCATAGTCTCTCATAGTTCACCTCCCCTTTCAATTTCCCTCAACTCCCTTCTCCTCTCCATCTCCCCTTGCCCTCCATGCTATTTGTTATGCTCCACAAATAAGTGAAACCATATGATAATTGACTTTCTCTGCTTGACTTATTTCACTCAGCATAATCTCTTCCAGTCCATTGATTTTTGGCACCCATCTCTACCCATGCAATGCTAGAGCTTTTATTGTGGGGGACAGAAGTAACATATTTTTCAGATCCTTTTGCCATCAGGGTTTCAGATCTGGTTTGGGTTCTAACATTCAGATGCACTAGGCCATACTTTCTATCATAGAAGTGGGAGAGATGCCATTTTTCTTCTGTAACAGTAGTGCCTGTGGACTGACTGTAGGAGATGTCAATATTGTGTGTGTGTTGCTTTTATTCTTTGGGTGGTCAGCAGCCAAACAGTAGTCTGGACCAGCTGGGAAGTTGGCCGTGGTTTCTTCCAGTTTCTTAACATTTGGGTGGCATCAACTTCCTGCTTTCTTAAGCATCGCTTCAGAGGCATAACTGAAACATTAAAATGTCTCCATCTTCCTTAAAATTCTTCAGACTTTTCAATTAATGTATCATGCATGAGAAGAAGAATATGCTTACACATTTGTTGGGCAAAGGAGCAGACTACAGAAGATACTATTTGTTGGCTTCCAAATCTGTTTTCTCCCTCCCATGTAGGCACGCCTAGACTACACTGCTCATAAGTCCTGGAGACAATGTGGCCACACAATTAAATCCTAGCCAATAAAATTGGAGCAAAACTGCTGCATGCCACTATTTTTGAGGGTTTTAAGACAGCAGCTTGCCTCTTCCAAATTCTCTTTTCCCTTTTCTTCTGGAATGTCAATGAACTGAGCAGTCTTGGAAGCCACATGTGGAAGATGGCAGAGACATGACAGCTCAGTTCCATGAATATAGATTAGTCTAAAACATTGCTTTGAACTGTTACAGCAGAGAAATAAACTAGTCTCTTGTTTGAGTAGTTATCAATGCTTTGTCTCTACAAACTACTAGAAGGAATTTTCTTTTCCTTTTTTGGTTAATTTTTATGTTGAAATAATTATAGATTCACAGGAAGTTGCAAAGATAGTACAGAAGTCCTACTTATCCCTCACTCAATTTCCCTAATAGTTATAGATTTTGCATAATTATAGCAAGGCATTGCATATTAATATAATGCATGTATATATTTTTAACATTTTGCCATATATATATATACATATATATATATATTTATGTGACCACCACTACATCAAAATGCAGAATTATTCCATTACCATAAAAATCTGCTCATGCCCTTATAGTTACACCTACATTTTCACCGAAACTCCTAACCCCTGGTAATAACTATTATCCTTTCCATTTCTATAATTCTTTCATTTCGAAACTGTTACATCAATAGAACCATACAGTATGTGATGTTCTAAGAATGGTTCTTTCACTTATCCTGATACCGTTGATATCCATCAGAGTTGCTGTGATGATTGATAATTTGTTCTTTTTATTGCTGAGTAGTATGCCAGGGCTCTGTGGATGTGCCACATTCTAACCTTTCATACATTAAGAAACATTTTGGTTGTTTCAAATTTTTTACTGTTACAAATAAAACCATTTTAAACCACCATGTACAGATATTGAGCCAACAGTCCTTTTCCTTTCTCTGGGATAAATGCCCGGGATTGCAATTATTGGGTTGTTGGTAAGAAACATCATATTTTTTTAAAAAGAAACTTTCAAACTAATTTCCAGAGTGGATACATTATTTTACTTCCTCCCCAGCAATGCATAACAGATCCAGTGTCCCTGAACTCTCATCAGCATTTGGTATCATTGCTATTTCTATCTGTTCTAATACATGTATACAAAGATCTCACCATAGTTTTAATTTACATATCCCTCATGGCTAGTGATGTTGTAAATTGTCATGTGCATATTTGCCACCCATATATTCTCTTTGATGACATATCCTTCATACCCAATTGGATTGTTTAACTGAGTGCTGAATTTTGTAAGTCCTCTATACAACTCTAGATAGGAGTTTTTGTCAGGTACGAGTTACACAAATATTTCCTCCCAGTTTGTATCTTGTCACTTGATCCTATTAGTAGAGACTTCACAAAAAAAAAAAAAAAAAGTTGTGTTCATTTGTTTTTTAATTTTGATGAACTCTAATTACTTTTTTTTGTTATATCTGTGAATTTTTCACCAAATCTTAATTTCCAAAGGTTTTTCTCTTAGTTTATCTCCTAAAAGTTTTACAGTTTTACATTTAATTCTACACTCAATTTTGAGTTAATTTTTGTATAAGAAATGCGGTTTGGGGTGAGGGTCATTTTTGGCCTATGGATATTCAATTGCCCTAACACTGTTTATTGAAAAAAACTTTATTTTCTCCACTGAAGTCCTTCGCATCTTTGTCAAAAGTTGGCAAAGTCTGTATTGCCAACTTTGTCTTGGTCTGTCAAACTCTCTATCCTGTTCTGCTGATCTATGTGCCTGTCCTTCCTACAGCATCATGAAGTCTTGATTCCTATAGCTATATAATAAGTCTTAAAATTGGAGAGATTGATTCCCACCTCTTTATCCTTTGATATTTTGCAGAACTACTACCCTCGGTCTTTTGTTTTTCCATATAAATTTTGGAATAATATTGTCTATGTCAACAAAAAAAAAATCTTTCAAGGATTTTGATAGGGATTACATTAACACTCTATATAAATTTCACATCTTTACTGTGTGGAGTCTTCTAATCCTTTAACATGGAGTATCTCTCATTATCTGTATTTTCTTTGATTTGTTCCATGAAAATTTTTAGTTTGGGGTACATCTATTTTGTTGGATTTACTCTAAGTATTTCATTTCATTTTTTGAGAACATGGATATAGTAGTATAATTTAAGTCTGGTTTTCATGTGTTCACTGGCAGTATATAGAAATAAAGTTGAAAAAAAAAAGAAATAAAGTTGATTTCTGTATGCTGATCTTTTTTTTTTTTTTTTTTTTTTAAAGATCTTATTTATTTATTTGACAGAGAGAAATCACAAGTAAGCAGAGAGGCAGGCAGAGAGAGAGGAGGAAGCAGGCTCCCTGCTGAGCAGAAAGCCCGATGTGGGGCTCGAACCCAGGACCTGGGATCATGACCTGAGCCGAAGGCAGCGGCTTAACCCACTGAGCCACCCAGGCGCCCTGTATGCTGATCTTTTAACTTAAAACCATGCTGAACTTCCTTTTTAGTTTTAGTCGGGATTTTTTTCCCCTTAAATTCCTGATGATTTTCAACAAAAAAAACATCATATCAATCTTCAGATAGGGTTTTATTTCTTCCTTCCCAATCTGTATGCTTTTTATTCCCTTTCCTTTCCTTACTGTACTGGCTAGAACTTGCACTAGCATGTTGAAGAGCAGTGATGAAATTGGAGATTCTTTCCTTGTTCCCAATATTAGGGGAAATTCATTCAGTTTTTTTTTCAGCATTAAAATATTGATAGTTGTAGGCTTTTGTGTGTGTTCATCAAGTTGAAGATATTCTTTCTTATTCCTAGTTTTCTGTGAGTTTTTTTTCTTTCTCAAGAAATGCTGAATTATGTCAAGCATGTTTTCTGTAGCAATGAATGTAATCCTGTGATATTTCTTATTTAGCCTAAAATATGGTGGATGATACTAAGTGATTTTTGAGTGTTGATGCAGCCATGAATCTCTAGAAAAAAATCTCTCTTATAATTCCTTGTTACATAATTTCTTTTTTTATATATATTGCTAAATTATATTTGCTAATATTTTATCAATAATTTTTCATGTATACTGATAAGGAATAATGCCCTACATTTTCTTTTTTTTAATCTTATTTTAGAATTGGTAACAGTTTCCTCATAGAATGAGATCAGAAGTGGTCCTTATCTATTTTCTGGTACAGATTCTGCAGAATTGGTGTTAATTCTTTCAGTGTTTGGTAAACATTTAGTTTTACTGATTTCTCCATAATTTTATTGTTTTTAATTGCATAGATTTAAGTTCTTATCTTTTTTTAAGATTTTATTTATTTATTTGACAGACAGATCACAAGTAGGCAGAGAGGCAGGCAGAGAGAGAGAGGAAGGAAAGCAGGCTCCCTGCTGAGCATAGAGCCCAATGTGGGGCTCAATCCCAGCACCCTGGGATCATGACCTGAGCTGAAGACAGAGGCTTTAACCCACTGAGCCACCCAGGTGCCCCTAAGTTCTTGTCTTTATTATTTCTTTCTTTCTGCTTATTTTGGGTGTATTTTGCTCTTCTTCTTCTTTTTTTTTTTTCAGTTTGCTTAGTTGGGGGCTGAGATTATTGATTTGAGACTTTTCCCTTTTCTAATGTATCCACTTAATGCTATAAATTTCCCTCTCATCACTATAGCTGTATCCCACAAATTTTAATACGTTGTACTTCCATTTTCAGTTTGATGCATTTTTCCTTAATGACATTCTCTTTGTTATGTGAATTATTTAGAAGTATGTTTTCAGGTTTCAAATGTTTGGTGATTTCCTTGTTATATTTCTTTTGATTGATTTCTATTTTTATTTACTTGTGGTTAGAAAACATACTACTATAATGTCAATTTTTTTTTAATTTGTTAAGGTTTGTTTTATGGCCAAGGACATGGTTTATGTTGGTGTATATTCTATGGGCACTTGAAAGGAAATCTATTATGTAATTGCAGGGTAGAGTGTTCTAAATGTTGATTATATCCTGTTGGTTGATGGAATTCCTCTCTAACCTTGCTGATTATGTGTTGAGGCACTCTATCAATTGCTGTGAGAGGAGTGTTAAATTCTCCAGTTACCGGGGCGCCTGGGTGGCTCAGTGGGTTGAGCCGCGGCCTTCGGCTCAGGTCATGATCTCAGGGTCCTGGGATGGAGCCCCGCGTCGGGCTCTCTGCTCAGCAGGGAGCCTGCTTCCTCCTCTCTCTCTGCCTGCCTCTCTGCCTGCTTGTGATCTCTGTCAAATAAATTAAAAAAAAAAATCTTTAAAAAAAAATTCTCCAGTTACCATTCTTTTTTTAAAGATTAATTTATTTATTTGAGAGAGAGAATGAATGTGTGAGTGGGGGAAGGGCAGAGGGAGAGAATCCTCAAGCAGACTCCAGCTGAGCTGATTACTGAGCCCCAGGCAGGGCTCTATCCCATGACCCATGAGATCAAGAACTGAGTTGAAACCAAGGGTTGGTCACCCAAATCGACTGACCCACCCAGGTGCCTCCAATTATCATTCTTTTTAAAGCAACATGTTCTAACAAAGCCACTTTGATTCATCTATGATATTATAACTTAAACCATCACTCTTTTAGAACTGGCCTTTATTTACTAACCATGCAATACAATATTTTAAACAATCTACTTCCCTCTAAATAATTCATTTTTTAGTCTTTACATGTTTACCTTTAGGAAGAGCTCACTAATTACTTCTAATAGGGTTGGTTAACAGCAAGTCTATTCTAGGCTTTTTTTTCTCTTTTTTTTTCCTAAATAAGCTTTCAAAACTCCTTATAAAGACATTATATATGGGAGTCAAGGTTTTGAAACAATTTTGAGAACCTAATACCAGAACCATGAGAGACTCAAGAAATAAAGTTCATTTAGAAACAAGAGAATAGAAAGAATGTATGAAAAAGCAAAAGTCATTTTTCTGCCCCCAATAAAATGCAGATCCTACATACTGAGGGTGGAGGACAGGTCATAAACCCAGAGGGTTAGACAAAATTCTTTCATCTCTAGCGTGGATTGTATTGTGATAGTTATTGAATTCAGAACCTGGTAGAATATGCCAAACTGGTTAATGAAAGAAACTAAGGATCAGACAAGAAAAATGTGTGTCTTATCCTAAGTCAATGTAGAGAGTGACAGCTGAGTTAGGCAAGACTTCACTTCTCTAAATATTGACATTTTTAATAAACCTCTCCAAAACTTAAAAGTAATCCCAAGGAGAAAGTGCTATTTCTGGATTTATCCAGAATTACAAGATTATTAATATTTTAGCCATCAGAATAGAGTAGCAATTCATATTATAAATCAAATTCAGTATAGAAAAACAAATCTGCATTTTTTTCACCAAAGTTTGTGAATTGAGAAATGTGCACCCACTAGAAGTCTGTATCACACAGACTAAAACTATCCTGAAACTTGCCAAAATACCTATAACCTTTCCATCCCTAACATGAGATGTGCTGAGATTCAAATTATAAGGTCAGTGAAAGGGAGAGAATTAGAAATGGGATAAGAGTCAGGAACTCAAAAAAAATTATTTGGAAATCAAGAATGTTAAAACATTAATGGCTCGAGTATCTGAGTATCCGTATTTCCAAAAGGGTCAAAAAGGCCAGATCCAAATTCTTTCCAATGTCTTGATAGCTTTTCAGGACACTGTGGATGAAAATTCACAATCTTAGCCTCAGTACCTAGGACACTAACACCTACTCCTCTGCGTGGCCACTGTGTCCCAAGTTATAAACCAACTTCATACATGATAACTTTAACAGGAAGATACAAAAGTGTTTTGTAAAAAGAAAATCAGCAAAACTCAGATATAAACATCTTTATTTAAATCCTAGTTCTATCATTCAACCAAGTGAAATCTTAATGGGGATAGCCATTCCACTGTCAGAGTATCATAGGAGAACCATAGTACATGCTCAGTATCTGTTAGCTGTTTTCTAAATCTGATCAAATTCCACTTCTCTATTAATAGTGCTATTGAGGGATGCCTGGATGGCTCAGCCAGTTAAGCATCTGCCCTTGGCTCAGGTCATGATCCTAGGGTCTTGGATTCCAGCCCCGCACTGGGCCCCCTGCTCAGCAGGGAGCCTGCCTTTCCCTCTACCTCTGCCTGCCATTCCACTTATGATTCCCCCCACTCTCTCTGTCAAATTTATAAACAAAATCTTATTAAAAAATAGAGCTATTGAGTAACTGAAATTATATTTCTTTAAAAATATGGATACTTACTCTTCCTATGTCAAAATGTTATATGGCTGAATATTGTATATATGCGATGGCCCTTTAAATATTAAAAATTACATTATATAAATATGACCATTATTATTACATCATCATAATTATTAGTATCTCAATTGGTTAAAAGAGTAACTTTTTCTTTAAATATCAAGTTCTTGATAGGAAAAATCAATTTCAAGTAATGGATTTCATACTAAAATTGGCACAGAAAAAGTACAGGTTGTATATGTAAATTAATATTAAAAGAACTATAAATCATTTTAACATTCTGCCAGCAGTCTTTGAAAATGTCAAAGAGTCCAGCTTTCTATTCTGAATAAATTATTTTTTTTAATTCTTTGTTTTTTACAATGTTCAGTTTTGCACAAACTTTGCAAATCTAAGGTGAGAAGGGATCTATAAATATTTGCATCATTTAAATTTTCAGTCCCACGGGGGAAAAATGATCACTATTTTCTTGCACCATTACATGGCTGAATAGACTGTAAATTAAACAGTGCACAGTGAAGGTGTGGCTGGTTTCATCGTTCTTTTTGTTTTTGTTTTTTTTTTAAGATTTTATCTATTTATTTGACAGAGAGAGAAAGAGACAGCAAGACTGTGAATACAAGCAGGGGGAGTGGGAGAGGGAGAAGCAGGCTCCCCACTGAGCAAGGGGTTGATCCCAGGACCCTAGGATCATGGCCTGAGCCACCCAGGTGCCCTGGTTTTATCATTCTAACATGAATTATATACATTTGCTCTGTTTTTCACACTTGTGATCATAACGAATTAGAAACCATAAATTTTCAGGTCATAGAAATAAAAATCTTAGAAACATAAAAATTATATAGACATATCCAAAAGCACTGTTTTTTAAAAATCATCTGTACTTTACCTGTGTAATTCATATGTGTATATACACATACGTAAATATTTGATCTACAATAATAAATTTTGCATTCCTTTATCTTGACTACCATAAGCTTATTACCATTGGAAATAAGTTGTGTTTAACTCGATATTTGCATTATGACTTTTACCACATTATTTATATAATTCAGTAAATATTGTTTTTATATTTGTAAGCCTTTCGGCAGTTACTTAAGTTCATGAGTTTTATTTCTCAAACTCAGAACACCCTAGACATAAGATGAACACTCCCCTATCTTTAAAAGAAAAGAGACCAATTAGGATACAGTTTCAAAACAAAGACTTTGACTTTATACCAAGTGATAATGTAGAAGTGGTTTCTACATTATGATCTCTTTGTGTTAGACCTGTCAAAGTTTCTCCAATGATTTTATATTAGACCAGAAAGATTCATGGTATGTTTGAAACCTAACAACAGTTTTCACCCAGAAGTAATAGAACTATTATGGGTACAAGTAAGGATCACATACTATAGATTATTCTGTAAAGAAAAGCCAGATCTTTAACAGTAGCACTTACATGGAAGGTATCTTTTTGTAGGGAATAACAGACAAAACACAAGCTAGAAGATGTTTTGTTTTGTTTTGTTTTGTTTTGTTTTGTTTTAATAATTACAGATAACTCTAAATTATCCATGCAAAGTTGTACTCATTGCCAGGTATAAGGGTAAGACTCCACCAGCTGGGCCAAGCAGTCAGGATGGTGTAGCCTCTATGTAGACAACTGTGCATTGGTACATGTGTTTCCTCATCAGACAAAAGGATGATGGTCAGAGGACAGTTGAGGTGACCCCATTTCATGACTCTGTATAGAAGGGTTCCCTCCAGTCAGTCAGAGGATCTGGGCTTAGTCTTATTCTTTCCAAAAATATATATAGGTACTCTGTGCTGAGCCATGTTTTAAGTGCTGTACCAGTTAAAAAAAAAAATACTGCCCACCCTGAAGCTTACATTATAGATTCTTTTATTAAAGGCTGTAGCAGATTTTTCTATACCTACTACCTTACTCCTCGGCCCATGCTTTTCCTAAAAAAAACAGTTTTTGCCTTTAAAATTTCTCCAAAGCTGAAAGTTATTATCATAAAATAAGTTCTTGGAGTACAGAAAAATAAGTATGGTGGGCCTTTCAAAAAAACATCTCAGGGATGCCTCAGTAGTTCATTTGGTTAAGCATTTTATTCTTGGTTTGGGCTCAGGTTGTGATCTCAAGGTTATGATCTCAAGGTCCTGATCTCAAGTCATGGAATGGAGCCCAGCATTCAGCTCTGTACTCAGCAAGGATCTGCTTGAGATTCTCTCTCTCCCTCTCCCTCTGCTCCTCCACACTCTGTTCTCTCTCTCTAAAATAAAATAAATAAAAACTTTACCAAAATAAAAGGTCTCAGATTCTGTTCTTCTTTGTGGAAGGCACATTGACTCTCCTGGTAATGAGAACCAATGAGTCAGTGTTCTCTTTCATTGACAAGTTTGTGACATTGATCAAATATACATAATCCCTACCCTTCCTATCCAGAGGGCTAAAGAACATTCAAAAGCACTTCTCTTGAACAGAATGATAAAAGAGGCCTAGTTCTTATCTTAAGTGTTCTGATCACACACACACACAAATCATCACTTTGTGAGGTGACAGATATGTTAATTAGCTTGACTGTGATACTCTTAAATAGTGATCCAAACATCACATGTTACACCTTAAATATAAACAATTTTTGTCAAGTGTATGTACCTCAATAAAGCTGAAAAAAGTAAAAATATAATTTTAAAAAATAGTCCCAGCTCATTCTAGATATCTCTGGGACAAGGAGTATTAGACATTTTGAGCAAGCACTAGAGAAAATGGCTTAGCAAGGCAGTAAAGGCAGGGGAGCAATCAGGTCAGAAGCACTTTCGCATGACCCTCACATAAACCTGTCAACTTTTATTTCACCTTGTCAGATATGGAGTAACTATAGGAAGCAGTAGGGAAAATGAGTAGCTATTTCCTGGCCTTTTAGAAAATAACTCCACTGAAGACATCCTTGCCCTTTGCTGGAAAGAGCCTTCTACAGAAAGGGGAAAGTCCTGACTTTTCTCATTCAGAAGTAGAGCATGTTTTTATTCTGTAACTCTCATTTCCTTAAATGAGGTGAGGGGATAAATTACCTGGAATGTTCTCTCCATCCAAAGCCTGCTCTAAATGACCCTCAGGTCACTAATAGTCATTCAGATAAATGTCACCAAACTCCCCAGATGCTGCTATGTCAACTATTTAAAATAAAACTGAACCTAGCTTAAAAATTTTTTTTGAATGAATGTGTCTTCAGTGCTTGACTTATTTGTATTACAAAAACCAAAGGGGGGCACCTAGGTGGCTCAGTTGGTTAAGCAACTGCCCTCAGCTCATGTCATGATCCTGGAGTCCCAGGATTGAGTCCCACATCAGGCTCTCTGCTTCGTGGGGAGTCTGCTTCTCCCTCTGACCTCTCCTCTCACATTCTCTCTCTCTCTCTCTCTCAAATAAATAAATAAATAAATAAATAAATAAATAAATAAAATCTTTAAAAAAAACTATAGTTTCTTTTTTTCTAAATAGTGAACTTGTACATACTTTGAAATATTTTAAGAATAAAACGATACTACTAAGAGTCTGTTATGAATTTGATTCATAGTAGACTCTTAATGTCAATAAAGCCAAATGATATGAATATAAGGCAGAACATTTCATAAGATCACTTTCTAAACTTCAAGGAATGATATTTACATAGTTTTGATATAATACAGACATATTACCTGGAGTGAATATTATAAGAACTCCATCAGTGATGGCAATAGGATTTATTACAATAATTTACATTGTTTACACAATGGTTTTATTACTTCGTGAAGCATACCTTATGATCTACATTTTGTTATGGGCACTTTCATTAATTCATTTAATACATTTTTTTCATCACTTACTCTAACTCCATCATGATGCCACTCAAAGGAAATACAGAGATGACCATGAAATAGGAATTGCTTTCAAAGAACTTGCAGTTTAATCAAGGAAAATTAGGATGTATTTGTAATTAAATATTTAATTATAATACCACAGCAAATTCTACAATGAATTAAATAAAGGAATCACATAGAAACAGTTTAACTGAGCTAGCTGGGATCTGGAATTCTCTGTTAGGAAGAAATATCTAAGCAAAAAGATGAAAAACAGGAGGAAGCCAGCTAAAAAAAATAAGAAAAGTATGTATTGGGTAGAAAGAAAAAAGGTGAAAAAGAGCAGACTTTTGTACGTTGAAAGAACTGAAAGGAACACAGTATGTCACAGAATCAAGTGAAAGTAACAGCGGTGGAACTTGGTAAGAAGTTGCTGCAGAAGTCAAATGCCTAAAGGTCAGGAATTTGAACACTTGGGTGAGAGCAAGAAGTCTTTGAAAGGTCATACAAAGTAGCAATAACAGATTTCTGTTTTCAAAATGCAGCTCGGGCTGCAGTGTGAAAGAAGTATTGGAGGACAATACTAAAAGTAGAAAATTCATCGTGTAGTTGTTGTATCACCCAGGAACGACAATGCTGACAGGAACCAAAGAATCTGCAATGTGTACAAAGAAGTGAAATTCAGAGGAAGCGTTGACACCCGATTTCTTTGAAATATCACATGATCTACTTGAACTTGTTCACATTTCAGCTAAACCATGCTATCTCCTTTCAGTGACATCATATCTTCTTTGGGGCACCCAAGTCAGTTGAGCACAGGACTCTTTGTTTTGGCTCAGGGTCTGAACTCATGGTCATGAGATGAGTCGGGCTCCCTGCTCAGTATAGTCTGCTTAAGACTCTCTGTCCCTCCCACTACTCCTCCCCACCATGCTCTCTCTCTCTAAAGTAAATAAATACGTCTTTTTTTTTTTAAATCTTTTTTTAAAGTAAATATTGCAAATAAGCATAGAACAGGATATGAAGGTGGCAACGTATGACTTGACTCGAACGGTGGAGAAAATGTGTACTGTTTGACAAGCACACATATCCCATCACACCACAATTCCAGTTAAGGATGAAAGAAAAACAGTATGTTTTCTTTCAATTTCCTCTCTGTATTTGGCTACTAAGTTATTAGGAAATGAATTTTCATTAAGTTTTTTAGACCCATCAATTTAATAAATGACACTGTTAGGTGTTTCTTTTGGCTTAATGTTACCATGAAAATGAAAACACAGAGAAACTAATGTCATGTTAGTAACTTCAAGTTGCAGCTGGATTTTCAAACAAACAAATACAGTTGTCTTTTCATTTTTCTAAGAGTGTCTTGTGTCTTATGCATAAGTGGTAATTTTAATGAAGTCCAATTTATTAATTTTTCCTTTCACAGATTGTGTTTTTGGTATTGCTTATAAAAACTTACCACCAGGGGCACCTGGGTGGCTCAGTGGGTTAAAACCTCTGCCTTCAGCTCAGGTCACCATCTCCGGGTCCTGGGATCAAGCCCCACATCGGGCTCTCTGTTAAGCAGGGAGCCTGCTTCCCCCTCTCTCTCTGCCTGCCTCTCTGCCTGCTTGTGATCTCTCTCTCTGTCAAATAAATAAATAAAATCCTTAAAAAAAAAAAAAAAAACTCACCACCAAATCCAAAATCATTCAGATTTTTCTCCTATGTTACCTTTTAGAAACTTTATAGTTTTGTATTTTACATTTAGGTCTATGATAAATTCAGTTAATGTTTATGAAAGGTGTAAAGTTTGTAATTATATTAGTTTTTTTGAATGTAGATATATAGTTGTCCAGCACTATATCTTGAAGAGACTATAGTTTCTTCACTGTATTTCCTTCCTTTTCTTTTTATATAAAAAAAATCAGTCGACCGTATTTGTATAGGTCTATTTCTGGATTTTCTATTCTGCTCCATTAACCTGTCTATTCTTTTCACAATACTACACTGTATTGATTATCACAGCTTTATAAGTAAGACCTGAAGTTGGGTAGTGTCAATTCTCTGACCTTGTTCTTCTCTTTCAACATTGTGTTGGATGTGCTGGGTCTTGCCTTTTCTATATAAATTTTATAGTTAGGGACGCCTGGGTGGCTCAGCTGGTTAAGCAACTGCCTTCAGCTCAGGTCACAATCCTGCAGTCTGGGATGGAGTCCTGTATCAGGCTCCCTGCTCAGCAGGGAGTCTGCTTCTCCCTCTGACCCTCTCCCCTCTCATGCTCTCTGTCTCTCAAGTAAATAAATAAAATCTGAAAAAAATAAATTTTATAGTTAATTTGTTAATATCTATAAAATAATTTCATGAGAATTTGGTTAGAAGTATGTTATATCTATGTATCAAGTTGGTAAGAGCTGACATCTTAACAATGTTAACTCTTCCGGACCAAGAACATGGAATATTTCTCCATTTACTTAGATCTTGATTTCTTCAAATAGAGTTTTGTACTTTTCTTCACATATATACATAAACTTGTTAAATATAGATCTGCTTCATTTCCTTTTTGTTGCTAATGTAAATAGTGCTGTGTTTTTAATTTCAAATTCCAATAGTTCCTTACTGACATGAAGGAATGCAATTGACTTTTGTGTATTAATCTTGTATCCTATAACCTTTCTATAATCACCTATTAGTTATAAGGGTTTGTTAATTCTTTCAAATTTTCTACTAGACAATCATGTCCTCTGTGACCAAATGTAGTTTTATTTATTTCCCATATATAAGCCTACTTCCTTTCATTATATTAGCTAGGTTTTTCAGTACAATGTTGAATAGGAGGATAAGATCAAACGTCCTTGCCCCATAACCAATTTTAGGTTGAAAGCATCTAGTTTCTCACCATATATATGGTCTTTTTTTATACATACTCTTTAGCAAGCTGAGCAAATTCCCTCTTTAGTTCTAGTGTGTTGTGAATTTTGGTCATGAACAGGTGGTAAAATATGTCAAATGCTTTTTCTGCATCTATTGGTATGATTAATCTTTTTTCCTTTAGCTTATGCATGTAATAGATTACATAAACTCATTTAAATGTTGAGCTAGTCATGCATTCCTAGAATAAATGCCAGTTGGTCAGAGTATACAATGATTCTTATACATGATGGGATTCAATTTGTTAATATTTTGCTGAGGATTTTTGCATCTGTGTTCATGAGAGATAGAGGTCTACCATCTTTCTTTGTTCCAATGTGTTGATCCTGGTGTTAGGATAATGCTTGCCTCACTGAGTGACTTAAGAAATATCTCTTCTGTTCTTGCTTCCTGGAAGGTAATGTAGAGAATTGTTACCATTTTTTCCTTAAATGTTTAATAAAATTAACCACTGAAATGACCTGAGCCCCATGTTTTTTGTTTTAGAAAGTTATTGATTATTGATTGAATTTCTTTAGTCGATATAAGCCTATAGATGATCTATTTCTGAGTGTTGGCAGATTTTGTCATTCAGAGAGTTGATCTGTTTCATCCAAGTTACCGAATTGGTGGCCATATAAATTTTCATGAAATTCTTTTATTATGCTTTTAATGGGATCAGTAGTGATGGCTTCTCTTTTATTTCTGATATTAATTTTTGTATTCTCTCTCTTTTTTTTCTTTCTTAGATTGGACAAGAGTTTATCTATTTTAATGATTTCTTCCAAGAACCAACTTTTGGTATTGTTGATTTTCTCTATTAATTTCCTGTTTCCAATTTCATTGATTTCTTCTCTAATTTTTATTATTTTATAGCTTCTGCTTACTTTGGATTTAATTTGTTCTCCTTTTTTAGCTCCAATATGCATTTATGTTTACCTCTAGTCATCTATCATTTCTGTCCTCATTGAAATCTTACCTCTATATGGCTTAGAATAAAGCAGTCATTACTTATCCATGAGTTTAAAGGAGTGGGTTTGGGTATACAAATGATAATGATCTGAAAGCAAGTGATTTGGATCTGCAAAAACCAGTATTTATTGTGAGAAGAAAAGGATTTTCTTGAAACTTTCAATCTGGACTCTAGATAGCAGTAAAGCTCCCAGGATTAAAGCACAGTGGCAGAAAGTTTAGGGTAAGACTTTAGGATGGTTACTGACACACAAAGAAAGACAAACACTGGGCTAGAGACAGAATCTAGTGGGGAGAAGACTGGACAGTCAAGTTCAGATACCAGATTCCTACCCACCCCATCTCCTTGAACTTAAGGTCCTGTGAGGGGAAGTTTCAAAAATACTAAGGTAGGGTTCAGCAGTCCAGGAAACATGTGGCTATTTTCTCACTTCCACAGGTGGAGGTTTAGGAGATGGAAGTATTTTTAAAGACGCCAGATTTTCAAAAGAGCTTCATTCCCTACAGGTTTACAAAAAGGTGCATAAGATCAAGGGCTCAGGAAGATTTCTAGGCATAAAGGCACTTTTAAACCTTACAGAAACCATCCACTGTACATAGAAATTTTCACTCCTCCTCAAGAGATTGGGAGTGCTGGGATAACCCAGGAAAGTGTGGGGTTAGCAGAGGAGGTAGCAGCATGTGGGAATGGCAAAGACCACAGTCCCTTGCAGCAAAGAACAGTGAAATTAAAAGGCCATTTTGAACCAACTGCCATTCAGCCAGTATAGCAAGAAAAGACGGCATCTCCAAATTAAGCCAGATGAAAAACAATTAAGGGCCTCAAAAATCTAATCCTACTTCTTGTTAACAGAACAATATATAAGGCCCTTAGGTAATTTGGCTTACTATTGGGAAGAATGGTTGAAGATTTTCTAAACTAAGATGTACCCAAACTGACTGAGTTTTGTCAGTTATACATCTCTTATCACTTGGCATCAAGTCATGTGACTTGATGTATCCAAAGATGTGTGAGTAGATGCAACATCACTGTATCCAGATAGAAGGTGTAAGAGCTGCTGCATGTTCATGTTAGTACTCTGTGCTTTTGAAAGAAACATGGCAATGGTTTAGGAGGAGGGAATCAAGATACTCTCACTTCTTTTTTCAGATTACAATTTTGCAGCCCTGGGTGAGTTCAATGATTGACACAAATTCATATAAATGATAAGACAGAGAGCAACACTTGAAGGATGAAATTACAAAATATGAAAATGCAGAATTAGAATCGTACATATGTTTTGATCCAAACGCCTATTTTACAGAGTAGAAAAAAGCAGTAGACAGTCTTCACTAACTGCCACGTAACTTTAGTCCTTACAGAATTAACACTGCTATCTAGGCTCAGTATTCTTGGACTAAAACTTATTGTCTAGAACTAAGCCCTCCCTATCCAAGCCTATGGCCCTCCATAGGGAAAGCAAGTGTTTCTTTAACTCAGTATTCTTCATCAAAGTGGATGATTTTTTTTTTTTATTTCCCAATTGTCACCCAAGGAGAATAAAATTTACACATTTGCTCAATCATTCATTCATTCATTCATTCACATACTCATTCATAATTATTATGTAAGAAAATGAAGACAATATATAAAGAAAAAGTAAACATATAATAAATAAATAAATAAAGGAGATAAGAAGTGCTACAAAACATAGGGAAAACCTCTCTAATAAAGTAACATTTGAGAGGAGACACAAAGGAAGTAAGAAAGTCAAACAGCATTTGTGGGAAGAGCATTCAAGGAAAGATGGAACAGCAACTGAGGAAGCCCGAGGTACAATAATGCTTATTATTTTAAAGAAGGGAAAAGAGGTCAGAATAATGGGGAGGAAGAAGGGGGGGTGAGATCAGATAGGGAAGTGGTAGTAGCCAGTGAATGGTCCAAGTAGGACTTTGGAAGATTTAGGAACTTGCTCTGAGGGAGGGAGAAACCTACTGATGAAACTACAGATTCAGAAGCAGTACTTAAGAAGTTGCTACAGTTTGTCAGGGAATGGTTAAAAAGGATTGGTGGCTTAGGCTGCATTTGTAGTGGTGGAATAAATGAGAAATAACCAATATTTGGTTGTATCTTGAAGGCACACATAATCTGTGACCAACTGCCTGGAGCAAGAGAGAAGAGCAGTCGGAGTCACTCAGTGGCTTTTTATTGCTTCATTTTGTTTGGTTTTTGTTTTCTACAGTAAGGACAGAAAAATCATATCACCCATTTTCCCTTTGACTTTATCATTGACAGGCACAAATCTAAACTGCAAGAAACTAGAGAATACCCCTCCTTTTTTCAATTCTCCTTCAAAATCTTTTTTTCAATTCTCCTTCAAAAATATACAAGGAATCGGTGTGGGGCCCTGGGTAGCTCAGTGGGTTAAAGCCTCTGCCTTCAGCTCAGGTCATGATCCCGGGGTCCTGGGATCAAGCCCTACATCAGGCTCTCTGCTCAGCGGGGAGCCTGTTTCCCCTCTCTCTGTCTCTGCCTGCCTCTCTGTCTATTTGCGATCTCTGCCTGTCAAATAAATAAATAAAATCTTAAAAAAATATATACAAGAAATCAGTGTTACTAGAAAGACTCTGGCTATAATTTTGCTCTGGGCTGACATTTTATATTAACCTAAGTTTCTTTACTTTTAATTTTTAAAATATCACTTAAAAATAACTTTTTGTTTTTAATCATTCAAATCCAAATTCTGATCTAAAACTATCTCTATTTTTGTACACTCATCTCTTGTCTTGGTCCTTCCTATAGCACAACTTCTATATATACTATCTCTAATTCCTCTCCATTCTCTCTTCATAATTTCTAACCATATTCTCCTTCAGTCACTCCACCAAATAACTTCTTTCACAGTTATCACTGACTTCTGGTTTGTAAAATCTAATGTCTACTTCTCAGTCCTCATCTCCCTTGACCCATCAACAGTATTTGACATAGTTGGTCACTTTCTCTTCAAAATGCTCACTCACTAGGCTTCTGAGAAAGTGTCCTGTCTTGACTCATTACCTAATTTGCTGTGTATTCTCGGTAACCTTACCCAGTTTATTCACCTCTAAATGCTGGCAGTACTTAGAGATGAGTTCTCAGAAATCCTCTCTCTATATATATTGACTACAGAGCCTAGATGAACTCAACCTAATTCATGACATAAGCTAATAACTGAATACTGATGATCCCAAAAATTCATTCCCGGATTCCATGTTCGTCTATTTCCATTTCGTATCTCAGAGAACCTCTCCAATTTTGCATATCTGAAACCCAACTTGCTATTTTACACCCCCACTGCTCCTCTTATAGTCCTCTCAACATCAGTTAATAGCAATTTTATTCTTTCAGTTGTCTATGCAAAAATAGGCTGGGTTTTTTGTTTTGATTTGTTTTTGTTTTTGTTTGCTTTCACTTCCACATCTGATCCATTAGTTAACGCTATCACTCATATTTCATTATATCCAGAATATGACCATTTCCTCACTTCTGCCATTACTACCTAGGTCTATGAGACTGTCATTTCACCTTGAATTATTGCAACATCCTTTCTGTTCTCCGTACCTCAGTTTTGTACCTTATACATTCGTCATAGTGATTACTTTAAATCATAGAAAAGACATTACTGCTGTCTTCAGAAGCTTTCTATTGGCTTCTCATGTCATTCAGAGTAAGCCAATGGCCTTCCATGGACCACAAGGCCTTCCTGATCCCATGTGTCTTCTCAGCTTCAATTTTAGATACTCTCCTTCTCCCTTCTACTCACTTTTCTCCAGCTATACTGAACCCCTTGATAGTCCTAAATATGACAAGTAGAGTCCTGCTTTGGGAAATGTTTTTTTTTTCTCAGATATCAACTTGGTTTATTGCCTTATTTACATCATGCTCAACATCACCCAATAAGTATGACAACCCTTTATAAAATAGTGTAAGTCTCTACCATCCCAGCTCGAGCAGGCATCTTCTACCCCTTTTTGCCTGTCTTTTTTCCCCATATACCTGACACCATCTAGTATAGCCATTTTGCTTGGTTTTATATTATTGTACACCTTTTCCATTAGAAAGTGAACCCCATAAGGACAGGGAATTTGCTTTGTTCTTGCTATGTCCTAGCACCTAGAATAAAGCCTGACAGAGAGTAGGTGCTCACTAAGCAGAATATCTAAATGAAAGACAATATAAAGCCAAATGTTGATAGCAAAAAAAAGATAATTTAGACAAAATTCATTTTTTTAAAGTACCAGAGTCCATTTATAAACTTGGAAGATCTATATGACAAGCTACATTTGGGAGATGTAAATCTTTCTTTTTGCTCCTTTATAGACTTTAAAATAGTCATAGTATTTTCAAAATGCACAATTCATACTGAAAACCAATTGGGAAAAATGTGATTTGAAAGTTTTCTAGATTTTATGTTTGTAGTAAAATAAATTTTAGAGTACAATCATAATTCCTGTCTCTTGACAACTGCCATCTATATATAAATCTGTTTAGAAATGGGCCAAAGGACGCATTGTAGGGTATCACCAAGAAATTTGATTCAAAATTATTTCTCTTTAAAATACACTCCTGAATATATTTTATTCTGACTTTGGCAGTATAATTTTAAATCTTAGATAGATAACTACTTATTAAATGAACTATTATTTAAATAATTAAACAAAACTTAAAAAAAAATGGTACATGACGTAAGTACTCCAAAACTGTGTCAAATGAAAGCTGTATGTCTTAGTTGACATATAATTCAATGGTTAATATAATGAGATTCCACCCCAAGAATGAAAAATATTAGCTCTTAAATATTCATTTCAGGAACCCAAACCATATGTTCAGTTGTTGATAGTAAAAGTTTTAGTACATGCACTTCTAAATTAGAAATATCACTGTAGCAGATTTTGTGACTATGAAATGGATCTACACTAAAGTATTTGAAATATTTAGTTTCACAAGTGAGAAGAATTACTTTTAAGTTGACTATTTTTATATGAAATACAAAACATTCAGCCAAGAATTTACTATAATTCCTTGAAGAACTTCAAAAAAGTAGGCAAAGCTGATAGAATTACTCCCCAGAAAAGCAGCAGCTGGATGAGGGTATTAGCCCACCCTTCTCGTGAGCTATACTTTGAGAGGCAGTTACCAAATAAGGAAAATGAGGCATAGGGAAAGGTTATGAGCAAGAGGAATCAGGCTCCTAGACCAAGAATAAGAGCAGGAGAAATTTTGCCAGTTGCGCCAAAGGCCATGTGTAGTGGATCTGTCACTCCTGTGCAGAAAACTTGGAATCTTCAGCAAAAGAAATAGCAAAATTATTAAAACCACTGATAGAAGAGAATTTTGCACACACATTGGTCTTGTGGTAGAAATAGATGGTATGTGTGGATGTGGAATCAACTAAAAGTGGAATCCTTGATAAACTAAGCTCTAATATCAGAGGTTTAGATTGTAGATCATTTATATTTAAATGCTGAAGAAGCAAGGAGTCTTGTATTTTGGGATCCTCATAAGGGAGCTGTGAACTGAGCTATAATTCCTAATAACACTTTAAATGGAATTTTTACTTTAACACTCAATGCAAACTGTATTTCCTCCATGCCTGCCAAACTATTAGAGGCATAGTACATAGAGAGTGGTTATAAGCTGGCATGAAAAATGATGTCCCTTATAATTCTCTGGGATGAGTATTATAGATTTGATGGAGCAGGGGAAGAGGAACAGAACTAAAGATTGATTTTTGCATAATGAATCAGTCGTACAGATCATTATATGATTTTGCTAGAACAATTAAGTCTTTGGAATTTTTTCATGAAATAATCAGCAAGAGAATATTTTGGATGTTAGTATTTAATACAGCCTCAACTGGCTCACAAGGTCTTTTAAAATTGAGTCATTTGCAGAAAGAGAAAGGAGACTTGTTTGAGCTCATTAAGCCCTTGTACTTTGATTCACTGTTGAGAAAGAATCTCTGTTAGAGATTCATATTTGTCTGCAAATGGGAGAAGAGCTATTGAATCCACCTTGGAGCTAATGAATGAAACCACACAATAGCTGAGTCCAAAATATATCTGCTTGGAGCCCACGAGTTACAGTCATGACAGCAATAACTGTAGAAAAGAGAGGGAGTCCAAGATGGCACAGGAAAATCCCAAACTTACCTCCTCTCATGGACATACATCAACAAACCTACAGCTACATATAAATCATTTCCCTCTGAAAAAAAATCTAAATATTATATAAACTGCTCTCCACAACATGAAATAAAAGGGCTACATCTAGGTGGGCAAGAGAAACAGAGACATGGTCTTGGGCGGGGGGGAAGAATAAACACATGCCTGGTAGAGCAAAACACAATAGGCAGGGATTTTACTAGATAAATACTTCTCCTAGAGAATGGAATGGTTAGTGTCCTACATCAGGTATCCCAGTCCCTCAGATCTATGCCACAGAAATTAACTCCCAGAATGTCTGGCTTGAAAAAACAATGGACTTGATGCCCAGGGGTTTTCAAGTGCTAAAGAATTGAAATTCCCCTCTTAGAGGACTTACATGAAGTCTCACTCACCCCAAGACCCAGAAAAAAAAAAAGTACAGTTTTAAAAGTTCCCAGACTTTATATGAGGGAAATTAATTTCCTGATCTAGGGGACACCAACTAGAAGGCAGCAGACAGTTGACACACTCTCTTTAGACAGATGTGCTGTTGCACTCTCCACACTGGCTACCAGCACAGGCAGGTGAACTCAGATGTAGCACCCCACAGCTGCCTCGCTAGGTTGTTTGGGGCCAAGCAATTGTAGGACTTGCTGAGGCAGAAGAGCATGGGCAGTTGCAGCGTTCCACTACCCATTGGCCTGAGTGGGAGAGGATAAAAGTTTGGGAATTTCTTCTGCTCCTGAGCTACAGACCACTGTAACGAATATTACATACCACTGTAACAAATCCCCACTCCCTAGCTGGGACCACTGTGAGTGGTGGCAGCATTCTACCACTCTTAGCCTAAAGCCAGTCACGTGCATAGACAAGTCATTCTCCTTTGCACTGCTGAAGCCCACAGCCCACACAGTCAAGACATTTTTCCACTGCCTTTCTGAAGCCAGCAAGCATGACCCACCTGAGACAATCTTCAGCTGCCTTGCTAAGACAGTAGGCACAAGAAATCTATAGATAGAACACCCTTAAATGCCTGACCATCATGACCTAGGGCTGGCATTCTAGAACTCCATGGGCCTGTAACCATAAAAGAAGATAGCTCTTGTAGGACACCAATACTAGGTCAATGAACAAATAGCAGACTGAAACACAACCTCAGTTTGCTTGTGAGAAAGCCTATTGATTTAGTCTTGAATTTCAGCCTAAGGGACAGGCTTCAGATCCCACCCACCTAGAGGATAAGGGAGTGTTCTAAGGGAACATAAGTGGGAGACACTGTCCCTCACACACCCATGGCCTCCTTCTAGTTCAACAACATGTCCCAAAGAGAAGCTTATGCACCCATTGAGAGCCTTGATTTTTATCACCAAAGGAACACTTCCAGATTTCCTGGACTGGAGTCCCATAGGGAATACAACTGTGGCCCAAAGGATTGTACATATCTGCATATTTCAAAAGCTGCCGCCCAGGGGTCTGGCTTCCTGATGGCAACTACGTGTTAAATAACATTTCTCCTCTTGGATCACTGATGTTACTTGGTACACCCTCAACAGTGGAGGCATATCAAAAATAAATCTGTTAGTTTAGAGAATCACAAAGTTTTGAGAAGCAACCAAGAGAAAAGGAAAGTTTGAATGGGGAGGATCATCACCTACTTAAGGCCAATCTTCCAAGACAGAGAGGTAGCTGTTTTGCCTAATATACAGAAACACAGAAAGTTAAGCAAAATGAGGAAAGAGAGAAATATGTCCCAAACAAAAGAACAGGATAAGATCTCAGAAAAATTTCTTAATTATGTTGAGTTATATTTTTCCCTCTATACCTACTCTGTTAAGAGTTTTGATCATAAATGGATGTTGACTTTTGTCAAACGTTTTTTCTTTATTTATCTGGATGGTCATAGGATTTTTATCTTTAATTTTGTTAACATGGGGTATTCACACTGATTGTTTTACAGATGCTTGTCTTAATGATAGAGATGAGTAAAACTACCTGATAAAGGATTCACAGTAATGGTCATAAAGATGTTCACTGAACTTAGAAGAATGGATAAACACAGTGAGAATGAAGAGATAGAAAATATTTTAAAAGTATGAGACAGAAGTCACAGAACTGAAAAACACATAATTGAAATGAACACTACACTACACTAGAGGGAATCAACAGCAGGCTGGATGAAGCAGAACAAATTAGCAAGCTGGAAGACAATCAAACCTCAAGAGAAAGAAGAAAGAAAAGAAAGGAACAAAGAGGAACTATAAAAACAGCCAGAAAACAATTAACAAAATGACAATAGGTACATACTTATCAATAATTACTTTAAATGTAAATGGACTAAATTGTCCAATCAAAAGACAAAGGGTAGCTGAATGAGAAGAAAGAAAAAAGACACACATATATAATGCCTACAAGAGACTCACTTCAGATATAAGGACACACACAGACTGAAAGTGAAGGAATGGAAAAGATATTGCATGCAAATGAGTATGAAAAGGGGGGGCTGGGTGGCTCAGTCAGTTAAGTGTTCAACTCTTAATTTTAGTTCGGGTCATGATATCAGGGTCCTGAGATCAAGCTCTGCATCAGGCTCCATTCTCAGTGAGGAGTGTGCTTGAGATTCTCTCCCTCCCTATTCCTCTTCCCCTTCCCACTGCCTTCTCTTTCCATCTTTAAAATAAATAAAGAAAGTTGGGGTAGCTATAGTCAAATCAACCAAAACAGACATTAAGACAAAGACTACAAGAAAAGACATCAAAAGAAGGGAGTACATAATGAGAAAGGGGCTAAACCACCAAGAAGATGCAACCTTTATAAATATATTTGCAACTGACATAGATGCACTAAAATATATAAACCAAATGCTAACAGACCTAAAGAGAGAAACTGACAGCAATACAGTAATAATAAAGGATTTTAATATCCTACTAACATCAATGGATAAGTCATCCAGATCAAAAATCAATAAGGAAACAAGACCTTAAATGACATATTTGGTCAGAAGGACTTAACAAATATATGCAGAACATTCTGTCCACAAGCAGCAAAGTATACAGTCTTCTCAAGTGAACATGGAATATTCTGCAGGATAAAGCACTTTTGTTCACAGAACAAATATCAATAAATTCAAGATTTAAATCATATCAAGCATCTTTTCCAACTAAAATAGTATAAAAGTAGAAGTCAACTAACTACAAGGAAAAACGACAAATATGTAGAGATTAAACAATATGCTACTGAACAACTGTTGGGTGATACAAGAAATCAAAAAATACCTATAGACAATGAAAACAGAAATACTTCATACCAAAATCTATGAGATGCTGCAAAATTAATTCTAAGAAGAAAGTTCATATCCATTATCTGTTTAAATAAAGAAAGCAGAAAATTCTCAAATATATAAGCTGATTGTACACCTCAAGAAACTAGAAAAACATAAATAAACAAAACCCAAGGTTAGTAAATAGAAGGAAATAATAATTAATGGAGAAATAAATGAAATAGAAATTAAAAACACAATAGAAAGACCAATGGAATTAAGAGTTCATTAAATAGATGAACAAAACGGACATTTAGCTAGACTCATCAAGAAAAAAAAAGAGAGCAAATAAATAAAATAAAAAATAAAACAGGAAAAATTCAACGGATACCACAGAAATACAAAGAATGAAAAAAGACTATTATGAAAAATCATATACCAATTGGAGAACCTGGAAGAAATGATTAAATTCCTAGAAATTTACAGTCTCCTAAGACAGCAACATGAAGAGAAAGAAAATCTAAATAGACTTATTTCTAGTAAGGAGTTGAATCAATAATCAAAAACCTCCCAATAACAAAAGTTCAGGACCTGACGGCCTCACTGGTGAATTCTGCCAACTATCAATGGATATTTAATACATATCCTTTACAAACTTTTCAAAAAATTAAAGAGGAGTGAAACTTCCAAACTCACCTTACAAGGTTATAATTACTCTAATACCAAAAACAGATAAGAACAAACAACAATAAAAAATTACAGGCCAGGGGTGCCTGGGTGGCTCAGATGGTTAAGCGTCTGCCTTTGGATCCGGTCATGATCCTGGGGTCCTGGAATGGAGTCCTGCATTGGTCTCCCTCCTTAGTGGGGAATCCTGCTTCTCCCTCTCCCTTAGCTGATCCCCCTGATTATGCTTTCTCTTGCTCTCTCCCCTGCTCTCTGCCAAATAAATAAATAAAATCTTTAAAAAAAAAAATTACAGGCCAATATTCCTGATGAACCCAGATGCAAAATTCAGCAAAATATTAACAAACTAAATTCAACAATACATTAAAAGAATCATACATTATGATCAAGTAAAATTTACACCAGAGAGGCAAGGCAGTTTCAGTATCTTCAAATCAATCAATGTGATACACCACATTAACAAAATGAAAGATAAAATTCATATAATCATCTCAATAAATACAGGGAAAGCATTTGACAAAATTCACATCCATTTATGATTTTAAAAATTTTTTAGAAAGTTTTTACTTATTGGGGCACCTGGGTGGCTCAGTGGGTTAAGCCTCTGACTTTGGCTCAGGTCATGATCTTAGGGTCCTGGGATCGAGCCCCGCATCAGGCTCTCTGCTCAGCGGTGAGCCTGCTTCCTCCTCTCTCTGCCTGCTTCTCTGCCTACTTGTGACCTCTCTCTCTGTCAAATAAATAAATAAATAAATCTTTAAAAAAAAAAACGTTTTTATTTATTTACTTGAGATAGAGAGTACAAGCAGGGAGAGAGGTAGGCAGAGGGAGAAGCAGGCTCTCCACTGACCAAGGAGTCCAGTGCAGGACTCGATCCCAGCATCCTGGCATCATGACCTGAGCTGAAGACAGGTGCTTAACTGATTGAGCTACCCAGGCATCTCTCTGATAAAAACTCTTAACAAAGTAAGTATAGAAGGAACAATCTAACTCAATATAATAAATACTATATTTGACAAAACCACAGCTAGTATCATACTCAATAGTGAAAAGCTGAAAGCTTTTTCTCTAAGATCAGGCAGTGTCCACCGTCATCACTTTTGCTCAATATAGCATTAAAAGTACTAACCACAGCAAACAGTCAAGAAAAAATAATAAATAAATAAATAAAAGGCATCCAAACTGTAAAGGAAGAATAAACTGTCAATATTTGGAGATGCCATGATAATATATTTTAAAGAAACCCTAAAGACTCCAACAAAATACTTTTAAAACTAATAAATGAATTTAGCAAAGTTGTAGGATACAAAATTAATATGCAAAAAATTTTGTTTTGCATCTATACACTAATAACAAAATAACAGAGAAATCAAAAGAACAATCCCATTATAACTGTATCAAAAACAATAAAATACCTAGGAATAGATTTAACCAAAGAGGAAAAATACCTACACACTGAAAACTATAAGAAATTGATGAAAGAAATTGAAGACATGAATAAATGTAAAGATATTTTGTGCTTATGGATTGGAAGAATTAATACTGTCAAAATGTCCACACTGCCCAAACAGATTTACTTATTTATCTATCATTCAATGTAATCCTTATAAAAATTCTAATGACATTTTGCACAGAACTAGAATGAATAATTCTAACATTTGTATGGAAACATAAAATACCCCAAATAGCCAAAGCAATCTTACAAAAGAACAAAGCCAGAGGTATCATGCTCCCTGATTTCAAACTACATTATAAATTGTAGTGATCAAAACATTATGTTGTTAGGGGACGCCTGGGTGGCTCAGTTGGTTGGACAACTGCCTTCGGCTCGGGTCATTATCCTGGAGTCCCAGGATCGAGTCCCCTATCGGACTCCCGGCTCCACGGGGAGTCTGCTTCTCTCTCTGACCTTCTCCTCGCTCATGCTATCTTTCAAATAAATAAATAAAATCTTTAAAAACAAACAAAAAAAACCAAAAAAAAACAAAAAAAAACATTATGTTGTTAGAATAAAAGCAAAATAGATCAATAGAACAAAATAGAGAGACCAGAAATAAACTAATGCACATATGTCAATTAATTTATGACAAAAGAGGCTAGAATATACAGTGGAGAAAGGAAAAACTCTTCAATAAATTGTTTTGGAAAACTGGACATCTACATGCAAAACAATTGGACCACCATCTTACAATACTATAAAAATTAACTCAAAATAGATAAAAGACTTGGATGTAAGACATGAAATCATAAAACTCCTAGAAGAAATCATAGGCAGGAAGATACCTGATATAGGTCTTAGTGATATATATATTTTTTTTAATCTGACTTGAAGGCAAGGGAAACAAAAGCAAAAATAAACTAATGGCACTATATTAAACTATAAATCTTCTGCATAATGAAGAAAGCTATTAACAAAACAAAAAGGCAACCTACTGAATGGGGAAGATAATGGTTAACATCCAAAATATATAAACTGTTCATACAACTCAAAAACAAAGAAAAAAAAAAGAACCAATTCAATAAAAAAATTAACAAAAGATCTGAATAGATATATTTCTAAGGAAGAGTTAGAGACAGACACATAAGAGGCACATAAATAGATCCCAAACATCACTAATCTTCAGGGGAATGCAAATTAAAACCATAATGAAATATCACACTACAATTATCACAATATTGTGATATTTGTTATTGTGATATTGTGATATTGTTAGAAAGACAAGACATACTAAGTGTTGGCAATGATATGGAGAAAAGGGAACATCTGTTCACTGTTGGTGCAAATGTAAAACAGTACAGTCACTATGGCAAACAATATAGAGGTTCTTCAAAAAATTAAAAATAGGGCTGCCACATGATCCAGCAATTCCACTACTGGGTATCCATGTAAAAAAGATGAAAACACTAATTAGAGAACATATATGTACCTATATTTGTTGTAGCATTATTTATAATACTCAAGATATGGAAGCAATCTAAATGTTCATCAGGGGTGCCTAGGTGGCTCAGTTAGTTCAGTGTCCAACTCTTGGTTTTCACCCAGGTCACGATCTCAGGGTTGTAACATCCAGTCACATGGGGCTGTGACTGGATGTCACATGGGGCTGTGACATGTGGGGCTCCTCACTTAGTGGGGTGTCTAAGATTCTCTCTCATCCTCTCCCTCTGCCCCCTCACTAGTGCACTCATTCTCTCTCTTTTGTGCTCCTAAAAAATAAATAAATCTTCAAATATCCATCAATGGATGAACAGATAAAGAATATGTGTCATATATATGCCATGAAATAGTACTCAGCCATAAAAAAATGAAATCTTGACATTTATGACAATACATATGGACCTTTGGTGAAACAAATGAAATAAGTTAGAGAGAGAAAGACAACACTACATGGCTTCACTTATATGTGGAATCTAAATAAAATACAAACAAACAAAAAACAAAACCTAACCCAGTCTCATGAATACAGATTGGTGGTTGCCAGAGGGGAGAGGTGTTAGAGGTGGACAAAATGAGTGAAGGGTAGACAAAATGAGTGAAGGGGATTAAGAAGCACAAGGTTCCACTTATAAAATAAGTCATGGGGATGTAAAGTACAGCATGGGGAATATAATCAACAATACTCTACTATTTTTTTAAGGTGAGAGATGCCTACTGTGATGATCTTTTCACAATGTATACAAATGTAATGTCACTATGTTGCACACTGAAACTAATATAATATTGCATGTCAATTATACCTCAATAAGTTTTGAAAGAAATGGCAGAAAAAATTCAAGTAGTTTTTTAACCAAAAATACAATTTAAAAGATTGAAATTTAAAATGCGTTTTGATAAATGTAGAATGACATGTATCCACTGTAGTATCATAAAGAGTCACTGCCCTAAAAATCCTCAGGGATCTACCTATATTTAGCCCTCCATCCCCATTAATCTCTTGTAACCACTGAGCTTTTTAGTGTCCCCAGAGTTTTCTCTTTTCTAGAATGTTGTATAGGTGGAATCATACAGTATATAGCTCTTTCAGATTGTCCTATTTTATTTATTAATATACATTTAAGTTTCCTTTATATCTTTTCATGGTTTGATAGATTATTTCTATCTGAGTAACATTGCGTTGTTGTTAAACAACTATCAAAATCCAGAGAATGTGTATCTCAAAGAATGAGCCCTTGCGACTTTGGGTGATAATGATGTGTTAATGCAGTTTCACTGATTTTAAGAAATGTACCATTGTGTTGCAGGGTATCAATAGCAGAGAAAACTGAACATATGTAAAGGGAAGGGATGTGTAGGAACTCTAAGTGCTTTACACTCAATTTAGTTGTAAACCTAAAGCTGGTAAAAAAAAATATATATATATATGTATATATATATATATACATATATATTTTTTTGAAGTTTTTTTCTTCAGATTTTAAGTATCAATGGGCTAGATATATTCCAGTTCATTAGACAGAAAATATCCCAAAACATAATTAATAAAACATAATATAGAAAATAATAAAATATAAATAAAATACAGAAAATTAAATTAAAAAGACAATAAAAGACCTTAAATGTAAAATCAGAGCCAAATATATTAATCTTGATGAAATGTTATACAAGGGAGTTTGAATGAAAGGATTTGCTCATCACGTTAGTGATAGCACTTTATATTAGCTCTTTAATTTGCTATAAATCAATTTACAAATATGTTTAAATTCAAACAAAAATACCAACAAGAATATTTTGGAACACAACAAAGTACCTATAAATTTATGTGATGAATGACTGAACAGTAAGACCAATATTCAAAAGTAAAACAAGGATATTTAAAATAAATATGGCTTTTAAAAATTGAGCCAACTTAAAATGGCCCAAGAATGATTATATAAATGGAACAGAAAGCACAGAAACAGACTCAGGTGGAAGAATTTACTATAATAACAAAATGACATTTCAAATTAGTAAAACCAGAACAATTGTTCCATTCATGGTGTTAGGGAAAATGTTAGCAATTAAAGACAGAGTTAGATCAACATCTCATACCCTATGTTGAAATTGATTCCTATAATAAATATAAAATTGAAATACAAGAAGAAACTTTTTTTATTTCTAACCTTAGAAGATACTTTTTAAAATTATGTATCACAGAAAAATCATATAAACATGATAAACTATAAAATAAAAAATTATTACACATTATTCTACCATATAAAAGACAAAGATAAACAGCTATGGAAATATTTATTAGAAAATATGTTATATAAATGTTAATATCCTTATAACATGTAGAAAATAAGTGAAATAAATATTATTATTATTATTATTATTATTGTCTTCCAGCACAGCATTTCTTTACTGGTGCTCGATATTAAATCATAACCCTGCTTCTCTAGCCACATAGATTGATTCAGGGATGGGAACCTAAGACAAGGTAGGCTCCAACCCCTAAATATTGACCAGGAATCAAAAACGGTGCTGGCCAAGGCTATCAAATTCCCTCCTGGAATGTCTCAAACACCAAATGGTACTGAGACTTAGTCTCTCTGTGAAAAGATTATGAAACATTTGTTGCAGAAACTATCATTTTCTATGTTATCAAATACAGACAAAGCTATCTGAGAGAATGAGATTAACATGATGCTGACTCTCTCATTCTCTCTCTCTCTCTAACACACACACACACATACACACACAGCACACATGCAGTCCTAATATTTAAAAATTAATTAAGTTTTTAAGGAGTCTGGAGAGGAAAATACTCTATTGGCATTTGAATGAGCCAAGAAAATATATATGAACATATGTATATATAAAAGCACAAATTGACAATAGCACTGTGAAAATTCAAATTCAATTAAATCACGTAAGTTATTTAATATTTTTAAGAAATCAAATATTCTCATTTTCCTGAAAAGTATTTGCCAGAGTAGGAGATTCCTAATCATGTCAGAAAGAATTTTTGGAAAAACATCCCCTTCATGAAATTTTACTTAATAAACTTCATTTCCATTGTACAGTATTTCTTTAAGACTTTTTTGATCTCTTGCCTATCATGTACAACTGCCAGTGACATCTTCGAAGGGAACATTGATTTGCTTTTCACCTATTGTCTCTAAAATCTTACAGGAAGGTTTTAATTATTTTATCTTTGATTAGGCTATATAAATCAAATACTTTACTTTGTACTGACAAGATTTCTCTTCTGAAGCATATATTATATCATTGTTAAAAATTACTAAAGACATTTATTCCATAAAATCTTTATTTGCTTTATACAGAATTTAAATTTAATTATTATCATAGACAGTTAAAAGTAATCCTCCCAACATACAGATGTCTAAATAATTTGCCAAAGCATTCTAAATTACATTTGTGGGGTGTATCTATATTTCTATATTAATTTATATGAATATATATTTTACATCACTGGAAGTCTTGTGCTTTTAATGACTTTATATATATATATATATATATATTAATATTTTTATCATATTTTCCCAAAAGTTAACTAATTAGAGTTATTATTTTCAGTTAGAAATATAAAATGTATTCCCTATTTTTGATGACTTTGAAACATGACTCTTGGGACACAATCTCTGTGTGAAAGGCATAAAATGAATTGTCTGTCAAACAGTATGCATTTTTCCCATAATGAAAATTTCCTTGACAATATCATCCATCTTCTATTGCCTGATGGGCACATAAAAGTCAAGCTTCCTAATGTTGCTAAATGTTATTTATCTTGAACTTGTGCTAGCTGCAGGTGTCACAGACACTGGGCAAGAAGCCACAAGGTGCACATACCAGCACAAAATGTGTATCCTTATACCTATATAAGAATCTGTTGAGGTGGCTAAATATGTTAGCCTTCTCTAGAACACTGTTTATTTGTTTTTTTATGAGGTGTTTTGAAAAGTATGACTAAAGTTTGAATGGGATGCCAGTAAGAGAGAACCTTATTCCATTCAGCTATTATTTATTGAGTATCTAATTTTGAAAGTACTGACAGAAGGTACTTAAGATAGGAAGTCCATTTGAAGCTTACAATCAATGTACTATGAGATATTAGAGTAGGAAAATTGTGTGGTAATTTGTAAAACTTACTTAAATATCTGTACTTTTTTCCTTACTTGAAATTCTTACATGCTGACTACGTATGTTGATTTGAATCTTCCCATATAAACAAATAAATAAATGCCTCTGTAAGAAAAATAAATGCCTCTGTAAAATTAATAACTGACTTTAATGCACAGGTGCTATATACACATACCTTATTTTACTATACTTCTTTTACCGTGCTTTGCAATACTGCATTTGTGCAAATTGAATATTTGTAGTAATCTTTGAGCAAGTCTCTCATCACCATTTTTCCAACTGCATTTGTTTATTTTGTGTTTGTGTCATATTTTGATAATGTTTGCAGTATTTCTAACTTCAGTATTATTATTATTATATCTGTTAATATGATCTGTGATCAGTGATCTTTGTTGTTACTATTGCAATTTTTTTGGGTGTGACTAACTGCACCATTGTAAGATGCCAAACTTAATCAATGAATATGTGTATTTTTACTATTGCCCCAACCAACCATTTCCCATCTCTCTTCTTCTCTCTGGGCCTCCCTATTCCCTGAGACACAACAGTACTGAAATTAGGTCTATACATAATCTACAATGGCCTCTAAGTGTTCATCTGAAAGGAAGAGTTGCATGTCTCTCACTTTAATCAAAAGCTAGAAATAATTAAGCTCAGTGAGGAAAGCATGTTGAAAGCCAAGATAGGCTAAAACTAGGCCTCTTGCGCCAAACAGTTAGCCAAGCTGTGAATTCAAAGGAAAAGTTCTTGAAGGAAATTAAAAGTGCTACTCCCGTGAATGCAGGAATGATAAGAAATTGAAACAGCCTGATATGGAGAATGTTTTAGTGGTCTGGATACATGATCAAACCAGCTGTGTTATTCCCTTAAGCCAAAAACTAATCCAGAGCCTAACTCAATTCTAGGAAGGCTAAGAGAGGTGAGGAAGCTGCAGAAGAAAATTTGGAACCCAGATGTTGGGTCATGAGGTTTGAGGCAAGAAGACATCCCCCTAACATTAAAGTGTAAGATGAAGTAGCAAGTGCTGGTGTAGAAGCTGTAGCAGGTTACCCAGAAGACCCAGCTAAGAGAACTCATGAAGGTGGCTGCTCTAAACAACAGATTTTTGATGGAGACAAAATAGCCTTCTACTGAAAGAAGATGCTATCTGGGACTTTCATAGCTGGAGAGGAGAAGTCAAACACTGGATTCAAAGCTTGAAAGAATAAGCTGACTCGCTTGTTAGAGGCTAATGAAGCTGACGACTTGAAGTTGAAGCCAGTGCTCGTTTACCATTCTAAAAATCCTAGAGCCTTAAAGAATCATGCTAAATCTATTCTGTCTGTGCTCTATAAATGAAAAAACAAAGCCTAAATGACAGCACATCGGTTTTATTGAATACTTTAAGCACACTATTGGGACCTGCTGCTCAAAAAAAAAGATTCCTTCCAAAATATCAGTGCTCATTGACAACATATCTGGTTACTCAAGAGCTGTGAAGAAGATGTACAATAAGATTTATGCTTTTTATTATGTTCTTTTCATACCTGCTAACGTCTATTCAGCAGCCTGTGGATCAAGGAGTAATTCTGACTTTCAAGGCTTATTATTTAAGAAATATGTCTGGCAATGCTGTAACAGCCATAGATAGTGATTTATTTGATGGATCCGGGCAAAGTTAACTGAAAACCTCCTGGAAAAGATTCACCATTCTAGATGTCATTAAGAGCACTCATGATTTATGGGAAGAGGCCAAAATATCATTAAGAGCAGGAGTCTGAAAGAAGTTGATCACAACCCTCATGCATGATTTTGGAAGTTCAAGACTTCACTGGAGTAAGCAACTGCAGATGTCATGGAAATAGCAACAGAACTAGAAGTAAGAGGGAAGCCTGAAGATGTGACCAAATTTACTGAAATTTCATGGTAAAACTTAAATGGGTGAGGAATTTCTTCTTAGGGATGAGAAAAGAAAGTGGTTTCTTGAGATGAAAACTACTGGTGAAGATGATGGGAAGATTGTTAAAATGACAACAAGGATTTAGAATACTACATAAACTTAGCTGATGAAGCAGCAGCTTTTAATTTAGAGGACTGACTCCAATTTTGGAAGAAATTCTATTAAAGGTAAAAAGTTACCAAACAGCATCACATGCTACAGAGAAATCATTCATGAAAAAAAGAGTCAATCAATGCAGCAAATTGCATTGTTGTCTTATTTTTTAAAATTTCCACAACCACCCCAACCTTCAGGAATCATCACCCTGATTAGTCAGCGGCCATCAACACTGAGGCAAGATCCACAACCAGTGAAAAGATTATAAATTGCTGAAAGCACAAATGATGGTTAGCATATTTAGTAGTATTTTTAAATTAAGGTATGCACATTGTGTTTTGAGACATAATGCTATTGCGCACTTAATAGGCTGCAATATAATGTAAACATAACTTTTATATGCACTGGGAAATCGAAAACCTCATTTGACTTGCTTTATTGAGATACTTGCTTTATTGTGGTGGTCTGGAACCAAACCCATAATATCTCTAAGGTATGCCTATACATTTCGTTAAAGCTGTGTTCACTTTCACATTTGATTATTGTATTTACAATTTGATATCACTTTGAACCCCATGATGCCATAAATTTTTCCAGCACCTGCTAGTACAATTGATTTTGTTGTCAGAATTATGAAACTACCTATGGCATGTAAATATTTCATTCTCTTTTGTACATAAACCAGATAGGAACGACCTGAACTTAACCATCTTAGTTCAGATTTTTCTGTCTAGTTGATGTTTGTGAGCTGTTTTACAATTTGATCTTGAATTTATAAATTTGTATTCATTCTTATAGTTACAGACTTACTATTCTACCTCATAAGATGCTAGGAATCTTGATTCACTAGCTGCCTTTTCATCTATGTTTGTAGCCTAATTAATATAAGCTAGAGAAAAGAAATGGTAGACAGCATGAGTCTAGAATATAAATTTTACAACAGCAAAAGTTTTGAAATAGTTCATAGAGTATACCATGAAGTAGCAGATATGCACAGTTAAAATTCATTCTTATTATTACCCAATATACTCCATAAATTGGGAGAAATTTTTAAATGTGTGAAGTGTAATGACAGTTTCATTCAACAGAAATATATAATTAACATTTCAAGAATGCTACTTATATTTGTGTTTTTGTCAAATTTAGAGACACTTGGGAGGAAGAAAGAAATGATATAATCACAGAGGTGTGTATAAGGCTGAAGGGTGATTCTAGGCAAGAGGGAGGACTTGCATCACCTATATGTGCTACTGTCATAGCTGTGTGGAAATACAACTAGCTGTGTGGTCTTCCCCTGAACTCACTGCGCAATAGTTCACTGTCACTGGTAGTGCTCTCCCACCTTGGTCAGAGGAGAAACTGTATACTGCCTTCAAAGTCCATCATGTATGAAGACTCTATAGTATAGAGACAGAGGATCATTTGACATTTTATCTCCAGTGTCTAGCATAACATCCAGAACACAACAGATATTCTATACAGATATTCACATTTGATGTACACTTCTTTTCCAGAAAGGAATAAAAGTCCTAGGGCTTGGTTAATAAGGATGGTAAGTCTCTGCCCAAATCAGCAGCAGAGTCTCAGCATTGTCATCTAGACACTCATTTCCATGCTCTGATTCCCTATCCTTGCTAGTCAAAGCATGGTCTGCGGGTGTGCATTTCAGTGAGATCCCCAGGAGAACTGTGTGCACTTGGAAGCTGGAGAAGCACTGCCTTACATCATATGTGACAAGCTTGTTACACAATCACAAACAGAGGTTGCATTTAGAGTGTCTAGGAATATGAGCTCTGAAATCAGATGATTTAGGCTGGGACTTGCTTCTACTTCCTATTACACATAGAACTTTGGGGCAAGTTACTACATTTTGCTAGGCCTTGGTTTTATCACATCTACACTGGAGGCAGTGGGTAATAATCACCTTTTCCATATAGTATTAAGTATTAAACTAGTAATACATATGGTCCTTTTGCCATATACTATGCATAGGATAAATGCTAGTTATTATTAACGTATTTAATGCTAATAAGAGCCCTATAAATGTATACACAAAGATTGTTCTGTAATTACACAATGTTTCACAATTAATCTCAATTTAAAATTATGGAACTCTTTCACCTCTAGCTGTTAATATAAAAGAATTATGTATGTAAGTATATTATTGTGATAGGAAAGATAGGATCTCTCTCTCTCTCTATCTATCTATCTCTTTCTTTTCTTTCATTCCTTCCATCTCTTTTTGTCACTGGACAAACCTGGCATGGGGGGGGTCTCTTTATCTGCTCATACTTATTAATTTCTTTCTCCAGACAGCCCAAAAGTGATATCCTTGGGCTTAAGGGCCTCCCTCACAGCAATAATTGTATAGTTTTAGTACCCTGGACTTAGGTTTGAACAAATCCCTTCACTGTGCTACAGGATACAAAAAATCAATGGGTGTTTTCCCCAGTAATTCTCAGAATCAGTGTTTTTGTTGCAATGGAATCTTACGTAGCACAGTGGCACAGCAGGAATGGGTCCATAACACAGAGGCCAGTAGGTTGACATTGTTCTCTGCTGCAGTCCCATCTTCTGCTGGGAGGACTTCCTCTTTTTCCTTTTACTGTCTTGAGCATCTAGCCACATTGCAGTCATAATTTTCTATTTTAGTCTTCATCTGCTCATTCATAGTACAAACCATTGAGTGGTTAAGGAGGAAAGGGAACCCAGTGGTTTCCCACTTCCTCTGCGAATGCCAGTCGATTTTCCTGGGATTGGGGTCCACATACAACTAAGTCATTCTGCCTATGGTCCAGGTCTTGAATACCTGCAGTGGCAAGATTAGCCACTGGTCATGGCAGTAAGCTACAGCACTAAATAAACCCCAGGCTGGGGTTTATATGGCTGGGAATCTTGTATGGGAAGAGCAGAGAAGTACCAAATATTCCTCCCTGCCACCCCTTATTTTTCTTTAGTGCTGGAGCCATTGGCCACCAGGATGGACAACTCAATACTCTTAGGGGTCAGGAGAGCATACAATGACAGCACAGCAAGCAGCAGACAGGAGAAGGCCTAGGTCACTACCCTTCCACGACCCCGCCCTTACTCTTATGAGACAGTGGGTAATCATTCTTAAATTTCTCTTGGTTGCCTGAAACTCAGCCTTTTTGCAAAACCTTGTGTCGGTGAAGTACCTTCCTGAATGATGACTGGGTGACTGCCCCCAGTGATTGATCTCCAGTCACCTGCTAGGCATAATATCCTGGAATCTTTATCTTTGAGAACTCTAGCCTGACAAAGTGCAAACATGACTCAAGAACCCACCAATTAACACACTATGCTGTCACTGTCCCTGGCTCCTATTGTTGGATCAGCCTCTCATCATACTCTGAACTGGCTTGTCAGGCCCCCTGCCTCAGACTTGGTGGCAAGAGTCCCGTAGACCACCTGGCAAACACAGGCCTCACCCAAAAGCACCCCATGTCATGATATAGTCAGATAACAATAGTTCTCACATCAGGAGTAAGGAGGAAGATTTGGGATAGAAGAGGTAGCAGTACTTAGAGGGATAACAGAAACACAAGCAAACTAAAGCACAAGCCAGCAAACAATTGGTCTGTCCCAGGAGGCCTTCCCTCATATTAGGAACCAGTTAATTAGCTAAGAAGCAGTCCATTAAATCTGTCTGTATGTCCTCCATCATGGTTGGACCATGCTGTCCATGACACCAATTGTTTTGTTCACCAATTCTTCACTCCCTGGATGAAAGACAAAGTCATGCCCTAGCATTCAAGAGACAGGTAGACAAAAGACACTCAAAAGCTGGAGAGGTGAGATACCAAGCAGGGTCATACAGGGATTTTAATTTGGAATGGAGTGAGCCAGCAGGTACTGTGGGAGGCCTTACAAAAGCAGCAAGATGTCAATGTTTCCCACAAGAATACATTTGTTTGAAAATTCCTCAGGAGCTGAAAATCAGCAGCTGGCCCAGCTAATATAGGGGAAGTAGACAGGTGGGGAGCTTTCCCACCTAATGTTCAGGGTCCATAGCAAATAAGAGCAGATGAACTCACAATTAAGTCTTTGGGTTTATAAGACTCAAAGATATCAAGGCAGCACATGAATTTTTAGGTCTTTCAATACATCCCCTTAATGGAGTTCTAGGAGAATGACAGAGTTGGGAATGTTAGCAACTGGTACTAGAAATAGAATTCATGGCAAAATTCTAGACAAGAATCCAAGAAAAGGAAACATTCTTTTTGTTTGGTTTAGTTCTTTTTGGTTTTGTTTATAATGTCCATCACCCAGCTACCCAATCCCACCACCCCGTCCCCTCCAGCTACCCTCAGTTTTTTCCTATGATTAAGAGTCTTTTATGGTTTGTCTCCCTCTCTGATTTTGTATTGTTTTATTTTTTCCCTCTCTTCCCCTCTGATTCTCTGTTTTGTTTCTTAAATGCCACATATGAGTGAGATCATATGATAATTGTCTTTCTCTGATTGACTTATTTTGCTTAGCTTAATACCCTCTAGTTCCATCCACGTTGTTGCAAATGACAAGATTCCTTCCTTCCTTCCTTCCTTCCTTCCTTCCTTCCTTCCTTCCTTCCTTTCTTTCTTTCTTTCTTTTTTTTTTTTTTTTTGATGGGTGAGTGGTGTGTATGTGTGTGTGTTTATATATACCAGACTTCTTTATCCATTCATCTGTCAATGGACATCTGGGCTCTTTTCATAATCTGGCTATTGTGGACATTGCTCCTATAGACATTGGGATGCAGGTACCCCTTTGAGTCACCACATTTGTATCTTTGAGGTAAATCCCTAGTAGTGCAATTGCTGGATCATGGTGTAGCTCTATTTTCAACTTTTCGAGGAATGTCCATACTCTTTTCCAGAGTGGCTGCACCAACTTGCATTCACACCAACAATGTAAGAGGGTCCCTCTTTCTCCACATCCTCCCAACATGTGTTGTTTCCTGAATTTTAACCATCTGACCAGTTTGAGGTGGTATCTCCTTGTGGTTTTTATTTGTATTTCTCTAATACCAGGTGATATAGAGCATTTTTTCATGTGTCTGTTGGCCACTGCTATGTCTTCTTTGGAGAAATATCTGTTCACGTCTTCTGCCCAGTTCTTGAATGGATTATATGTTCTTTGGGTATTGAGTTTGATAAGTTCTTTGGAGATTTTGGATACTAGCCCTTTATCTGATAAGACATTTGCAAATATCTTCTCCCATTCTGTCAGTTGTCTTTTGGTTTTGTTGACTGTTACCTTTGTTGTGCAAAAGTGTTCTCTTGATAACATCCCACAAGTTCATTTTTGCCTTTTTTTCCCTTGTCTTTGGAGACTTCTCTAGCAAGAAGTTTCTGCAGCCAAAGTCAGAGGTTGCTGTATTCTCCTCTAAGATTTTGAGGGATTCCTATTTCACATTGAGGTCTTTCAACAATTTTTGAGTCTTTTTTTGTGTATGGTGTAAGGAAATGGCCCAGTTTCATTCTTCTGCATATGGCTGTCCAATTTTCCCAGTACCATTTGTTGAAGAGACTGTCTTTTTTCCACTGGATATTCTTTCCTGCTTTGTCAAAGATTAGTTGACCATAGATTTGAGGGTCTATTTCTGGGTTCTCTATTCTGTTCCCCTGATTTATGTTCTCTTTTTGACCAGTACCATACTGTCTTGATGATTATTGCTTTGTAATAAAGCTTGAAGTTCAGAATTGCGATGTAACCAGCTTTGGTTTCCTTTTTCAACAGTCCTTTGGTTATTTGGGGTCTTTTCTGGTTCCATACAAATTTTAGGATTATTTGTTCCGGCTCTGTGAAAAAAGTTGATGGTATTTTTATAGCGATTGCAATGAATGAATAGGTTGCTCTAGGTAGCACAGATATTTTAACAATATTTGTAATTCCAATCCATGGTGGGGAATGTTTTCCCATTTCTTTGTGTCTTCCTCCCTTTCTTCCATTAGTGTTCTATAGTTTTCAAAGTACAGATCCTTTGCCTCTTTTATTAGGTTTATTCGTAGGTGTCCTATGGGTTTTGGTGCAATTATAAATGGTATTAACTCCTTAATTTCTCTCTCTTCTGACTCATTGATAGTGTATAGAAATCCAACTGATTTCTGTGCATTTGATTTTACATCCTGCCACTTTGCGGAATTCCTATAGGAGTTCTAGCAATTTGGGGATGGACTCTTTTGGGTTTTCCACATATAGTATCATGTCATCTGTGAAGAGTGAAAGATTGACTTCTTCTTTGTCAATTCTATGCCTTTTATTTCTTTTTGTTGTCTGATGGCTGAGGCTAATATTTCTACTATTATGTTGAACAACAGTGCAGAGAGTGCACATCCCTGTCATATTCCTGACCTTAGGGGAAAGACTTTCAGTGTTTCTCCATTGAGACTGATATTCACTGTAAATTTTTCATAAATGGTTTTTATGATACTGAGGTATGTTCCCTCTATCCCTACACTGTGAAGAGTTTTAATCAAGAAAGGATGGATGGGACTGGAAGAGATTATGCTGAGTGAAATAAGTCAAGCAGAGAGAGTGAATTATCATATGGTTTCACTTATTTGTGGAACATAACAAATAGCATGGAGGACGTGGGGAGTTAGGAGAAGGGAGTTGGGGGAAATTGGAAGGGGATGTGAACAATGAGAGACTATGGACTCTGAAAAACAATCTGAAGGGTTTGAAGAGGTGGGGGGGCGGGAGGTTGGGGGAACCAGGTGGTGGGTATTAGAGAGGGCACGGATTGCATGGAGCACTGGGTGTGGTACAAAAACAATGAATACTGTTATGCTGAAAATAAATTAAAAAATGATTAAAAAATTTAAAAAAATGTACCTTGTCAAATGCTTTCTCTGCGTCTACTGAGAGGATCAAATGGTTCTTGTTCTTCCTTTTATTAATGTAGTGCATCACTCTGATTGATTTATGGATGTTGAAACACCTCTGCAGCACAGGAATAAATCCCACTTGGTTGTGGTGAATAAACTGGAGGTGTCTTTGGGTTTAAAGTGAGTCTCTTGTAGATAGTATATGGATAGGTCATGGTTTTTTTAACCCAATCTGATACCCTGTGTCTTTTGATTGGAGCATTTAACCCATTTACATTTAGAGTAACTGTTGAAAGATATGCATTTTGTGCCATTGTATTACCTGCAGAGTCCCTGTTTCTCTTTATTGTCTCTGTTCCTTCCTCTGTTCCTTTTTGGCTCTGTCTTCACTTAAAGGATCCTGTTTGATATTTCTTACAGGGCTGGTTTAGTGATCACAAATTATCTAACTTTCTGTTTGTCCTGGAACCTCTTTATCTCTGCTACTATTTTGAAAGACATCCTTGCTGGATAAGGTTTCTTGGCTGCATATTTTTCTCATTTAGCACCGAGCATATATCCTGGCAGTCCTTTCTGGCCTGCCAGGTCTCTGGATAGTTCTGCTGTCAGTCTAATACTTCTACCCTTGTAAGCTATTGATATTGTTGAGGTGCTTTTAGGATTTTCTCTTTGTTTCTGAGATTTGCAAGTTTCACTATTATATGTCAAGGTGTTGCCCAGTTTTTATTAATTTTAAGGGGAATTCTCTGTGCCTTCTGGACTTGAATGCCTTCCCCAGATTAGGGATGTTCTCAGTTTGCTCCAATATTCCTTCTGCCCCACTCTCTTTTTCCTCTTCTTCTGGGATTTCAGTTATTCTAATATTGTTTCACTTTATGGTATTACTTATCTCTTGAATTCTCCTCTCATGATATAGCAGTTATTCATCTCTCTTTTCCTCAGCTTATTTATTCTCCATCATATGGTCTTCTATATCACTAATTCTCTCTTCTGCCTCACTTATTCTAGCACTTAGAGTCTCCATTTTTTATTGCAACTCATTATTAGCCTTTTTTTATTTCAACTTGATTAGATTTTAGTTCCTTTATTTCTCCAGAAAGGGATTCCCTAATTTTTTCTATGCTTTTTTCAAGCCCAGCTAGTATCTTTATAGTCATTCTGAACTCTATTTCCAACATCTTATTTATGTCCATATTGATTAGGTCCCTGGCAATCAGTACTGCCTCTTTTTCTCTTTTTTAGGGTAAGTTTTTCCATCTTGTCTTTCTGTCCAGAGAAGAATAGATAAACAAGAGAACAAAATACTAAAATGGCAACAATGGCTCCAGAGAAATATACACTAAACAAATCAGAAGAGACCTGTAACTGAAAACAGTAAATAAAGTAATATTTTTTTTTAGATTTTTTATTCATTTATTTGACAGAGAGAGATCACAAGCAGGCAGAGAGGGAGGAGGAAGCAGGCTCCCTGCTGAGCAGAGAGCCGGATGCGGGGCTCGATCCCAGGACCCCGAGACCATGACCCGAGCTGAAGGCAGCGGCTTAACCCACTGAGCCACCCAGGCACCCCAAAGTAATATTTTTTTTTAAAGAGAATAGAATCAGACAGGTGAACAGAACAGAGAAATACATTGGATCCTGTGTGTATTTTGGTCTTTTTGTTAGAAAACTAGATCTCAACAATGTAAAGAAAGAAAAACATATATGTACAAATATCAAATTAAATACATTGAAAGGACCGAATGTAACTGTAAAAATGAAAACTCAAAGCCAGAGAGAGAGAGAAGAAATATAAACAAACATGTGAACAGAAGAGAGCAATACACTACACAAGAGTGTATTTTTGTCTGTTTGTTAGAAGAAACTCAATCCCAAAATTGTAAATAAAGAAAAACATATATATACTAAAATAAAATTAAATACATTGAAAGGATAGGATGTAAGTATAAAGATGAAATTAAAAAAAAAAAAGACACTTTAGCAAAAGGAGGAGGAGGAGGAAGAGAGAGAATATGATCAGTTAGGTGAAGAGAACAGAGCAATACACTAGATTCTGGGTGTATTTTGGTCTGTTGTTAGAAGAAACTACATCCTCAAATTGTAAAGAAAGAAAAACTTATACATACACAAAAATAAAATTAAATACAATGAAAGGATAGAAGGTAAGTGTAAAAATGAAAACTAAAAAAAAAACTTAAAAAGAGTTGATAAAATAAGAAAGAGGAAAACAATTAAAATTGAAAAACTAAAGAATCATGAGAAAAAAACATGAATTTCTGTATGTTATTTTCCTCTAGTACTGGAGTTTTTCAGTCCTGTGTGATAGGTAAACTTGGTCTTAGTTGGATGTTCTTGCTGATCTGACGGAGGGAACTGTTGCACTGATTCTCAGGTGTCTTTACCCTAGGCAGAACTGCACTGCCTTTGCCAGGGAGACAGGCTAAATAAATGGCTCAGGATTGGTCTATGTGGCTTTTGTTCCCTGAAGGCTTCCCACAGGGCTTGAGAGGATGAGAATGAAAATGGCTGCTTCCCAGTCCCAGCTCCAGCTCTGAAAGCTTTGGGCCCCACTGCTCAGTGCATCCTGAGGGAAAAGCAGTCAAACACTCTTGTCTCCATGGTCTCCATGGTCTCCATCCATATTCTGTGCTCACCCAGCCTGTGATGGAACACTTTTATCTCAGGCATGGGACCCCATTTCTAATCTCCAAACCCTACAGACTCTTGCAGTGAATTCCCATGCTGATACTCCAGGGTAAAGAAGGGAGGTCTCACTGGTTCTGCCACTTGTTGGCCCCATGCTTGAAGAGTGCTTGCCAGACTATATCCTGTTTTGTGGTCCCCTTCACCCCATTTCACCACCTGAGTGCCTTTCAGGTAGGGAAGTTCCTCACTGGAGCAGACTTTTGAAAGTTTTGATTTTGCATTCCACTGCTGTAGCACTTTCTAGTAGCTGGCTTAGGGAGGCTCCCTCCTCCCCCAGTTTATCTTCTGATATATCTCCTCAGATTCACTTCTTTGCACCTCCTACCTTGCAGAAGTGGTCACTTTTCTATTTGTAGAGTTATAGCTATTCTTTACAAAGATTTCTGGTTGAGTTCGCAGGTGTTCAGAATGATTTGATATTTAGCTGCATTCCTGGGACCAGATGAAACTAACATCTCCTACTCCTCCACCAACCTGGACTATCTCCTGAAAAGGAAACATTCTTATTCTCTCATTCCTACTCTACTTCTAAAAAAAGGTTGAGGAGGAGAAGTCCCATTGGGTCTCTGTGATTGGCCTTTATATAGATATAGGGAAAGGCATAATTTTCCTTATAATATAGGGCATATTTCCTAACAAGTAATCTAACACAATCTTCAAAATGGCCAGGACAGACTGTTAGGGCCGATTTAATGTTAAAACCTGTTTAACTAGTAGGGCCTGCTTAGCCAGAGCGACTCCATATTACCTGGGTAGCCATATTGTTGTTTACATCTATGGACTTCATTCTGGGAACAAATACCCCAGAAGTTCTAAATGCCCCAGCACGTCCCAGCAGTTCCAAACATCCCAGCAGTTCCTGGTATCGGTTCCGAGTACCGATTCTGGGAGTAAATGCCCTAATAATAGAAGCCACATACCTTGAGGTCTGCAGTTATGCTCTATATAACCAGCCTGTGAGATCGGGACGGGGTCGCTCTCTTCGGAGGTGACCCTGGCTGGTCAGTCTGACTTCTAATGCTTGGCATAGAATAAAGCTTTGCATAACTTTCACTTTGTCCCAGTCTTGTTCCTTTGATAACGGACCCCAACACAGACATCAGTCTTTGAAAACTACGCACCTATTTTTACTTATAAGACATAAATTTATAATTACAAAGTATTATTTTTTGATGTAAGTTACTAAAAATCAGGCTCATCTTATGTAGCAAGATGAACTCAAAGGAAGCAAAAAAGGAAAAGGAAAAAGAGGAAAAAAAATAGGAAAATACTTTCAAATTATGCATGTGAAAATGTTTGTCTTTAAAATGCTATCTCAATAAGCAGTTCTTCACATTTTGACAAAGGAACAAGGCAAATGTGATTTCTGTATAATGAATATATTAAGAACCTAATATTGTATTATATTTAGGTTTTTCCAAAGAAGAATCAATGAAGCTGACTGGGAAAAGCAGTTGGAAAACAAGCTCAGTGCTGTTGGGTTATTTTTACAGAGTTTGAAGGTCAAGTGAAGGCCAATCCAACTGGTAGCCTGCAATCTTCATTCACAGTGCATCTCAGTGGGAGCATTGTTCAAATTTGGCTTCAAATTTCTTTATGATTGAGGACTGTCCCACAGACTATAGGATTTTTAATGTCTCTAGCTTCATGTGCCAAGAGTCAGTGGTCATCCTGTAGTCATCGTAATACCCAGACAATGCTTTTCCACAACACACACACCCATTTCTAAATAAATCAGAGACAGGTGGTAGTATAAGTTTTAAAAAACACCACTTGGGACTACTGCTTTGCACAAATCCCTGTTTGATATTTTAGTTAGTTTACATTCTTCCTAAAGTCCAGTAGGTCATAGATAATAAGCCCAGTTTATAGTCCTGCTGTAAGTTCACATATCTTCTATGTTTCCATATTTCAATGAGAAGACAAGGAATTTCAGAACAGTTATCTCAAGTAAGTTTCATGTTACTCAAGAAACCAAAATACATAAAAGAAATTCTAATGTTTACTGAACACAACCAGTAACAACTCTCAAAGGAGAGACATGGATTTAATCACTGTTTCTTAGTTCATTGTAACAACATAAAACATCTTCAAGTGATATGCCTAGCTTTTAGTGTAGAAGATGTCTTAAACCATTTGTAAATAATATTTGACCTCCTCTATGTCAGAATCTTTTCGGAACTGAAAGGTGTCTTATTAACGGCCCTGTTATTCTTTATTTTCCATGGAAGCATCAGACTACATTTAAAATAAGTGCTAAAATGTTCTTAAAAAAAAGGTGGATCCTGAGGTTTAGTATGAGAATATAGGACCCAAGTAAAAATGTGAAACTGAATATTTTCATTATCACATTGTACTTATCTTTTCGTTCAACGAAGACCCCCTCACCTCTGGACATTTCATTCTGATTTTAAAAGAAGGAAAATTACTGGGTTTTATGTGTTTTATGTTTCCTCACACCCCTGAGATTGTTATTACTTTACAAATTGAGTATAAATAGAATTATTGGACTGCAATAGCATTAATATTTACTATACTACCACCATTTATTGGATTAGGGAAGCTCTGTTACTGAAATTGTCAGAACACTGAGACTCAGATGATTACAAAAAAGGGATTTTGTTCTTAATGACTGAGTTAATAAGGTCAGAGTTACTGATACTGAATAAAAGTTTAAATTTTAATTGTGCCTAATACATTGTGACGAAGATGGCTATCCCACAACCAATCAATTCTATTCATTTCAACACCTGCCCATTAAGTAGAAAACTCAGAACACTGTCACAGTTTTTGTGTGCATCTATGATAACATGATGAGACCATACTCAGCTGGGATTTGCATCTCACAATCTTCTATTAACCCCTAAAAATGCCACAGATTTTCAACATAAATATAGCAAGGGGACATCTTAGAATAAATTACTTGATATGTAACCCCTTATAAAGTCACTATGAGGCATGCTGAAGGAAGTGGAACAATGAGGAAAGCTTTTGCTTAGGTGCAAGTTTCAGTGGCCTTTTCTTGCTCCTTTTCTTGCCCTGTTGATCAGCACAGTCCAATAAAAATATAATGTGAGTTGTAGGTGAGTTTAAATTTTTTTAGTGGCTACCTTAAAAAATAAAAAGCTATTGTGAAATTAATTTTAATGATATATTTTATTTGACTCAACATATCCTACATTCTCAATTTTCAACCAGTAATATCTTTAGTGAGATACTTTAATGTTCTTTCTTCATACTGTCTTTGAAATCCTATGTGATTTTACACAGAGAACATCTTAATTTGTACTACTTACATTCCATATGTTCAATAGCCGCATGTGGCTAACTGGCTACCTTACTGGACAGTGTGGCTGTAGATTTTTCTAGTATAAAGATGAGGAAAAGGAAACCCAAGGGTAAAAATCAAAAGGGAAGGAGAGAGAAATAAAACCAGTATAGTCAAATATATTTCTAACATCCCCATCACTGAAAATGTGGTTCAGTTTCCTTCATAGACTAGACCTGATAGATTCAAAACAGCTTTTCTTAGGACCTCAGGAGATGGCAAGTGGAAACAATTTCAGGAAGGGAGAAGAAATTTCAGCTGCCCTAAAAGGCAACACATTATACTGAATATACTGGATAACAATAAAACAAACTAAAAACCCTCTAAGAGATCAGAATTAGAAACTGCTTTAGTTAATTTACAAGATAATAAAAGCTCAAACTTTAGTAACAAGAATGAAAAATCAGTTTCAAAGTTCAAAAATAAATGACAGCTTAGTACCTACAGATTTTAGGCATAATTATAGAGCCCAGATGTCCAAAATAAAAGCATGCAAAAATTTTCAAATTCAAATTAATGTTAAACAAAAATTAAAAGAAAATTTTTATTTAGTGGAATCCTACTGCTTTCTTTTAACCATTCAGAATACAATTCCCATATTGTATTCTCTTTTGTTTCAGTGAAATGTGATGTATATTTTAACCTTAGCCATACAAAAGTTGAGAAGACTTTACAGATTTATCTCTGTAGTTTTCACCAAATAATAATAAATCTTTATTCTCTGAATGAAGTACAATTTAAGACAATACCAAAAAAAATTTTTTAAAGAATTTTAGAAAAGAATATAAAAACCCATGAAAAGTCTCTGCCTATTTAAAATTTTTTCCATTATTAATAAAAATAAATAAATAAATAAGTAATGCCAAGATTATAAACATACAAGAGTTAGCTGGGTTACAGAGTTTAGACACAAATGACATCAGAATTGCCAATGGCCAATTAGAAGAGATAATATTAAATCCTTGAGAATAACTAAGTACATTCAGGTTCCTAAGTGACACCAAAAAATTTCCCCCTAGAAAGATAATATGCAGCTCTGAATACAAAACATGCATTCAAATAACTACTGCACATTTGACAAAACTACTTTATACATGTCATAAAATAATTTAGCATCACATTTAGAACTTCCCATAACAAGATCATGACACTAATGGAGTTTTTCATCTCTCCAAAACTTTCCCTAAAAAACAAAAATTTTTTAAAAATGGACTTAAAACACGCAAAACAAAGCAAACAAAAAATAGCACAAATGAGCTCTTTGACAAACAAAAGGACAGAAAATATCTCAAAGTCCCAGGGTGTTCATGGCTGTGGTTGACATAGCACCAGCATCAGGACTTGGGCAACATCAAATATTTTATGGCAAGAGAAAAAGCAGTTAAAGGACACTATTCTTAACCCCAGAAGGGGAAAAAAAAAAAAAGTCAGTTAGTACTCATCCTAAAAAGAGAGGATCCCTTCCTAAGTATGTGAATGACCAACAAAATGAGGAATATTCCCCAATTTTCTGGTAAGTGAAAAAAATATATATACACAACCATCATACAACTAATAGAATGGCCAAATCCAGAACCACAACAACACCACCAAATGCTGGTGAGGATATAGAGAAAGAACTTGTATTCATTGTTGATAGGAATGCAAAATGATACATCAACTTTAGAAGACAGTTTGGTAGTTTCTTACAAAACTAAATATATTCTTACAGTATGACCCAGTAATTATGCTCCTTGGTATCTACCCAAACAAGATAAAAAGATATCCACACCAAAATTCACACACAGATATTTATAGTGGCTTTATTCATAACTGCCAAGATGTCCTCCAGGAGATGAATGAATAAACTAGAATACATCCATACAATGCAACAATATACAACACTAAAAAAAAAATAGCTATCAAGTTATTAAAAAAATGGGGAAAACTTAAAGATTACTTACTGAAAGAAGCCAATCTGAAAACAGTTACACACTTCATAATTTCAATTATGTGACACTTTAGGAAAGCAAAACTATGGAGACATGAAAAAGATAAGTGGTTGTCAGGGGTTGGGGGCAGAGGGTTAAGGGATGAGTAGGTAGAGCACAAGAAAAGTTTTAAGGCAGTGATACTCCGTAAATTACCATAATGGTAGATACGTATCATTATATATGCACAACTCCAAAGGGAACCCTAATGTAAACTATGGTCTCTGGGTGATAACAATGTGTCAATGTATGTTCAACAGTTGTCACATGTTCCACTCTGGTGGGTTTTACCAATCATGGGGGAGGCTAAAATGATGCATGAGGGCAGGGGATATCTGTATATCTGTATAGGCAAATCTGTACCTTCCTCTCAGTTTTGCTATGAACCTAAAAGTACTTGAAAAAATGAAATCTATTAAAACCAAACTACACAGAGATTTGTGAGAATGATGGTGTGGAGTATAACTGAGAAATTCAGAAATAACAAGTAGATACTACCTTGAGAAGTACAGAACCTAAACCTGAGGGAAAACTACTGGGAATAAAAACCCAGCAGTGCAGGGCACAGCACTAGAAGTAAGAGAGCAAGAATGTTTAGATCATGAATAAGGAAAGGGACTTGGAGAAAGCAAATAATGGCAAGTACTAAAATAACAAAATATAACATCTAAACCTGAGGGCACTATCTTAAAAGACAGGGCTCATAGAACTCTAGAGTAGATAGGGGACATTGTCCTGAAGCTGACTTAGCTCTGAGAGATAAATCAGGGCTATGGAGCGGGGGGAGGGAGGGGAATGTACTTCAGTCATTCATATTCACAGGAGAGGAAGGAGCCTCAAAGCTTAAAAGTTAAAAGTTAAAACTTAAGAAAGTTATCCTATTGCGCATCTCCCCCTTACCTCCATAGGAATCTCCTCCAAATAGCTCAGGAAAGCCTATCTCGTTATATCATGGTGTGTGTGGCAGGGGTGGGGGGGAGTTTATCAGATAACATACAAATTTATTTTAAGAAAATAGGGACGCTGGGACGCCTGGGTGGCTCAGTGGGTTAAGCATCTGCCTTCGGCTCAGGTCATGATCTCAGGGTCCTGGGATCGAGTCCCGCATCGGGCTCTCTGCTCAGCGGAGAGCCTGCTTCCTCCTCTATTTCTCTTTCTGCCAGCCTCTCTGCTTACTTGTGATCTCTCTCTGTGAAATAAATAAAATCTTTAAAAAAAAAAAGAAAAGAAAATAGGGACGCCTGGGTGGCTCAGTCAGTTAAGCCACTTCCTTGGGCTCAGGTCATGATCCCAGGGTCCTGGGATCGAGTCCTACATCAGGCTCCTTGCTTAGCAGGGAACCTGCTTCTCTCTCTGCCTCTACCTGCCTCTCTGCCTGTTCGTGTACTCTCTCTCTCTCTCTCTAATAAAGAAATAAAATCTTTAAAAAAAAAAAAGAAAGAAGAAAAGAAAATAGCAACATACCAGAAAAACAAAGGAACAAAGCAGATGAATAGTTATATTGCAAAATGAGCTAAAATAAATTAAGAAAGTGATACAAGTTTGGAAATAACTGAATAATCAAAAATAAATAAGCTCATAAATGAAATGGTTAGACAAAGATACAAAATGAAAACTGATGGCTCATATGAAATAATTACAAAAGAATCAAATTTATAATGACAATTTTGAAAAGCTCAAGAGTGAATAACATCATGAAAATTTACTAAGAAAGATAGAAGGAAGGAATAAAAATTGAAAAATAAAATAAATATATTTAGAGTATCAAACAGAAAGCCAAAGAAATGGAACACAAAAAATATGAAAAACTGTCTTGAAAAGTCTTAAATCTATATATAGTCATACCAACTAGTTGGAAAATTTGACCAGAATATTAATCATAGTATGTAAACTAATATAATAAGTGGATTTTGTCACCCAGTCACCCCCATCAAAAATTTGTGTTATTTATAAGGGAGAGAACATCGACTTGACATCAGACTATTGACAACCATATTAAATTGTACAAAAACGATGGAGCAATATTTTTTTTGATTCTCAACAGAACAAAGATGAGCTGCGGATTTTTTATATCTAGCCAAATTATCCCCGAGGTTTTGTTACTGAGAAGAGGCTAATAAAATATAAGAATTCAGGAAATACTGTATTCATCAGCCCATTCTGGAGAGTCTTTTTATCAATATGCTTCATAATTCATGAAATGAATACAGATATTTCAAGACAAATATCTGTGGTAAGCACCAAATATATTTAATTATAGAATTCACACTTCCAAAAAGGTATAGGAGAGTAAAAAAAATAGTGGGTCAACAAATCAACAAAGAAAGACAGACATCCCAATTAAAAAATGGGCAAAGAACTTAAACATTTCTCAAAGAAGCTACAAAATGGCCAATGGGAACGTTAAAAGATGCTCACCATTATCATCACATCATCAGCTTTTAGGGAAATGCAAATCAAAATCACAAATAGATATGCCTTCACAACTTCACAACTACTAGGATGACTCTACTAAAGCTAAACAGACAAACACCAGCAATAGCAACAACTGGAAACAGAAAATAGCAAGTATTGTAGAGGATGGAGAAAAATTAGAACCATTGTAAATTGGGGGTGGGAAGGGTGGGTGATATGGTGCAGCTACTGTGAAAAACAATTTGATGATTCCTCAAAAAGTTACACATCGGATTACCATACAACCCAACAGTTCCACTCCAAAATATATACACAAAAGTTTTGAAAACAGAGACATAAACAGATACTGGTACACCATTGTTCATTGCAACATTACTCACAATAGCCAAAAAGGTAAAAAAAAGCCTAAGTCTTCCTCCTGGTTGAATAGAATTTTCAAATGTGCTATGTACGTACAATGGAAAATTATTAAGCCATAAAATGAATAAAGTTCTGACACATGCTACAGTATGCATGAACCTTTAAAACAGGTTAAGTGAAATAAATCAAGCACAAAGGAGAAACATTTGCTTATAGGAAATCCCTGCAACCGATAAATTTATAGAGAAAGATTAGAAGTGGAGAAATGAAGAACTACTGTTTAATGGTTTCAGAATTTCTGTTCGGGATGATGAAAAAATTTTAGAAATAGTTGTGATTGTTTTACAACATTGCGAATGTACTTAATGCAATGAATCGTACACTGAAAAATGCTTAAAATTATGCATTTTAAACATATATTTTATGGCAATAAAATATTTTAAACAGTGGGTAGGTATTTTAAACTCTATTAATATAGATGTAATAAGGGGCGCTGGGTGGCTCAGTGGGTTAAAGCCTCTGCCTTCGGCTCAGGTCATGATCCCAAAGTCCCGGAATCAAGTCCCGCATCGGGCTCTCTGCTCAGTGGGGAGCCTGCTTCCCTTCCTCTCTGCCTGCTTGTGATCTCTGTCTGTCAAATCAATAAATAAAATCTTAAAAAAAATAGACATAATAAAATTATTAAAATACAGAATGGGCAGAAGTAGAACTAGAGTAAGGTCATGGTTGCCATGGGGGCAAGAATCACCTCTTGCCTCTGACAAACCAAGTCATAGGTGCTTAAATAAATTTATGGAACAAAGATTTCTAGCCCTGCTGCTCAGCTCTCTTCATAGAATTGCTCATCGCTTGAATCCCAGGTTTGCTTGGCCTTTCTTTTATCTGTCATCTCCATCCCCTTGGCTTGTTAGGATTACTTGCCTGGTTGTCATTCCTAAAAATGGATGCAATACAAGAATGAATTGTTCTTGAACATCTAAAAATATCTTTTTCCAGTCATATTGAATGAATAGTTTTCTATCTTCAAAATTCCAGGCTTCAAAGAATTTCCACTCAAACTTTGGATTTGCTCTACTGTCAGCTGGCATGTACTTTTGCCAATGAGAAGCCTGATGCCAGCCAAATGCTTATTTCTTTGTTAGTGGCCTGTTTTGTCATTTTTCATCTTGCTCTGTTTTGTTTCCCTCTACTGTCTGGATGTCCTGAGAATCTTCTATTTAAAATTGGTACACAGTTTGGATTTTTTTTTTCCCTCCTTCTTGTTCCTTTCCATCTTGAAGTCTCAGTTGTCTCTGAACTCTGAGAAATTGTGTTTTCTTCTTTTTCTTTCTCTTTATATTTTATTTCCTTCCCTTTATTTTCTCTGTCATTTTTTTGCCAGAAATTTCTATTAATTAAATGCTGAAGTTTTTGTAATGATCTTATTTTTTAATTTTCTTCCCTCTAGTTCCCTTCATTTCTTTTTTTAAAAAGATTGATTTTATTTATTTATTTGTTTATTTATTTATTTATTTATTTGACAGAGAGAGAGAGAGCGTGCGCACAAGCGCACATACACATTAGCAGGGGGAGTGGCAGGCAGAGGGAAAGGGAGAAGCAGGCTCTCCTTTGAGCAAGTAGCCTGATGCAGGACTTAATTCAGGATCCTGAGATCATGACCTGAGCCAAAGGCAGACACTTAACCAATTGAGTAACCCAGATGCCCCAGTTGCCTTCATTTCTATGTACTAAGAGGTTTTCCTGGACTGAACTTTGCAACTGTTTTATTAAATTTTTTTGGAAATTACATTTTTAATTGTTAAGAGTTCTTTCTAACCCTCTGTGGTTTTAATTTTTGTACATAAAGCAATATTTTATAAGTATAAAATCTCTTTAAACTTTTATGAAGATACCCATAAAGGGTTTTCAGCTTTGTGGAGATTATATTCTCTAACTTATTTCTGCTTATGTGGATATGGCCTATCAATGAGCAAGTGCTACTTCAGTGCGATCAGACAGAGAGCTAAGTATTGAATTGCCCTCCCTCCCACACCACTAAAATAGTGACTGATGCTCAACTCTGAGTAATAAAACTGAGGAGCTTTATTGGAAGTTTATTAAAAACCTTTATTATTTTTATTTATTAAAAACATTTAGAGATGAACCTCATCTCTAAATGTTCAGATGCATGTGGTTTAAGTACTCAACTCAATACTAATTTTTAAGATAATCTTCTAAGTTATTCTTAGTATCAGCCAGATTAACTTGATTCCAATATCCTAGAAGGTAAAGGGAAGGAGTTTAAGCAGTGGGCCATTGGTGCTTGGTTTGCATTCCAGAATTACCAAAGCAGACTATCTATTGCTGGTACCTGGAAATCTACATTTGAATAATATCTGTAAGAAATTCTTGGGCATACAGGTATCTAAGAACATTAGTCTAATAGAACTCAAGGTTTACCCCAACCTCAAGCTCACAGCATCCCACCCCAAGAACACAGGGGACATAACTCAAAAACAAGCAGTCTGGGCCATGCTGCTGAAGAGGTGTTTTAAGAGGAAGGAGGAAAGACACTGAAGACTATTTGTTTATAGTACTCTGGGCTATTTTCATAGGATTCTGCTTTTAAATCATGGCTATTTGCTTCTTTTGAGTCTACACTATTTTGGAACTCGCTTCTCATTTGTTGATATGGCAAAAGAAGAGTGAGCTCTTACCCTAGTCTCATCCAAGCAAATTCCATGGTTAGGTGTATGAGAAAGGAAGAATATTTAGTCTAGCTTCTAGTTTAAAAAAAAAATTCTTGTGGCTCAACAGAATTCAGCAGAGCTATAGATCTATAGAACAATTGGTTTTCACAGTAGTAAGTTTAATGAGGAGCATATATTTACTTCTCTATATAAAATAGTACTGCCCATCCCCATCCCCCCTAATCTCTTGTGCTGATCTATTGTTCTTCATAACACTTATTACCATGTTACAGAGTATATAACCATTTATTTTTATTGTCCTCACCCTAATTAGAATCTTAATTCTATTCAAAGTGGACATTTGTTTCCTCTCTACTCTACCCCTAACATGATAGGTCTCCAATAAATATATATTGAGTAAATGAATTTACCTTCATATATTTTATTATCTCTCCTGAAGTCCTATCTGGAGATGATAGGTAATTATATGATTGGCTACTGACTGTGACCACAGAAACTGACTTTAGAAGAAGATACAAAAGTCCTGACTCTAGCTAGAAGCATAATATCCAACAAAACTAACACCAAAATAAAAGTCAGATGTTAAAAATTCAATTCAATAAAGGTTGTTTTGAAAATTTGTTCAACTATTGGGGTACCCAAAAGAAAAGACAACTCAACAAGCTTGTTAACTTCTTAAGGAACCAGAGGGTACACACATATACTTTAAGGTTTATTTGTGATTACATATGTGAATACTAAATCTCAAACCAGTATGTCTGTACAGAATTTCAAAAATGACTCTTTCCATTTCTTTATGCCTGAATTCTTGAGCTTCATTTTGATAGTCATATAGAATAATGGATATTCAGTATGAAGGAGCTCATTACAGAAACAATGTGGTAGTCTAATGAGATACTTTTGAAAAACAAATAGTGTTTAACAGTTCAAATTCATTACTGCTGAAAACAGTGGCAGCTGAGATTAGTATGCATTCTCACACCAAAAATAGTATTTGAAACCAGGTTAACAACTAAGACAATAAAATTGTGTGATTTTAAAAACATATATCATAGGGGTTTTTTTCCCCCTGAAAAAGAGGACAAAAAGATTGAATTTTGGGGGGCGCCTGGGTGGCTCAGTTGGTTAAGTGACTGCCTTCAGCTCAGGTCCTGATCCTGGAGTCCCGGGATCGAGTCCCGCATCAGGCTCCCAGCTCCATGGGGAGTCTGCTTCTCCCTCTGACCTTCTCCTCGCTCATTCTCTCTCCCACTGTCTCTCTCTCTCTCTCTCTCAAATAAATAAATAAAATATTTTTTAAAAAAAAGATTGAATTTTTATTCTACTGCATTATAAATAAATTAAAATAGAATTTCTAATTTACAAAATTTTAATACAGAACAAGGTAAATGTATGTTGCTTGAATTTTTACAATTGTGGTCACCACATTCTAAACTTAATGGGTTACTTGATACAGTCCCTTCCTACACTTCCTTATTTAACCTTCTACTGACAATTGTTTCCCTTCTCTAATTCCAGAAATTGAAATGCCTCTCTAATGACTCTAGTGTATTCTGTGTCTTAGGTAGTTCAAGGGTTATCCTCATTTTCAGTGTCTCTGGCCAAGAAAGAAAGACTCTTTACAGGAAATAATATATAGTCACTGAATCTGGGACTTGGACTCTAAAGAGACAATATTTGAAATAGGGCATGTGAAGTAAAAATGAAAGAATATCTTGTACAAAGGCATAGGATCTCCAGCAGCAAATTATGGAATACATACAGCCAACGAACTAAAAGCCCAGCTTCATTATAAGAATAGCTCTTTGCAATAATGAGAGAAGGTCTCCTAATAAGAAGCTTCTTTATTGGTATGGTGAGATTCTCAAGAGACACTGGTGGTTAAGAGCTTGAGCTTCCTAAGTTAGGGCTCTATTAGTCCCTTAAGTAGTCTACTCAGAATGCAGTCATCATTCTAACATTGTGACCATCTCCACTGCAACACTTCTTCGTCTGAGTAACTACCACCCTCATCTGGCTTGCTGAGGCCTTTTACATTTTCCTACTTTCATCCTAACTGCACTAAAATCTACCTTCAACATAGCATCCAGAGGGATTTTTTTTTTAACTTAAGTAAAATTGCCCCACTCTTGTGGCCAGAGCTTCCTAATTCACTGAGAGTAAGTGTGAAAGACCTAACAAAGTCTTTCTTTCTCCAACTTACCATACCCCTGCCACCTTCTCCCCCAAATGTATCATGCAATGTCCTCACTGCTCTTCCACTCTAGACACCCCTCAAACACACCAAGTTTCCATCTTAGAGTCTTTGGACTAGTATTTTCTAGAATGCTCTTCCCCTTGTTTATATGCATGACTAATTTCTTCACCAACTTTAAGTCTTTGCTTAAACATCACCTACTCATGAGACCTATTCTGACCACCCTATTTAATATTACACCTGTTCATCTCTATCCCTGATCCCATTCTATTTTTCCCATAACATTTATCACCTTCTAACATATTATATAATAAACTTATTTATTTTAATTATTTCTTTAATGAACTGAATGTTTGTGTCTCCCCAAAATTCATATTTTAAATCCTAATCCTCACTGTGATGGTATTAAAAAGTAAATAGCTCATGAAAGCCAAGCCCTCATGAATGGGATTGGGGCCCTTATAAGAAGAGACGGTGGGGAGCTTATTTGCTATTTCTGCTCTCCACCACATGAGAATATGAAAAACAGAGGAACACATGCAAATCAGGAAGTGGGCCTCACTGGAACGTGACCATGCTGGCACACTGATCTCTATAACTATCAGACTCCAGAACTATGAGAAATTTGTTATTGATAAACCACTCAGATTCTAGTATTTTGTTACTTTAGCCTGAGATAACTAAAACCACTGCATATTGTCTTTCTCCCACAAACAAGATTATAAATTACATTAGGCCATTTTAAAGATTTTTGTTGTAAAGATTCAAGAAAGCAAGGAAGAAAGATGGTGGAGAAGTAGCAGACTGAAATGACATCAGGTCCCAGGAGATCAGCTAGATAGTTATCAAAACATTCTGAACACCTACAAACTCAACAGGAGATAGAAGAGAAGAAGAGCAGCAATTCTAGAACAGAAAATTGACCACATTCTGGAAAAGTGAGTCCAAAACAATGGGAAGACAGACCACGGTGGGGAGGAGGTATATCCTGGCAAGTGGTGGAGCAGTGGAGCACAAAATCAGAACATTAAAAAGTCTGCTTCACTGAGGGACATAGCTCCAGAGGCTAAGTGGGGTGGAGCCCTCAGAGGACAGTGTGGTCTCAGGTCCTACAGGATCACAGAAAAACCGGCGATGTCTGAGTGTGGCAGAGATTCCAGGTATCGGAGCAGGGAAGCAGAATACAGAGATAGAGCCAGGGAGTGAGCTTTCAGCTCAGGGTTACCTTAAACAGTGATCCAACGCATAGTCGAGCCACTGCTCTTCAACCAGGGACCCCAAAAGTGGCAGATACAGAGAATCTCCTCCATCCTCTCCCAGGAGGAGTAGAGTAGGAGCGAGTGGCAGGAATCTGCTGGGCTTGGAGACTCCAAACGGAGCTGTGTGCCAAAGATAGAAATGCTCAGTCACAGGCCGGGTGAGCTCAAAGTGAGGTGGGAGACCAGGGAGATAGGAGGGAATGACTGCTGTTCAGTGCGGGCACACTGAGGAGTGGGGCCTTGAGCTCTCAGCTCCTCTGGGCCGGAGACTGGGAGGCCACCATTTTCATTCCCATCCTCCAAAGCTTGATGGAAAACATTCAGGGAACAAAAGTTTATGAGAGTGAACCAAGCAGATTATATAGCCTGGCCCCTGGCAAGGAAGGTGTAATTCCACCTCAGGCAAAGACATTTGAGACTCACTGCAACATGACTCTCACCCAGAAGATCAGAAAGAACATCCGGCCAAAACCAAGTTCACCAATCAAAGAGAACAGCAGAACTCCAGAGCTAGGGGAAAGCAACACATAGAATTCATGCTTTCTCCCCAAGATCCTTTAGTCTTGCAAAGTTAAATTTTTTTAATTCTTTTTTCTTATTCCATTTTTTTAACTTTTCCTCCTTCCTCTTTTAACGTTTTTTAACTAGATTTCTTAACAATACCTTTTTTTAAGAAGTCTTTTTAAAACTTCATTGCTTTACTCATGTTTTATCCCTTCGTTGTATTTAAGCTTATTTTTTGTATACATATAGGGTTTTTTTCTCTAAAATATTTTGGGATACAATTTCTTCTAATAGATCAAAATATACCCTAAATCAAGCACATGGCTTTGTTATAGTCTCCAGCCTGAGCACATTCTCCCCTCTCTTTTATTCTTTTTCCAACAACTTCTCTTATCAATTGCTTTCTTAGAATTTTTAAAATTTTCATCTTTACAATCATATTCCATCCATTTACCACATTTACCCTTATTTGTATGTGTGTGTGTGTGTGTGTGTGTGCATTTTCTTTCATTCTTTAAAATGTTTGGAGGTAGTTTTTTCTAAGAGACCAGAATACATCCAAAATCAAGTGGGTGGCTCTCTACTATGCACCAGTCTAATATGTATATGTATATATATATTTTTTAATTATTTTATTTTTATTTCTTTTTTCCCCCTATCTCCTCCCCCCTGGTTTTGGGTCTCTTCTGATTTGGTTATCATACATTTTTCTGGGATCTTTCCCACCCTTTTAGTATTTTATTCTCTCGTTCATATATTCTTATCTGGATAAAATGACAAGGTGGAAAAATTCACTACAAAAAAAAAAAAAAAGAAAAGAAAAAGAACAAGAGGCAGTACCAAAAGCTAGGGACCTCATCAATACAGACATTGGTAATATGTCAGAATTAGAGTTCAGAATAATGATTTTCAAGGTACTAGCTAGGCTCAAAAAAGGCATGAAGACATTAGAAAAACCCTTTCTGGAGAAATAAAAGAACTAAAATCTAACCAAGTTGAAATCAGAAAAGCTATTAATTAGGTGCAATCAAAAAAGAAGGCTCTTACTGCTAGGATAAATGAGGCAGTAGAGGGAATCAGTGATATAGATGACCAAATGATGGAGAATAAAGAAGCTGATCAAAAGAGAGACATCTACTGCACCATGAAGGGAGGATTTAAGAGATAAGTGATACCATAAGACAAAACAATATAAGAAAAATGGGGATCCCAGAAGAAGAAGAAAGACAGAGAGAGAGGCAGAAGGTATATTGGAGTGAATTGCAGTAGAAAATTTCCCTAATTCGAAAAAGGGAACAAGCTTCAAAATCCAGGAGGCACAGAGAATCCCCCTCAAAATTAATAAAAATAGGTCCACATCCTGTCATCTAATAGTAAAACTTACAAATCTTAGTGCCAAGGAAAAAGTCCTGAAAGCAGCTCAGGAAAAGGAGTCTGTAATATACAATGGTAGAAATACTAGATTAGCAGCAGACTTATCCACAGAGACCTGACCTGGCAGGCCAGAAAGAACTGGCATGATATATTCAGAGCAATAAATGAGAAAAATATGCAGCCAAGAATACTATAACCAGATAGGCTATCATTGAAAATGCAAAGAGAGATAAAAAGCTTCCAAGACAGAAAAAAAAAAAAAAAAGCTAAAAGAATTTGCAAACACCAAACCAGTCCTACAGGAATTATTGAAAGGGGTCCTATAAGCAAAGAGAGAGCCTAAAAGTAGCAGACCAAAAAGGAACAGAGACAATATACAGTAACAGAACCCCTACAGAGAATATAATGGCACTAAATTAATATCTTTCAATAGTTACTCTGAATATAAATGGGCTAAATGCCCCAATTAAAAAACATTGGGTATCAGAATGGATAAAAAACAAGACCCATCAATATGCTGTCTACAAGAAACTCATTTTAGACCCAAAGACACCTCCAGATTTAAAGTGAAGGGGTGAAAAAGCAGGTATCATGCTAATGGACATCAAAAGAAAGCTGGTGTGGCAATCCTTATATTAGATAAATTAGATTTTAAGCCAAAGACTATAGTAAGAGATGAGGAAGGAAACTATATTATACTTAGAGGGTCTGTGCAACAGGAAGATTTAACAATTTTAAGTATCTATGCCCCTAACATGGGAGCAACCAATTACATACACCAATTAATAACAAAATCAAAGAAACACATCAACAATAATACTATAATAGTAGGGGACTTTAATACCCCCATCACTGAAATGGACAGATCTTCTAAGCAAAATATCAACAAGGAAATAAAAATCTTAAATGACACACTGGACCAGATGGACATCACAAATATATTCAGAATATTCCAACCCAAAGCAACAGAATACACATTCTTCTCTAGTGCACATGAAACATTCCCCAGAAAAGATCACATCCTGGGTCACAAATCAGGTATCAACCAATACCAAAAGACTGGGATCATTCCCTGTATATTTTCAGACCACAATGCTCTGAAGCTAGAACAAAATCATAAGAGGAAAGCTGGAAAGAACTCAAATACATGGAGACTAAAAAGCATCCTACTAAAGAATGAATGAGTCAACAAGGAAATTAAAGAAGAATTGAAAAAATTCATGGAAACAAATGAAAATGAAACACACAACTGTTCAAAATCTGTGGGACACAGCAAAGGCAGTCCTGAGAGGAAAATATATAGCCATACAAGCCTTTCTCAAGAAACAAGAAAGGTCTCAAGTATACAATCTAACCTTACACCTAAAGGAGCTGAAGATGGAACAACAAAGAAAGCCTAAACCCAGCAGGAGAAGAGAAATCATAAAGATCAGAGCAGAAATCAATGAAATCGAAACCAAAAACAGCAGAACAGATCAATGAAACTAGAAGCTGGTTCTTTGAAAGAATTAATAAGATTGATAAACTCCTGGCCAGACTTATCAAAAAGAAAAGAGAAAGGACACAAATAAAATCAAGAATGAAAGAGGAGAGGTAACAACCAACAGCAAAGAAATACAAACAATTATAAGAACATATTATGAGCGACTATATGCCAGCAAATATGACAATCTGGAAGAAATGGATGTGTTCCTAAAAACTTATAGACTACCAAAACTGAATCAGGAAGAAATAGAAAACCTGAGCAGACCCATAACCAGTAAGGAGATTGAAGAAGCCATCAAAAATCTCTCAACAAACAAGAGCCCAGGGACAGATGGCTTCCCAGGGGAAATCTACAAAATTTTTAAAGAATTAATACCTATTCTCCTGAAACTGTTAAAAAAAATAGAAATAGAAGGAAAACTTCCAAACTCACATTATGAGACCAGCATACCTTGATCCCAAAACCAGACAAAGACACCATCAAAAAGGAGAGTTACAGACCAATATCCTTGATGAACACAGATGTGAAAATTCTCAGCAAAATAATAGCCAATAGGATCCAACAGTATATTAAAAGGATTATTCACCATGACCAAGGGGGATTTATTCCTTGGCTGCAAGGTTGGCTCAACATCCACAAATTAATCAATGTGATATAATACATTAATAAAAGAAAGAACAAGAACCCTATGGTACTCTCAATAGATGCTGAAAAAGCATTTGACAAAAAATATAGCATCATTTTTTGATCAAAACTCTTCAAAGATGGGCGCCTGGGTGGCTCAGTGGGTTAAGCCGCTGCCTTCGGCTTAGGTCATGATCTCAGGGTCCTGGGATCGAGTCCCACATTGGGTTCTCTGCTCAGCGGAGATCCTGCTTCCCTCTCTCTCTCTCTGCCTGCCTCTCCATCTACTTGTGATCTCTCTCTGTCAAATAAATAAATAAAATCTTTAAAAAAAAAAAAACTCTTCAAAGTGTAGGGATAGAGGGTACATACCTCAATATCATCAAAGCCATCTATGAAAAACCCACAGCAAATATCATTCTCAATGGGGAAAAACTGAGAGCTTTTCCCCTAAGGTCAGGAACATGGCAGGGATGTCCACTATCACCACTGCTATTCAACATAGCACTAGATGTCCTAGCCTCAGCAATTAGACAACAAAAAGAAATTAAAGGCATCTGAATCGACAGAGAAGAAGTCAAATTCTCACTCTTTGCAGATGATATGGTACTTTGTGTGGAAACCCAAAAGACTCTACTCCAAAACTGCGAAAACTCATACAGGAATTCAGTAAAGTGTCAGGATATAAAATCAATGCACAGAAATCAGTTGCATTTCTATACACCAACAGCAAGACAGAAGAATGAGAAATTAAGGAGTCAATCCCATTTGCAATTGTACCCCAAACCATAAGATACCTAAGAATAAACCTAACCAAAGAGGCAAAGAATCTGTACTCAAAAAACTATAAAGCACTCATGAAAGAAATTGAGGAAGACACAAAGAAATGGAAAAGCATTCCATGCTCATAGATTGGAAGAACAAATATTGTGAAAATGTCTGTACTACCTAAAGCAATCTACACATTTAATGCAATCCCTATCAAAATACCATGCATTTTTTTTCAAAGATGGAACAAATAATCCTAAAATTTATGTGGAACCAGAAAAGACTCCGAATAGCCAGAGGAATGTTGAAAAAGAAACCACAGTTGGTGACATCACAATTCCAGACTTCAAGCTGTATTACAAAGCTGTAATCATCAGGACAGTATGGTACTGGCACAAAAATAGACACATAGATCAATGGAACAGAATAGAGAGCCCAGAAATAGACCCTCAACTCTCTGATCAACTAATCTTCAACAAAGCAGGAAACAATGTCCAGTGGAAAAAAGTCTCTTCAACATATGGTGTTGGGAAAATTGTACAGACACAGGCAGGAGAATGAAACTTTCCTTACACCACACACAAAAATAGACTCAAAATGGATGAAAGACCTCAATGTGAGACAGGAATCCATCCAAATCCTTGAGGAGAACACAGGTAGCAACCTCTTCAACCTCAGCCACAGCAACTTCTTCCTAGAAGCATCACAAAAGACATGGAAGCAAGGGCAAAAATGAACTACTGGGACTTCAACAAGATCAAAAGCTTCTGCACAGCAAAGGAAACAGTCAACAAAACCAAAGACAATAGAATGGGAGAAGATATTTGCAAATGACATATCAGGTAAAGGGCTAGTATCGAAAATCTATAAAGATCTTATCAAACTCAACACCCAAAGAAGAAATAATCCAATCAAGAAATGGGCAGAGGACATGAACAGACATTTCTGCCAAGAAGACATCCATCCAGATGGCCAAAAGACACATGAAAAAGTGCTCCACACCACTCGACATCAGAGAAATATGTCAAAACCCCCTCACACCAATCAGAATGGCTAAAATTAACAAGTCAGTAAATGACAGATGTTAGCCGGGATGAGGAGAAAGGGAACCCTCCTACACTATTGGTGGGAATGCAAGCTGGTGCAGCCATTCTGGAAAACAGCATGGAGGTTCCTCAAAAAGTTGAAAATAGAGCTACCCTAAGACCCAGCAATCACACTACTTCAAGATACAAATGTAGTGATCCGAAGGGACACATGCACCCGAATGTTTAGAGCAGCAATGTCCACAATAGCCAAACTATGGAAAGAACCTAGATGTCCATCAACAGATGAATGGATAAAGAGGTTATAAACACACACACACACACACACACACACACACACACACACACACAATGGAATACTATGCAGCCATCAGAAGAAATGAAATCTTGCCATTTGCAATGATGTGGATGGAACTAGAGGGTATTATGCTGAGCAAAATAAGTCAATCAGAGAAAGACAATTATCATATGACCTCTCTGATATAAGGAATTTGAGAGGCAGGGTGGGGGTTTGGGGAGTAGGGAAGGAAAAAATTAAACAAGATGGGATTGGGAAGGAGATAAACCATAAGAGATTCTTAATCTCACAAAACCAACTGAGGGTTGCCTGGGGAAGGGGGGAAGTGGGAGGGTGGTTGGGTTATGAACATTGGGGAGGGTATGTGATATGATGAGTGCTGTGAAATGTGTAAGCCTGATGATTCAGAGACCTGTACCCTTGGGGCAAATAATACATTATATGTTAGTAAAAATAATTAATAAAAAAGAAGAGCAAAGATTCAAGAAGCCATTTTATCATTCTTAACATACTTCACAAAGTTCAATTTTGTTTAGAGTTTTTGATTTCTAGACACTCTTACAAAATCTAACCATCATTTTAGATAAGTCTTTAAATTTTTCATTTACATGCACCTATATATAACAATTAAAGTCTAATTTAATAGGAAGGTCTCCATAAAGTCACTTTTGTTTCTTTACATACTTTTCTCTCTCTCTCTCTCTCTCTCTCCATTTTTCCTCACTGGAATTATCTTCCAATGTTATGCCTGGGTGTAGCTTCTCATCTCCCTATATCTAACTCACTATAGGAACCTTACCTTTTGAAGACAACTTTTTGGTCTAAGTTATATGTCTAAACATACTATATCCCAGCCAATTCCAAGGATTCTCAACATATTTATCATTTACATTTTAACAAGAAATTCTCATTAGCATTTGTTATGTGTGAGGGTTGCTGGAAGGAAGTGAGGTGGGTGGATGGAGTAACTGGATGATAGACATTAAGGAGGGCATGTGATGTAATGAGCACAAAGTATTATATAAGACTGATTCATTCATCACTGACCTCTACCTCTGAAACCAATAATACATTATATGTTAATTAAGTTTAAATTTAAAAATAATAAAAAATAATAAAATAATAAAAAGAAAATTTTAACTGTCCCTGATTGTTTTCACTAACCAAGGAATGAAATTGTTAAAAGGAAGGCAAATACTTCTCACATGTTGAGTTTTAGCAGAATAATATTTCCAGGAGATAAGTGAATATGTGAGGTCAGCTGTTAGTACAGTATTTTCTATTTGTGAACTCCATTAAAAAGCATTAAGCTTCTCCTCCGTCTAGCTAGGTAATCTCTATCATTATTACACAGAAGTTCTACTTTGGTTTCTCTCAGCATAGTCCCTCAATCATAAAGTGCCCATTGCAGTTCTACATGTATTTGTATCTGTCACTCCATGCTCCTTTTAGATCAGGTTCTTTGGAAAAGTGATTATATCCCTCAGCTGACAGATCTTCATCATGACTTTCATCTCAACATGTATTAGTATTACATAATATATTATGGTCATTTTCCTTTGTTAAAATTTAACACTTCCTCATGTGTTCTGAGACTACATTCTCTGCAGTGTCCTTCTGAAAATTACTGGACATTTCCCATACCAATTGTTATCTTTTATTATTTTTTTAAGAGATTTATTTATTTGAGAGAGAGAGAGTGAGCACCAAGGGCAGAGGGTAAAGGAGAGAGAATTTCAAGCATGCACCAGGCTGAATGCGGAGCCCAATGCAGATTTGATCTCACGATGCCAAGATCATGACCCTGAGATAACAACCTGAGCCAAGCAGAAACCAAGAGTCAGATGTTTAACAAACTGTGCCACCCAGGCACCTCAATTCTTCTCTTTTCTGTAAAGCAGTTTCTACAAAGAATTCTTCATAAGAGAATATATCTCAATCTCTAGCCATAAATCTATCACTTTATAATAAATCAAAACTCATGTCCATTCTAAAATTTGTTATTTGACATCTGCTATGTAGATAATTGCTTGATTCCAATCTCTTTTCATCATTTCACTATCATAAACTTCAACTTGAAAAGAGATTTAAATGCCACTTATTTCCCTAAATTCTCTAGTTGTCATTTTTAAATATCAAGAATGTGGAAAATAATAGTCAAAGGAGATAAGACAGCATAATGCAAACACATTCAAAAACAGAAAGAAGTATAATTTTTAATAATTGCTTAAAAACTACTCTACTATTATGAAATACTGATGTAATAGCTGTGTTAATGAAAGTATTTATAGTCTTAAAAATCTTATAGAGATTTGCATGCTATTTAAACTAAATCATGATGAAACTAACAAACATGGGAGGAAACTTATTCCAGGCAGTAAGGGGTAATGCCAGTATTTCACCAATTTTGCCTCAAAGAATAATGAAGCAGAGATCATCATTCAAAAGAGCAGTCTATCAAAGACACACTTAAATCTCTCAGTTGTTAAAAAGTAGAGATGAAATGACAGGGCTTTAAGGTTGTACCTAATTGTTCTCCCCTCAACTCCCAAAGATCTCTCAAATTTCAAATCTAGTGTCTCAAGCACATGGCTTATTTCATCCTATTCAGAATTCAGCAAGCTACAAAAACATTAAACATTTTTTTTTCTGCTTCACTGAATTGAATATACTAGTTTAATTAGCTTGATAATAAATTTTTACAGACTCATAATTTCTGGAAAGAATCAAAGGTATTTGTCTATTTGACCAAAATGCATGTCTTCCCTAAACACATTGCCTTTTGACATTGATATATGGTGAGAATAAGGGGGAAAGACTCATGAATGACCTTGAAAGGCTTCTCAAGATAGCTTACGCTATTTAATTTCTGAGCAAGTTAGACACCAGCATGCTTCAAGAGTCCTCAGTGCTTTCCTGGTGACAGATATACCTTTTGTTGCCTGCTACATTCTGTAAGATTTGAAAGTACACAGGGACTGGAATCCTTTGCTACCAAACATATTGGAAAACCACAGACATGATTAGACTTGGTGGTTTTATGTGTTTTATCAGCCAGTGACATCATGACAGATGAGAATGTTCTGCCAAGAAAAGTCAAAATTTCCTAACATTAAGGAATTCGCAGACAAATCACATGTACTAAATGTCATTTAATCTATACAATGATTTGAACATAATCCAGACCCAAGGCAGGAAAAGAAAAATCCTCAAACACCAAGCTTGTTACAGCAAGACATTTGATTCAGAACAAAACACTAAGCCAGGATTTGCAAACTATTTAAGTAAAATAGTTTGATACCTACAAAAAAGGAGTATGTTCTTTTGTTTTTCCACTATTACCTCATTTGATGAAGCATCAAACTCCCTACTGAGAAAAACAGACAAAAGCTAGTAAATAGTACCTTGCTTTTTAATATTCTTCTTTTATCTGTGAACCACAAAAGGAATATAGCAATAAGTAAATGAGTTGAATGATGTATGCAGAGAACAGAGCATTCTACCAAAATTGCTTCTTTTAGAGATAAAACTCTACGATAAGTGTATCCAAGGGGAGATTAAAGCAAGTCAGCAGTGTTTCTCTAAGACAAATTGGCATTACACTTTCTAAGGAAGGGCTTTTTATCAAGCATAGTCATTTAGATAAAGTATAATCAAACAAATACAAGCCCAATACACACTTCCCAATTTTTCTAACACCAAGCTAATCTTTATAGGATCATGTCCAAAACACAAGTTCCTTAAAAGCCACACTCTGTGGACAATTGCCTAAGAGAATAATGACCCAATACTCATAAAAGGGGATTTAATAAAGCAGAATGAAGCCATGATTGGGTTCTTTATTTATGAGACACTGAGGAGCAGCTGCATGGTGTGTGCTACTTTCTAAATGGGTTCCGCCTCCAGCAGTTGTCTAGACCAGATGGAAAAGTGACAAGTTCCACTTAATATGTCACAGCATCAGCATGGTCATAAAAGAGTCCCCAGCAATTCTCTTTTGAACAGAAGCCACCTGTTTACTATAAACACACCTCTTATTTCTCAAACTGCAATTTTAATTTGCAACTTGCACCTGAAAGGTAGCACACCTTTGAGTTCAAAGCTGCCAGGTTGCAAGTCAATCATGAGTGCTTGAAGACTTCAAATCTCTGTGGTAGAATTTGAGCAGTTTTAAAACTTTAATGTGTCCAAAGCTTGGTTATAAGTGATCCAATCCATCTTTTCTTAGAAGGGAGTTTTGTCATAATTATAATTTCAGCTGGGCATTTTATTTGGCTCTTGCTTTATTCTAGAATGACGCTTATTAGGAACAGACTTATTACCCTTTTGGTTATTAGAAACAGATTCATTATACCTTCTATTTTATTTCAGTAGCAGAAATTTAGGCTGAAAAACTGAAGATCTGGTTCTACCCTATGGCTATTATTTCTTCACAAAAAAGAGTGTTTCATCAGGCATTTGGGGCCCCTTGGCGTTCATTATGGGAGATCATTGATGTCTCTAGGTGTACATAATGGCTTAGGTATGATCATACGTTTCATAGGAGGGAAAGAAAAATTACTTTAAAAAACTGGAACTAATGTATAAATCTAAAATCAAAGATAACAGACATTGCTAGAGCATCAATTCATATTACTGTGAGATAAATCTATTAGAGTAGACACAATCTCTCTCTGAACCAAGGCTTTCAGCACAGGAATGAAGCAAAAGTAGGGGCGGGGGGATTCTTACTTGGATGATAAATTCTACAAGAAATTTATGGTGAAGCTCAGTTTTTCTATTACAGGTTTTATTAGGAGCCTGGGATTAAACTTGGATCCCTTCAGGATCTAATGCACAGATAATTTTTCTTGCCCTTTTTCATTTTGGCTACAAACTTACCCACTAAGTTAATAATGCTAAATCCAGAACATGTAAAGGATTCTTCATGTAGCAGTATTTTCAAAAAGGAGTAAGAAGAAGTTTCATCAGCAGGGTTGGAGGATAACAGAGGTTAATTGGGAATTTCTCTAGTTGTGGATTTTTTAGAGGAAAAAAACACAAATTTAGACAGCAACTTACATTGTGTCCCTGTATGATGTTGATCGGCCTGCCTGTGTTAGAGAGTCTGAAAGGGTTCATTAGTCACAAACATATAAATATGTTCTTTGCTTTTGTTTAAACATATCTATGCTATATACATATTTTTTTTATTTTATAGAACCAAGTCTCTTGGTTTACACTTCCTAGGAAAAAGCCACAGAAATCAATGGAATTGTTAAAGGGACAACTGATTGCTTAGAATATGTCTAAGGAACAGCTGCTCTGGGAGCTCAGATAGCCATGATATTGCTGAATTACATACTATGAGGCAATCCACGTATGCACATCATACATACCATGCCATTCATTTACATAGATATCTCTTGTTTGTGTAAAACACATAAACAACAACCAAAAAAAACAAATGAACAAATAAAAGACCCCACTTTCTTGCTTGTGTCCTCTCCCAAACTCCTCCCACAAATATTCAAAGGTTCGGAATGAAAGATAAATTAGCAAGTACTCTAAGGTAGGCATGCAAGTCACATAGTAGATTGCATTTTGATCTCCAGCATCCAGAAGCTTTCTCTGTTTCACCATATTTTCATCTTCTCAGCTAAGCAGCCCCTACAGGGGGACCACAGCCATCATTTTATATAAACGGGCTTATGGTAACTCACTTGTCATCCTTCACAGCAAGCCCTGCAGTGCTATTTCCTAGCTTATAAGAAACAGAAGGATCTCATCAAACATATATGCAGAATAAGTGGTGAAAAATAAAATGTTCCTGACTTTATCAATTCAACCAAATAATGCTAAAAGTATTTCTGATATAATATCACATAGATTCAAAGAATAAAAGTAAATTTCTTTTGTGAGAAAAAGGCAATCTCTCACTTAAGAGAGAAAAACATAAAATAGTATTTCTTTTTACAAAAGAAATTACCTTAATATTGAGTATGATAGTCAGAAAGTTTCCCCTAATATATACAGGATGATCTTATCATTTGTCAGAACACTTCTAACAATCTTTCTTCCAAAGACGTGCTCTCACAATTAAACAAGCATTTGTTTGCTATTATGTCTATTTGGTTAACTCCTGATAAAGGGAAGGGGACAATTTGTGTTTTTCAAAAATATAAAAGTGGCACTTTTATTTTTATAATATTTTACTGTTTGCTATTTGCAAGGTGGTTTACAAGTCATTAGCATATCCTTCTAGTATTTGTCATGATTAATATTCCAATCTTAAAGCTGAGAAAGCAGAAAATAAAAGATTTATACAATGCTAAGTACTAACTCTGGTGCAGTACAGGATTACTCTTGAATTGAAGTAATTCACTATTTTTTTTTAAAAGATTTTATTTGTCAGACAGAGAGCACAAGCAAAGGGAGCAGCAGGCAGAGCAGGCAGAGGGAGAAGCAGACTCCTCACTAAGCAGGGAGCCCGATGTGGGACTCGATCCCAGTACCCTGGGATCATGACCTGAGCCAAAGACAGATGCTTAACTGACTGAGCCACACAGGCATCCCTAATTCACTATTTTTAATTCAAAAGTCTAACCAAAATAGGTAAGATAGGCAAATCAGAACATGTTCAAATTACTTTTATTTTGGTCCCGATATGATACTACCAGTTTATGGTAGAGTAAATTTGGCCTTAATATTTGAAATTTTGAAATTTCAGTCATTTAGGAAAATATTTATTATGTTTGTGACAACTTTGTATAATTAGAAATAAATATTATATTTTCATTTACTTATTCATGTCATTTTAGGGGGGTAAATATTAAATGACTTCAAAGTAGATTTTAGGGTCTACATTCATGCACTGCCCACCTGAGAATCTTTAATGCTACATTACTCAGTAAAGTTTTCTTTTATACTACTGTTTGTGTCAACTGATACAAATAGAACAAAAAAAATTAAAATTATGAAATACTCATTTCCATCACCTTAATAATTTAATGAATAACTATTATCAATATTATTTAAAATATATGTAAACAAAGAAATCTATATTTATTATCCTTTTATAGCAACATATTACAACCATTAAAGGTCTGTTCTCAATTGAATATTGTATAGGATAAGAAAGTTGGAGAATGTAGCCTATTGGCTTCTATATTGTTAGCAACTAAGTACAGAACTTATTACAAATTTTCTTTTGTGTTTTATTATAAAATTTTATATTATTATATGCATTAATTCTTGATATTAATTCTTGATATTAAGAATTTAAACAATAGTACAGAATAAAAGAATTTAAACAATAGTACAGAATAAAATAAAAGCCCCTTTTTATTGACTTATTCTCACCTAAAGCTCAACAAATTCACAAAGTTGGTATTGTTATTTCATTCTACAGATGAAAAAAACTAAGGCACAGACTGGTTCTATAACTTGAGTATCACTGATTGAGCAGCAGATCAGAACTCAACCCAAAGCTCTGCAGCCCCCAAGTCCACATAATTATGATTCTCAAATTTTAATGAGCATAAAAAATACCAGTTTCTGGACAAGATGGAATAAAAGTTTCCAGATTTATCCTCCTGTCTGAATCAATTAAAAAGATGGACAAAATACATGAACTAACACTTTTCAAGATATTGGACTTTAGGCATTGAAAGAGGGATCCCTGAGAGATGAGAAACAAATGAGAAAACGCTTTACTTACTTAGCTTGCTGCAGAGATGTTTCTAGGCTGAAATACAGTGAAGGGAAACATTTCTGAAGGCCAGTAGTCTGCAACAGTTGAGGAGGCAGAATTGGAATTTTATACAGCTAGAGTTCAGAGGACAGAATACTGGAAAGAAGAGAGCTGCATAGGCAAAAGTCCAGAGACCATTGAAAAATGTCCCTTATCTATTCAGCTGCTTAGTAGTGTATGTATATTAACAAACAAACAAACAAACAAACAAAAAACATGCAAGGCCAGGAAAAGAACCACCAGAAATAAGAGCTAGAGAATACAGAAGAATGGAAATAATGCCCATTCATACCAACCAGCCTGAACAACTTCATAATTCACTGGGCACTGAATAAAATACTCAGAAGGGTCTTGGTAATGCTGCAAATATTGTCCTAGACTAAATGCTAATAAAGCTGAAAAGCAAGACCCAACAGGACTATATTCTTTCTGTATAAATCAACTGTCTCAGAACAGAGCTCAGGAATATTTTAGAAAATTACTCAGTGGCCAAAAAGGTAGAATTTACACTGTCTGGCATCCAAGCAAAAATTATAGGATATTAAAAGAAACAAAAATATACCACCTATAATGAATAAAAAAATAAATCATTAAAAAGTGACTCATAACTAGGACAAATTGAATTACCAGAAAAAGATATTAAAACTATAATCCACAAAACTAACACTATACTTAATGGTGAAACACTAGATGCTTTCCCCCAAAGACCAGGAATAAGACAAGGATGTCCATTTGACCACTTGTAATCTATACATTGTCCTGGAGGTTCTTGCCCAGGCAATTAAGCAAGAAAAAGAAATAGAGTCATTGAGATTGGAAAGGAAAAAGAAAACTACAGTTGACCTTTGAACAACCTGGGGGTCAGTGGTTCTGACCCCTTGTGCTGTCAAAAATCAATGTATAATTTTTGACTCCCTTAAAACTTAATTATTTATAGTCTAGTATTGTCCAAAAGCCTTATCAATAACAATTGATTAACACATAGATTATATGCTAAATTATATACTATATTCTTACAATAAAGTAAGTTCGAGAAAAGAAAATGTTAAGAAATTATAAGGAAGTAAAAAATACATTTATAGTATTGTAAGTATTTATTTAAAAAAAATGTGGATCCTCAACTCTATGGTCAAATAATCTTTGACAAAGCAGGAAAAAATTTCCAGTGGACAAAAGGCAGTCTCTTCAATAAATGGTGCTGAGAATATTGGACAGCTATGTGTAGAAGAATGAAACTCAACCATTCTCTTACACCATATAAAAAGATAAACTCAAAATGGATGGAAGACCTCAACATGAGACAGGAATCTATCAAAATCCTAGAAGAAAACATAGGCAGCACCCTCTTTGACATTGGCCACAGCAACTTCTTTCAAGACACTTCTCCAAAGGCAAAGGAAACAAAAGTGAAAAGGAACTTTTGGAACTTCATCAAGATCAAAAGCTTCTGCACAGCAAAGGAAACAGTCAACTAAAGAAAGAGGCAACCCACAGAATGGGAGAAGGTATTCGCAAATGACACTACAGACAAGGACTGATATCCAAGATCTATAAAGCATTCCTCAAACTCAACACCCAAAAAAGAGTTATTCATGTTCAAAAAATGGGCAGAAAACATGAACAGACACTTCTCCAAAAAAGACATACAAATGGCTAGCAGACACATGGAAGAATGTTCATCATTAGTTGGGAAATGTAAATCAAAACCACACTGAGATACCACCTTACAGCACTTAGAATGGCCAATACTATTAGGACAGGAAACAATAAGTGTTGGAGAGGATGTGGAGAAAGTAGAACGCTCTTACACTGTTGGTGGGAATGCAAGTTGGTGCAGCCACTTTGGAAAATAGTGTGGAGGTTCCTCAAAAAATTAAAAATAGAGATACCCTATGACACTGCAATTACAGTATGGGTATTTACCCCAAAAATACAGATGTAGTGAAAAGATGGGCCATCTGTACCCCAATGTTCATAGCAGCAATGGCCACAATTGCCAAAGTGTAGAAAGAGCCAAGACGCCCTTCAACAGATGAATGAATAAAATATATGGTCCATATATACAATGAAATATTATGTCTCCATCAGAAAGGATGAATACCCAACTTTTATATCAACATGGCTGGGACTGGAGGAAATTATGCTGAGTGAAATAAGCCAAGCAGAGAGAGTCAATTATCATATGGTTTCACTACTTGTGGAGCATAAGGAATAACATGGAGGACATTAGAGAAGGAAAGGAAAAGTGAACTGGGGGAAATTAGAGGAGACGAACCATAAGAGACTTTGGACTCTGAGAAACAAATTTGAGGGTTTTGGAGGGGAGGGCAGTAGGGGAATGGGTGAGCCTGGTGGTGGGTATTAAGGAGGGCACATATTGCGTGGAGCACTGGGAATGGTGCATAAACAATGAATCTTGGAACACTGAAAAAATAAAATTTAAAAAAGAATAATAAATAAATATCTGTGTGTCAGTGGACCTGCACAGTTCAATTCTGTATTGTTCAAGGATCAACTTTATATATATTATTAGATGACATGATCTTTTACATTAAAAAACCCTAAGGAATCCTTTAAAAAACATATATTAGTAAGCCAAGTTGGAATGAATGAGAGAATCCTTGTGCATTATTCCCAGGAAAATATACTGGTATAATCACTATGGAAAACAATATGGAGTTTACTCAAAATTTGTAAATAGAACTACCATGTGTCCAGCAACTCTCTTCTGGGTATGTATCTGAAGGAAATGAAAACAGGATCTCAAAAGAGATATCTGCATACCCATGTTCATTATGGCATTATTCACAATAACCAAAACATGAAAACAACCTGAAGTGGCCATCAATGAATGAACGGATAAAGAAAGTGGAGTATACATATACAACAAACTATTAAGAAAAAAGGAAATCCTGCCATTTGTAACAATATGGATGAATGTGAGAGCATTATGTTAAGTAAAATAATCAGAGAAAGAGAAACAGTATGTGAGCCACATATACATGGAATTTTAAAAAGTACCACTCATAGAAACAGAGTAGAAAAGTGCTTTCCAGGGATTAATGGGTGAGGTTAATGAGCTGTTAATGAAAGGGTACAAATTTCCAGTCAAAAGATGAATAACTTCTGAAGATCTAATGTACAGCATGGTGGCTATAGTTAACAATATTTTATTGTATACTTGAAGGTTGCCAAGAGAGTGGATCTTAAATGTTCTCAACACAATAACAAGAATGAAAATAATGGTAATTATATAAGATAAAATATGTGTTAACTAACCTTATTGTGATGATCATTTTGCAGTATATATATCTATCAACTCATATTGTATACCTTTAACATAAACAAAGTTATATGTCAATTACATTTTAATAAAGCTGTAAAAAATGGATATCTGAATATGCCTATATCTGTTACAACTCATGTATATTCATATAATGTCAAAATTTACCAAATTGTATACTTTATCCAAAGTTTTTTCTGTATCAATTATCTCATTAAAGCTGCTTTAAAAAAAAAAAACTATCCTAATGCGAGGGGAAAATATGGTGGAAGTAGAATGTGGTAGAAAAGACACTGTTGGCTTGTTTAAGCCTAGATCATAAAATGTGATTTATCCTCCAATTTGTTGCTTGAAGACTCACTTTAGAATCCTGAGCCACCATGTGAGATCTGATTACCTTGAGACCATCTGTGAGAAAGACCAAGCCACATGGGAGAAGCCTCACAGAAACGTTCCTATCAATAGCTCTAGGTGAGGTCTCAGCAACAGCATGCATCAACCAAATTGTATGTGAGTAAAAATGCTTCCAGATGATACTAGGCTTCAGTCATCACATCAGTCTCAGGAATCAAGTTCCAAGAGGCTCAGTCATGATGGTATAGAGACTTGTCATTATCTCTAGTCTTCATTCTCAAATTAAGAACCTATGAGCAAAATAAAATTGTTGCTTTCGACTGCTAAATTTTGGATTCATTTTTTCATACAATAATTATCTAGAACACTTAGACTAAGTTTCCTGTAAATAACAATCTTGAAATCTGTATAACATTAAAAAACAAAAACAAAAACAAAACAAAAACAAAAAACCTATGTCAGGGCACTGGTGGGCAACAAAAAAATTGGGCTGAAACTGGAAATGAGGCCCCTTAGACAACTGCACTAGGTGAGATTTCCATGTTTACAGTTTTTGCCTATGGCTTATTCCAAACTAGACAGCTCAGGGTGACAGAAAGCTACATATTCATTTGACTCCAAGCTCTAAGAGAACAGAATTTCTAACAGACAAAATGGCTGAAATATTAGAGGGAAGGGAAGAGCCACAGAAGAATGAACTTCAAAATCTGTGTTTAAGAATTGTCCCAAATGCCCTGGACTGATCAGTTTCTACATCTTCTTTCCCTCTATCATCCCTGACCCACAGAGAATTCCTATCACTGTCCACCACTTATCCCAACATCAATGTTTTATTCACTGCTTTGGTAAATGATGTATTTAGGGATAAAGAGAAAGAATTGATGGGTGAGTCACATATGACTGGTCCCCTGCAATATTCCTATATTTCCCCACTGCCAAACTCCTTCCTTTATATTATATATCAAGACATAAATTGTAGGTCAGTTTCATTTCCTACAGTCCTCTGTCAGGTCCAGGATTCAGCAATTGTCTGTAATCAAGGGGAAGTATTCCCAACTAGTTGAGCAGCTAGAGAATGGAATCTTTGGTGAGCGTGCCTATGTTGAGACATTCTGCCTAGACAAAAACCTAAGCTTCTCTTTCCCTGATTTCAGGAGAATGAAGATTTTCCTGAATCAGAAAGAAGATCATCAGAAGAAACATTCCTACATGTGTTTCCCAAAATTTTATAGTAAAGATGAGTACAATCTTTGCTTTTCTGGTATCACACCAGTCATATCCCGGGTTTAACTTTGTAATTGGCTCCTTGGGGCATGCTAGAATTTGGAGGCAATGAGGTGTGGTTGGATAGCACACTAGGAGAAATAGCTGCTTCTCGAGGAGTTGCTTCTTCCTGCCAGGTTGTAAAAGGATTTTCAGAAAAGTGAAGAACAGTTTCATCAGACATGGGAGGAGAGACTGCTTCTGCTGATGAGGGAGATGTGACTGGGCTCAAGACTTTGGGTAATTCCTGTTCATTTGGATCTTCTTAAACATTCCCAGTGTAGTCATTAGCTCCCTACTCTTTCCCAACCAATAATCTGGCTTTGATTTTTTTTTTTATTATAGCCATTCTTCTCTGCCTACAAGCAATATTACGGAATTGTCACAGTTAACGTGCTTTTTTTTTTTAAACTACACACTGAGATTTTAAAGTTTCAGCCTTGCTAATTTATTTCTAGTTAGACATAGCCAGCACACCACACATCTCTGGCATTCTTCAAGCCCTTTTACATGACTCCAAGGACTGCAATTTGCCATTGCATATTACAGACTACCAGAATCCCAACCAAGAGCAGGATAACCAAACTCAAGTTCCCACTTTCTTTGATGTCCATTACCATACCATGTAAAGTTCACAGATGAAAGCAACAAAAAACACTGTTTTTATTTTAAAAATTATTATACATTTCAAATTAGTATATATAATCCCCAGGAGAGCCTGAGAATCATCTAAAAACAAACCAAGGAGGGACAATGATCACTGGCACCGCTGCTCCTGGGTCATCTATCTCTGCTGTCTCTAAAAGCTCTTTATCTCTGCCCTATATTTGCCAAGCAGAATGTTTCCTGGCCCTTCTCTCTCCTAAATCTATGTTGGTCCAAGTACATGGTGGAAATTGTCATTTTTGGCATCCTGGCTTCCAGGAAGGCCAGGGATTTAGTTCTATTGGGGTTATCATCAGAAGAGAAGAAGCAAGTCTATTCCAAATTAAGAAAAAAAAAAAAAGGAAAAAAAAAGTAACTCAAAAAGTGGGCAGCTACCCTGTTGCAAATTCCTCTAATCTGTATGATTCAATCATCTGCTTATACTTCCATTGCTTAAATTGTCTTGTTTAGATAGTATCTGTAGAAGAGGTGAATATGAAGTGAAAGGCAGGCTTCCAAACAGTTTCCGTTACTCGGGGAGTAGGGGAGTAGGGGATATGAGTATGCTGTTCTTAGAACAAAGATGCTTTCCTCCTTTTTTTTTCTTTTTTTCTTTTAATTTCTTCCCACCTATACCTTTTATCATTCACTTTCTATGCTTCACTTCTCTTACTATTCCCCAAACTTACTAGAGGAGCTCTCTCTAAGCAACTAGTTCCCTTGTTTTCCAGGGCAGCTCTGGGTTTGAAATCCGTGCTCTATCCCTGCTGCCTCTGCTGGTGAGTTCAAAAGATTAGTATGGAAGAACAGAGTCTAGGTAGTCTGAAGACCCATTTACTTGATTTCCCAGCTCCTCCCCAGGTCTTTTTTTTTTTTTTTTTTTACTCCAGGGTTAATGATTTTCTGAATATGCTCTCACTTTTACTCTGGTAAAACATAGTGTTCTCATGTTTTTGTTTTTGTCTTTCAATCAATTCTATCCTCAGTGTTTTTTATTTTCCAGAAATGTTTTACAACTTATCTACTGAGGGCACCCTTTCTTGCATTAGATCTACGAATTATGTGTCATTATTCACACTTTAAATAAAAGAATACCGAGGTTTAGAAAAGTGAAGCAGTTTGCCAAAGGCTGATGCAAAAGGAAGTCAAGATTTTAACTCAATTCTGTTCAACCCCAGAGTTTAAGACTTTTAATACTGTGAAAGATATTTGCCACACATTGCATAATACAAAATGTTGCCCTCAACAAATGATTATTTTCCTTGCCATCACTATTCAGCATTCTAAGGCTATCTATTCATTTGAAATTATGAGCATTGTTATAATTTGGGGTTGCCAGAACTGGTATTCTTCCTAGTCAATACCCATCTATTTCTCATGAAATGATGTTTCCCAAATGTCAGTTTCACTCTTCTCCTCAAATAATCAGGCAAATTTTTCATTTTGGAAATTTATTCCTCTCTATGATTTTTCTGCTATAAATTTGAATGTGATGCACAAAGTAATAGCCTGCCTTCATCCCAGGAGTATGAGAGGAAATCACTTTCCTCTCTTACAGGAGGAAAGCATTCTGTGAAAGAGTAAGATTTTGTAGATGGTATCAGAAGAAAGAGAAGAAATCTCTGATTTTCACGAGCAAGAAGCTCTAATTACTCCAGTAGAGTAATTTCTCTCTGTTACTGAATACAGAGCTAGTAAAGCAGAAAAGAAAGTGACACTGTTGCTTCCCTAAACCTAAATAAACAACAAAAATGAGTTGAATGGAATAAGCATTGGGACCTTACGCATACAACTTAAAGCAGAACATCTTGTCTACTGGTTATCAGGGTATAAAGCTCTCTAGTCAATGTTTTTATTACTAAATACACTAAAACACTTAACAGCTTGCACTGTAATCTATCAGAGATTTGTGGAGGTACAAAGAGATTGGAAGAGTGCCCTTCTGAGAGACGCCTTGAAAGTCAACTCTCCTGAAAAAAGCCAACTACCTATTCAGCCACATTTAATATGCAAATAAACATCCTTAAAAAGCTGCTTGCAAATTTATGTCTATTATCCAATTGATTTGCATAAAAAATCAAGGATGAATAATGCAAAGGAAAAAAATGTCCATGAAAAAATTAAGGGAGTGTGTTAACCATTAAACTAAATTCTAGTAAAGCAAAACAATATTTCTGTAACCAATTCAGTGCATAAGTAAAATGCAGTGGCATAATGGAATTTGAACCTTTATGTGTCTAGTAGTCACAATTTTATAGCTAGAGATACTGAAACAACTTAAATTTGAAAATACCACAATTAATGCAAGCTGGTGCAACCACTCTGGAAAACAGCATGGAGGTTCCTCAAAAAGTTGATAATAGAGCTATCCTATGACCCAGCAATCGCACTACTGGGTATTTACCCTAAAGATACAAATGTAGTGATCCGAAGGGGCATGTGCACCCAAATGTTTATAGCAGCAATGTCCACAATAGCCAAACTACGGAAAGAACCTAGATGTCCATCGACAGATGAATGGATAAAGATGTGGGGGGTGTGTATATATATATATATATATATATATATATATATATATATATACACAATGGAATACTATGCAGCCATCAAAAGAAATGAAATCTTGCCATTTGCGATGACGTGGATGGAACTAGAGGGTATTATGCTGAGCAAAATAAGTCAATCAGAGAAAGATAATTATCATATGATCTCCCTGATATGAGGAAGTTGAGAGGCAAGGTGGGAGGTTTGGGGGGTAGGAAAAGAATAAATGAAACAAGGTGGGATTGGGAGGGAGACAAACCACAAGAGACTCTTAATCTCACAAAACAAACTGAGGGTTGCCAGGGGGAGCAAGAGAGCGGTGGAGTTATGGACATTGGGGAAAGTATGTGCTATGGTGAGTGCTGTGAAGTGTGTAAACCTGGTGATTCACAGACCTGTACCCCTGGGGCTGCTAATACATGATATGTTAATAAAAAATATATAAAAATTAAATTTAAAAAAACCCACAATTAATAAACTAATGTATTTTATCTCAGGAAAAAAGTAGAAGCCAAAACCTGAAAGCTACAAAAAAATAAAATTGAAAGTAAAATTGTTAATGGTGTAAGATACAGTTAAAAGGGAAACTTTTAAGAGTTTGAAACCAGGGATAGATATACATGTTTATCATCTAACAATTCTGGCATATTTCTGAACACTATAACTCCATCATCAAAACTTTCAAGACTAAAGTGTGGGTTTAAAAAAGTTTTAAAAAAGGATATTTTAATATCCAAAATGATAAATTACAACCTTTAAGCTTAAATGCCTTAACCATGTCAAAGACATAGTCTTTAGAGGTAGCTTATATATAATGAGAAAAAGTTTACTTGTTCATTCTAAAAAAAAGTGGGAAGGTGAAAAAAAAAAGAAGTACTGTTGGATATAAATTCCTACCAAGGGTTTTTACCTAAGGCCTTTCTTAAATGTTCAACTATCAAACTCTCTCATAGCTTTACATATGCTAAATTCACTGCATGGTGTACGCTGTTTTCATACACAAAGAACACATTTAAAAATATACAATGATGTTTCCAACAGGTTCTTTTAATGTATTAATCCCAGGTGTGATAATCACATTTCTGGTTCCTGAATATCTAAACATGATTTAAAATCCATCAAATCAAAAGTAGAAAAATTCCTAAATCATTGGTTTTACCTTTTTCTTAAAATGATTATGATTTCTCCTCACTTCGCTAATCAAATAGAGCTAATCATGGTAACTTCCTTGTAGAGTGCAGTAAAGATTAAATAAAACATTTAGAATAGCACTCCATGAATACAAGATGTGAGGGTAATAACAATGAGACATTGATGATTATTAAATTCTGCCTCCTGCTTGAAGCCATATTAGCAAGATTGGATATGTGTGCCTAGTACAAGGTTAGCAAATTTAGGCAATAAAAATTCAGGACTCCCAACTTAGTTTGTACTTCAGATAAATAACTAATAACTTTTTAGTGTAAGTATGCAATATTTGGGACATACTTTAACTGAATTTCAGATAAACAATTAAGTTTTTTAACAAAAGTGTTTTCTTGGTTTTTGTTTTTGCTTTTGTTTTTTAGTATAAGTATGTCCAAAAGACTGCATGGGGTACACTTACTCCAAAAAGCTATCCTTTGCTTAACAGAAATTCAACTTTAACTGGGTGATCTGTATTTTATCTGGATTTTTTTATTGAAGTATAACTGACATAAAAAGTTGTATTAGTTTCAGATGTATAACAGAGTGATTCGACAATTCTATATATTACTCATTGCTCACCACATTAAGTATAGTCACTGCCTGACACCATACAAACATTATTACAACATTATTAATTGTAGTCCCTATGCTGTATTTTTCATCTCTGAGACTACAACTCTGAAGTGTTTATCTCTTAATCTCCTTTATCTATTTCACCCCTCACCCATCACCATCACCATCACAGAGAACAGTTTGTTCTCTGCTTCTCCCTCTGCCTGGTTCCCTTACTTGTGTGCCTTCTCTCTCCCTCTCTCTCTCACAGATAAATAAAAATCTTAAAAAAAAAAACAATTAAACCAAGCACAAATTAAAGAGTTAATACCTATTCTCAAACAATTCCAAAAGGGACAATAGGAATGGAAGCTTCCAAATTCATTCTACACGACCAGCACTACCCTAATACAAAAACCAGGTAAAGACACCACAAAAAAAGAGAACTACAGGCCAATTATCTCTGATGATAATAGATACAAAAATCCTTAACAAAATATTAGCAAATTGAATTCAAGAATACATTAAAAAAAAAAAAAAACCATTCACCATGATCAACTGGGATTTATTCCAGCGATGTAAGGGTGGTTCAACATTCACAAACCAATCAATATGATACATCACCTCAACAAAAGGAAGGATAAAAACCACATGATCATTTTAACAGATGCAGAAAAAGCACTTGAAGAAAAGATTCAGTTCACGATGAACTCTCAACAAAGTGGGTTTAGAGAGAACATTCCACATCATAATAAAGACCATATATGAAAACCCAAAGCTAACATCATATTCAATGCTGAAAAAATAACAGTCTAGAATATTCATGAGGCTATGTTATTCAGTAGGACTTACACAGATCCTTAAACCCTTACATGAATCCTGGATCTATCACTTAAGAGTTGTGTGACCTTGACCAACTTAAATAACAATCTCTATGAGCACAGATTTACTTATTTTTAAAGTGAAGTCAAATAAAATGTGCCATTTCCCTTCTGTAAAATTATGAAGAGTAGGAAAGGATATAAAATGACCAGTGCAATGACAGTCTTATGCATTTGTTCTCTTTTCTCTCTCAAATGTTTCTGGAAACAAAACCTACAACACTTTTAAAATTACAACTGTAATTTGCAAAGGCGAATCTTGCAAAGGTGAAACTAATAGACTGATTAAATAGATTAGATGCTAAAAGGGGAACAATGGAAAGAGGTTAGAAATAACTCCAACATGTGGGTAATGAAGGGGAAAAAGAATAGAGTTACTAGTGAAAGTGACTGAATAAAAAAGCATGTTTGGGAGGCAAGATCATGAATTTTAAACACAATAATTTGAAATAATGATAACTTTCTGTAAAAGTCTTCCAACTGATCTAAAACATGACCCTTATTTTAATTTCATCTTTCAATTACCATTATTGATCAATAAATAAACTAATTCATGTAAGGCACTGAAATATTACCTGGATCATAGTAAGTCTCACTTATTGTTAACTACTCCATTCACATTAGCTCTTATCATTTTACTACCTTTTCAATGAATGATTTTGAAATTGTAAAATTATTCTTCACTCTTTAAGATCTAATTTTTTTTTATTTTTATACATATCTCCAGTCATTTCTTCAAATTTGTTCTAATCAAGATAAGAAAACCCCAAATTCCCTCTTTTGCCTTTCTCATGCCTACAAAAAGGAACCCTGTACTCTCGATTTCATATTTGGACCAACAATGTGTTTTTAAAGAAGTATAAGCTATTATTTAAGTGTATTATATATGTATATATATTTATTTGTATCATTAAAATATATGCTTAAACTCAACTTTAGAAAAAATAGAAAGGACAAGGATAAAAATCACTCACATTCCTAAAATCATAATATTATTAACTAATATTTGGTGTATGTCCTTTCAGCATTTTTGATTCCTTCCATAGTTATGTGGCCAAAAGGCACATCTGGATTTATATGTGATATAAGCCTCCCTCATTCACTGAGAGATGCTGTGGTTAGGTGCTAATGTGGATCTATAGATTGTGGTCCATATAATGCCAGGATGTTGAATCTGAGATTGAACATTTATGGAAGTTTCTAAGGACAAAGGGACCTTATTTGTTAGATTTAGCACACAAAAAATGTATCCCTGAAAGCCTAGACCCTTTCCATTGAAACTCATCTGACTAACGTACAGGCTATGTCTGACTTTTTCTAGAGAAATAAGAATCTACATAACCGCCTGACCTAAGGACTTCCTTATGATTGTGCATTGGCCCAAACTAAATCCTAATGTGACTAGTACATTTCAGCCCTTCTACCAAGTACCAGAGTATTACTGGGAATAATTCCCTTGGCAAACTTGTCACTAGCTGAAATTAAGATGTAAGACTGTCCTTCCATCCCTCTTCTGTTCTGTGATTTCATTCCTATTGACCAAACTTCCCTTCTGCCTTCCAAAGTCTTCCATCAAAACTAGCACCCTATGATTAGAAAAATCCCCTGAATGGGGCATATGTGTCATGGCCACTACAAACTCCTATCTATTTCTCTTCGTCAATTTCTTTACCAATTACACATTTTATTCAAAGTCAAATATCTTTGCCTTTCCAAGTATAGTCAAATATATATTCACTTTTCATCTCAGTGTAATGCTTGTCAAACTGAGAGGACCAGTTATATATAACCTATTACAGATTGATAATTGTATAAATTGTAATAAAAATGAATTATTAAGAATATGACTTTAAAAATTACATATTAAGTCCCACTTTAAAAAATACTAAATATTACAGGTATAAAATTATTATATCAAATTATCTTTAAAATTTCTAATGCTCACTGTTAATTTTGATATTTATTAAGAACAATGACAGTTACAGACAAACAGAAGTCATGGACTTGACTTTTAGTATTCCTGTATTAGTATAGAGATATCATCTTTAGTACCACCAGTATAGCATAGAGTAATATGCTGGGTAATTTCTTGTAACTCTTATTCTCCCGTGATTATCTGACCTAAATGTATGAACAAATGAAGACTTGAATCTTGTGCTTATGTATTCTGCAACCTACAGAATCTATTAAAATACACTACATGATGGGGGCCTGGATGGCTCAGTTAAACATCCCACTCAGTTTCAGCTCAGGTCATGATTGCAGGGTCCTGGGATTGAGCACCACATCAGGCTCCAAGCTTTAGCTTGGAGTCTGCTTAAGGATTCTCTCTCTCTCTCTCTGCCCCTCCCTCTGTTCTGTCTCTTTCTCTCTAAAATAAATAAATCTTAAGAAAACCAAAAAACCCCACTACATGAGGGACACCTAGATGGCTCAAGCAGTTAAGCATCTGACTCTTGATTTTGGCTCAGGTCATGATCTCAGGATGGTGAGATCAAACTCTGTGGTCAGCTCCAAGCTCAGCCTGACCTCTGCTTCTCCCTCTCCCTCTATTCCTCCCCCCAACACCTGCTTGTATGCTCAGGTGCTCTCTTTCTCATTCTATCTTAAATAAATAAATAAATAAATAAATAAATAAATAAATATCTTTGAAAAAATATACTACATGATGCATTTGCCAAGTAAGAGGTAGCTGACAGGTATATGGTTTATACTATTAGGCATAATTATTATACTACTTTTTGTACAATCTCTAATAATGCGGTACAACTTTTTTATGTAGAAGTACAAAATAATAGAATTGTCAGACATAAAATTAGACTAAATATGGTAGTTTTTTTTTTTAAGATTTTATTTATTTATTTGACAGAGAGAGACACAGCAAGAGAGGGAACATCAGCAGGGTGGGTGGGAGAGGCAAAAGTAGGCTTGCTGCTGATCAGGGAGCCCCATGACCTGAGCGGAAGGCAGACACTTAATGACAGAGCCACCCAATCACCCCGAGTATTTTTTTTTTAATATTCAGCATTTGTCTTAGAGTCTGTGTCCTAAAATGGACTCTGCCAGGCAAAATAAGATAAGAAATTTTCTTGGAGCATGTGCTTGAGCAAGATAGTTATGGGGTAGCACAGAAGTTAAGACTGGGAAGAGGGAGAAGTTGATCTACAATGTTTTGACAAGTCAAGTCTGTCATCCCAAAAGAACTCTAGGATTAAAAGAGCCCTTAACAATTGTCCCAGCACATGGCAATGAGTCTGGTCCCACCTCACCAATCATTGGTCACAGGCTGTGAGGTAGAAGTCTTTGGCATGTTTTAGGCAGGGGACTGGCATAATTTGTCTAATGTTTAAAAGGAGCACTCTGACTAGTATGCTGGGTATAGACTACAGGATAAGGAAGCAAATGGAGAAACTAGGAGATAGTTAGGAGACATAATAATAGTAACCCAGGACCAAGATGACATAGATCAGCCTGGTCATGGTTGAGATGGTGAGAAAAAGTTGAAGTCTGTGTGTATGATGAAGTCATAACTAAACAACTAATAGGTTGAATACACTATCAGGTTAAAAAAAAAAAAAAAGAATCCTGTAACACTTGAGTTCAGAAGGAGGAAACAGTCATTCACCAAAATGGAAAAGACTATAAAAGAAATTTGTGAGCTGAGATAAGGAAATTAGGAATTTAATTTGGACCTGTTAAATTTAAGATTCCTATAGATAATACCAGTGCAGAGTTTAAGCAGCTGGATATAAAAATTCAGAATTAAAGAGAGAGAACCAAATTGCAGGTATAATGTGGACAACAATGAGTACAAAGCAGCTTTCCAAATTGTGAGATTTAATCTAGTCACCTAAGAAGTTAAAGGAGCACCTAGCTGACTCAGTCAGTACACCACGGACTCTTGATCTCATGGTCTTCAGTTCAAGCTCCATGCTGGGCACAGAGCTTACTTAAAAAACAAAAACAAAAAAAGTAGACGTAGAAAGAAGAGACCTAAGGATTAAAACCTACAGCATTCCAAGTGTCGGAAAACTAAGGAGAAATCAGTAAACAGTCCAAGGAAAAATAGCCAATGAGGAGCAGAAGACCAAGAGTGATTAGTGTCATGGAAGCTAAGTGAAGAAGTATTTCATGAAGGAGAGCAATCATCTGTGCCAAATGTTTCTGCACTGTCAAATAAATTAAGGATTGGAAATTAATCATTGGACTTAGCAATGTAGGAGTAATCTATATTTTTGAAAAGAAATTTTGCTGAAGTAAGTGGAAGCAAGTGCCACATAGGAATTTGAAATAGTAGGTATGGCCAACTTTACCAAAGAGATTTACTGTAAAGAGGATGAAAGTAATAGGTCTATAGCTGGGGGAATAAAGTGGAAAACTGTTTATTCGTGTGCAGATAGGGTTACTTCAGTTGGAAAAAGTAAAGTGTGTTTACATTTTACGTAGGGAGGGGAAAAACCTGAAGCTATAGAGGAAATAAGGAACAATTACTAAGTGAATATATTAGTAACGGAAAATGCAAATTCAAATTTCAATGAAATACTATTTCATATCAACCAGGTTAGTGAAATTCAAAAATTCTGGTATCACTGAGAGTTGGCCAGAATGCAGGAAATCACAAATTCTCCTACATTGCTGGCAGGACTACATGCAGTAACAACTACTTAGGAAAAATATTTCACAATATGCAGTGAAGTTGAAAGCGTTTATTTCCCACGATTTCATTTTCTGGTGTACTTCTTAAAGCAGTGCTTTTCAAATTTTAATGTGCACAGGAATCAGGAATCCCTGGGGACCTTGTTAAAATGCAGATTCTGATTCAAGGGGTCTGGGATGAGATCTGAGATTCTGCATTCCTAACAAGCTCCCATGTGATGCTGATACTGCTTTACTGTGGATACGCACGGTGTCACAAGGCTCTGTAGATGTTCTCGTGCATGTTCCAGGGGACAGATGCAGTGATGTTCACAGACACAGTGAAACTCCCAACAACAACCTGACAGTCCATTAATATGAGAATGGATAATACATTACAGTATATTCAAAAGAAAATGCTGTACTAGTTCAATCCCTAACAAGATGCTGTTAAATGAAAATAAACCAAAGAATGATGCCTATAGTATGTTAGCTTTTATGTAAACTTTGTTTCTGAATGTAGAAATATAAAAATTAGAGGAGAAGTCTAGATACAGAAATGCATGAAAATGGTTGCCTTTGATGAGGAAGAGGAATGGAATCAGATGGGCAAGGAACTTGATCTTTGTAATATAAAAGAAATGGGTATTACTATAGTATGATTTATGTACATTGTATTATTTCTTTTTATTTTATGGGTTTTAACTACTTAACTTTAAACTTATATAAATATTTGAAAAGAAAATGCCTGGAAGAGAGATGTTCATGGAATAATTATGAGGCTATTTCTGCACCTCTGAGTTACTTCTAAAAATATCCCTCTATGTGCTATTCTGTATAGATGTGGATCCCATATAAGTTTGTGTGAACCAGGGGCAGAGTGGAAAATTATATATTAAACTCAAACTTACAGAAATGAAGTAGAAGTGGCAGAAAACTTCTTATATTTTGTCATATAGTCTTTGTCTTATTTTTTCAATTTCAAATAATATTTATGCAATATTTTAATATAAACAGAAATTTTAAGGTAAAAGAAATTTAATATCAAATAAATTTTAAAATATTAAAACTAATAAGCATAAGAATTAAAAGTATGTGTCAGTTTAGAAGAATAAACAGGAAATTTTAAAAACAAAAAAAGGTAACTATCATGACCTAGCATTCAGGTCAATTTACAAAGAATCATACTGTTTCTAATTAAGAACTCTTACTGCATAATCACATATAAGATGGTTGATTTCTACCTCAAAACATGGCAACATACATGTCATAAACTTCCAGCATCACTACCTCCTCTGCCCCTCTTTCTTCTTACTTAGCTGCTGTGTCTCAAACTGCATCCCATTCTAAGTCTTAACTTCTTAGCACCTCTTGTACTGATGAAGTCACCACTGGTGAGTCTTTTCCATAATTTAACCCACTCAAATCAACATAACACCTGATTGAAATTCTCTTGTAAAATCCCTGCCTTTAAAAGGAATTGTATTGTAATCAATATAAAAGGTTGAAATAAGTACTTGCCTCCATTTTTCAAAAAACCTCCATGCTACCTAATGGCCATTTCAAACTGAATATCATGAAATCAGCTATCTACAGCAATCTAGGTCTCAAATTCATTCATGTGGATCAAAAGCAGAATCTGATATTGGAAATGAGAGAAATGTAAAACAGAGTCATCACTAAAATTACATTTTATACTCCTGCCAAGTCCCAGGTGCTGTGCTAGATTTGGGAGAACAAGAGCATAACAAAGATCACCTTCATGCTTTATCTTTTAATTAGGCACATGCCACTTTCCTAGTGTATGCTACAGCTTAGAGACACTGTCCAGAAATGTTAAGTATATCCGTGTGTAAGAAAGGGAAAGAGAGAGATCAATCCATGGTAGTATTTTTCTACAGACCCTGATGAAATAGAATATGCCAATCTTTCCCCTGGAGTTAAAGACATTGATGGTTCTATATAAGGCATTCTACCATTTCCTTTGTTCTTTCTTTTACAATCCCTTCCACACAGTGTTTATTTCACAGACCTTGTCATTGTTCAATTTAAATGCTCCAAATGGAGTTTAACACTAGTGGGGATTGAAAATGATTACAAGGGTAGTTAAGGTGGTTTTCAGTCTGGGTTTCTGCCTTTTTTATTGTCATGTAGCCAGGGTCCCTTGAAGTTGAGATTAACTAAAAGTGGATAACACCACAGAAAACTGGAAAGGAAGGAAACAAAAGATTCTTATACTCAGCAAGCTTATAAAAAAAAAAAAAAACTGGAAGATGTAAGAAATGAGTCAACATTTTTATGACAATGTGTGTTCATCTTTCATCAGTAATAGAACTGTTGTGTGTGTGCTATGATGGCTTTATTTCTTATATAGATGTATTTACAGAAAGTCTCTTATTTTCTTTAATTTTAAGACATGAGAAACACTGTGTTAGCAATCTGAGGCAATCTTTGCTAAAAGTAGTAGCTGGCAGGACTCTGTACTGATGATTCCACATCATGAACATCTATTCAACATAGACAATTCTGCTTATTAACCTATCAGCAAAACAACCTCATACATGTATTATCACAAAAATAAAACACAAGACAGCAATTAAAAGGAAGAATCAAGGGGGAAACAGCTAAATTCAAAATGAGAACAAAAAGAATCTCAACATAAAAATATGTAAGCTTTCTTAGACCTCACAATGCTTGGAAAATGCCTTCCATCTTTCCTGAATATCAACGTGTTGTCCCTGTGATCTCATGGCCCCTGTGCTTAAAGCTCTCTTTTGCCTGTGGATCTAACCAGGTAGCCTCTAAGTCATTTGCTGATAAGCCCTGTGCTTCTGCAGAAGGCTTCAGTCTGTAGCACTTAGCTACCAATGCCCATTAAGAGAGTTTCCAAAAGACCCACTCTTAATATACAATTCTATTAAATTCTCCAAAGATTTCTTAAGGGCCTGCTCTCAGGACCCTATGTTTGAGCTACGTAAAAAGTCTAGAAAGAGAGATAAACATAAAAGGAAATGATTCCAGTGCAGTCTGATTATTATTATTATTATAACTACAATAACTAGAAGTTTGGGTAGAGAAATAAAGGAGAATATGAATGGCCAGGGAAATTTTTCTCAGAGGAATTGCTGAGAAACTCTTAGTTTTGAAGGAAGAAGAAGCACTCATCAAGGGGTCAGGAAGGAGACCTGACAAAAAGAGAAATTGAGACTATCTTTATCTTCCACTGCAGAACCATAAAAGTGCAAATCCAAGTAAATTAAGTGGGAATCTAAGAATCTAAAATGAAGGAATTGGGGCCTGACAAGTAAAATACGAAATGAAAAAGTCAATATGGTGAAAACTGAACTCTACTCTTTACCTGGTGTCAATAAATTGTGGCTGCTGGCTACATGTGGTCCATCACCTGTTTTTGAAAATAAAGTTTTACTGGTACACAAACATACTTGTTCATTTACAAATTGTCTTCAACTGCTTTCAAGTAGTTGAGACAGAGGCTCTGTGGTCCACAACACTTAAAATATTCACTGTCTGACCCTGTACAGAGAAGGTTTGTCAACACCTGATCTAAGTAACAAGGATTCCAGGAAGTAGTCAATGGAATGTTAACAAGAACAGATTTGTGTAATAGCTCTATTCAGCAGAGGGGAGGTCAGAGGCTAAGGACATAGACCCAGAAGGATCACTGAAAAAGGAGAAATAATGAGAATCTAAACTAAGGCAGGAACTGTGACCATGAAGTTGGAGAAAAGGCATTGAACCCAATTCATGTTCAAAAGATGCAGCATTCTAATCAAAATTCTATGTGTGGCAAATAAAGTAAACAAAGATTTTTCTACTACCCTAACAAGATGGGGGAAAGGTGGCTTTAGGGATGAGAATACCCAAATGATAGAAAAGGATCCAGAGATAGATCTGACTGCTCCTTTTAGTCAGAGCAAAAGCATTTTTATTTTTTTAAAAGCAATATATGTTCTTATGCTTGTTACAAAAAGTAACATGTACATGTTTGTGGAACAAAATTGTAAAAAAAAAAAAAAGAAAAACTATAAAAGTAATCTATAATGACACAATTATAAAACTTTTAACAGTTTTTGAGTATCTACTGTTTCTATGAACATCCATGCTTTATAATTTTTTTACCAAAATAGAAAATAGTCATGTTGTTTCATAAAATCCAAAAATGGATAGGCAGTTAAGACATTTTCAAATTCTGCTTTTACAAACAGTACTCTAATTGCATAGTTAGGTAAATATTTTATCATGTCTTTATTTCCCTAGGACAAGTTCCTATATATGGAATTGCCAGGTCAAAGAGAGAGCAAATTTTTATAAGTACTCTTTTCTTACTTTACAAGTGTCTTATAATCATTTGTTTGCAGAATGTAAAAATGGAGGCAAACCCATGCCAGAAGAAAGAGAATTTATTAACAAAATACTATTAGACTCTAATTGCAGAAATAGAGCTGTGCCTCCTGAGAAATGTGCTAGGAACATGAAAGTCAAGCATAAAATATCTTCCATTCTTTTTCTCCTCTTATTCTTTCTCTTTCTAGTGGCCTGATATTTCTTTTATATTCTCTGAGCTACTACATCATGATTTTTTAATCACTGGCACTTCCTTGGTTCACCCATCTGATTACACATGACTTAACTTAGTGGCCCAATATAAGCTTTAGTCCATTAATCTAAATAATCTCATAGCTCTACTTGATACTAATTTCAGATTTTCTAAAATAAAACCATCAAAGGACAAAAAATCCTTTTGACCCCACAGAGATCATTTGTCCAGCTCTCTTCTAATCAGCTCTGGAAAGGGTCCATTATCAGTTGTAAGAACCTCTTATCTTTTCTAAAAAGCACTTTGAATTAGACAAATCTCTTGGCAAGAGATATAATTACAGGTATCTTTAACACAAAAAGCATTCAATAATTTTATGTAATTTTATCAACTAAATATAACCACAGTTCCCACTTTTGTTTAGTGTCTTCTGGGTGTTTTGTTGTTTTTTTTTTTAACACCAAAAAAAAAAAAAATCACATTTTTCCATATCAAGAATGAAAACTCTACACTGTCATTGTTAATGATTGGTTAATATTTTATTCATTATAGAAACGTGAGAAGTTATCAAGACATACCACTTTTAGGGATACTGAGTTTAGTGTGGTGATAAACACACTGGAGCATTTATCTCAGCTTATTTATTTAGAAAAAAAAATCCAAGACAGCAATTGGTAATTCAAGATTTGCAACCCTGAAGCATTTTAATGCACATTGACATTATTCTCCACAAATTCTTACCACCTTAGAGGTACGCTAGGCCAGCTTGGATCATGTTGATGTTATTTCACTATTGCCAAGCTGAGAGATGACAAATTACATCATTTTCATTTACTTCCATCTCACTATTCAAATAGTTATTGGTCATTTGTACTTTTCTTTTTACCTACAATCTGGGGTGTTATTGTTTTTCTGTTTTCCTGTTTTGTTTTGTTTTTTGCACTGATGAGTGATTACTTCTAATTTACATGTATAAAGTTTTCCTTTATCAGATAAGGATAGTAAATTTTCCACTGACATATTGGTTTAAATATTTTCCTCAGTATTTGGAATTTAACAGTATTTAAGATACAATCTTTTTTCTTGTTTGTTTTTAGTTTGATGTAGAATGGGAATTTTGTTTTTCTAAATATGTAGTCAAATCTGTGAATCTACTTATGTATGCCTTCAGCCTAGTTCAGGATTTGGAAAAACATTTAAAAAAGCATTCCCCAATTATTAATATAATATTTATTTATTAAAATTCAATTAATTAACATATAGTATATTATTAGTTTCAGAGGTAGAGTTCAGCGATTCATCAATTGTACGTAACAACCAGTGCTTATTACTTTAAGTATCTTCTTTAGCCTATCACCCAGTGACTCAATTCCTCCATTCCTTCCCCACTAGCAACCCTCAGTTTGCTTCCTATGATTAAGAGTCTCTTATGGTTTGCCTCCTTCTCTTTTTCACCTTATTTATTTTTCTTTCCCTTCCCCTATCTTCATCTGTTTTGTCTCTTAAATTCTACATATGAGTGAAATCATATGAAATGTCTTTCTCTGACTTATTTCACTTAGCCTAATACTCTCTAGGTCTATACACATCATTGCAAATGGCAAGGTTTCATTCTTTTTGGTGGCCGAGTAATATTCTGTTATATATATACTACATCTTCTTTACCCATTCATCTGCCAAAAGACATCTGGGTTCTTTCTGTAGTTTGGCTATAGTGGACATTGCTGCTATAAACCTTGGGGTGCAGGTACCCTTTGGATTTGTATCCTTTGTGTATATAACTAGTAGTGCAATTGCTGGATCATAAGGTAGGTCTATTTTTAACTTTTGTGAGGAATCTCCATACTGTTTTCCAGAGTGGCCACACCAGTTTGCATTCCCACCAACAGTATAGGAGGGTTCCCCTTTCTCTGCATCCTCTAACATGTTAATTTTGGCCATTCTGACCAGTATGAGGTGGTATCTCAATGTGATTTTGATTTCTATTTCCCTGATGCCCAGTGATGTTGAGCATTGGAGAAATGTCTGTTCATGTCTTCTAACCATGTCTTGACTGAATTATTTGTTCTTTTGGTGTTGAGTTTTATAAGTTCTTTATAGATTTTGGATACTAGCCCTTTTTTTCTGATAAGACATTTGCAAACATCTTCTCCCATTCTACAGGCTGCTTTTGATTCGACTATTTCCTTTGATGTGCAAAAGATTTTTATCTTGATGAAATCCCAATAGTTCATTTATCCCAATAGCTATTTATCCCAATAGTTCATTTTTGCTTTTGTTTCCTTTGCCTTTGGAGACATATCTGGCAAGAAGTTGCTGCAGCCGAGGTCACAGAACTTGCTGCCTGTGTTCTCCCCTAAGAATTTGATTGATTCCTGTCTCATATTGAGGTCTTTATCTATTTTGAGTCTATCTTTGTGTATGGTGTAAGGAAATGGTCCAGTTTTGTTCTTCTGCATGTGGCTGTCCAGTTTTCCGAACACCATTTGTTGAAGAGACTTTTTTTCCATTGGTTATTCTTTCCTACTTTGTCAAAGATTAGTTGGTCATAGAGCTGAGGGTCCATTTTTGGGTTCTCTATTCTGTTCCATTAATCTATGTGTCTGTTTTTGTGCCAGTACCATACTGTCTTGATGATTACAGCTTTGTAATGGGGTGATAGTGGACATCCCTGTCACGTTCCTGACCATAGTGGAAAAGGTCTAAGCTTTTCCCTATTGAGAATATTCACTGTGGGCTTTTTGTATATGGCTTTTATGATATTGACATATGTTCCCTCTATCCCTACACTGTTAAGTCAAGAAAGAATGTTGTACATTGTCAAATGTTTTTTCTACAGCTATTGAGAGGATCATATGGTTCTTGTCCTTCCTCTTATTAATGTAGTGTATCATGATAGATTTGGGGATGTTGAACCACCTCTGCAGAACAGGAATAAATCCCACTTGGCTGTGGTGAATAATCCTTTTTAATGTACTATTGAATCCTATTGGCTAGTATCTTGGTGAGAATTTTGGTATCCCTGTTCATCAAGGATATTGGTCAATAATTATCCTTTATGTTGGGGTCTTTGTCTGGTATTGAGATCAAGGTAATGTTAGCCTCATAAAAAGAGTTTGGAAGTTTTCCTTCCATTCTATTTTTTGAAAGAGCTTCAGAAGAATAGGTATTAATTCTTCATTAAATGTTGGGTAGAGGGGCACCTGGGTGGCTCAGTGGGTTAAGCTTCTGCCTTTGGCTCAGGTCATGATCCCGGGGTCCTGGGATCGAGCCCCGCATTGGGCTCTCTGCTCAGCAGGGAGCCTGCTTCCTTTCCTCTCTCTCTGCCTGCCTCTCCGCCTGCTCGTGATCTCCCTGTCAAATAAATAAATAAAAATCTTAAAAAAAAAAAATGTTGGGTAGAATTCCCCTGGGAAGCCATCCAGCTCTAGACTCTTGTTTGTTGGGAAAGTTTTGATTACTGCTTCAATGTCCTTGCTGGTTATGGGGCTGTTCAGGTTTTCTATTTCTTCCTGGTTCAGTTTTGGTAGTGTAGACTCTATAGGAATGCATCCATTTCTTTCAGATTGTTTAATTTGTTGGCATACAGTTGCTCATAATATGTTCATAATAATTGTATTTCTTTGGTATTGGTTGTGATCTCTCCTTTTTCATTCATGATTTCATTTATTTGGGTCCTTTCTCTATTCTTTTTGATAAGTCTGGCCAGGGGGTTATCAATCTTAATTATTTTTTCAAAGAACAATCTCCTACTTTCATTGATCTATTCTATTGTTCTTTTGGTTTCTATTTCATTGACTCCTGCTTTGATCTTTATTATTTCTCTTCTCCAACTGGGTTTAGGCTTTATTTGCTGTTCTTTCTCTAGCTCCTTTAGGTGTAAGGTTAGGTTATGCATTTGAGACTCAGTTTTGTTTCTTGAGTAAGGCTTATATTGCTATATACTTCACTCAGGATCTCATTGGCTGCATCCCAAAGATTTTGATCAGTTGTGTTTTCATTTTCATTAGTTTTCATGAATTTTTTCAATTCTTCTTTAATTTCCTGGTTGACCCATTCATTCTTTAGTGGGATGTTCTTTAGCCTCCATGTATTTGAGTTCTGTCCAACCTTCTTCTTGTGATTGAGGTCTAGTTTAAAAGCATTGTGTTCTAAAAATATGCAGGGAATAATCCCTGCATTTGTGACCCAGGATGTGATCTATACTGGAGAATGTTCCATGTGCACTCAAAGAACAACGTGTACTCTGTTGCTTTAGAATGATAGTTCTGAATACATCTGTGAAGATCACCTGGTCCAGTGCGTTATTCAAAGGCCTTGTTTCTTTGATGATCTTCTGCTTAGGTGATCTGTCCATTGCTATGAGTGGGGTTTTAAAGTCCCCTACTATTAATGTATCATTATCAATGTATTTCTTTAATTTTGTTATTAATTGGTATATATAATTGGCTGCTCCCATGTTAGGGGCTTAAATATTTACAATTGTTGGATCTTCTTGTTGGATAGATGATTTAATTATGATATAGTGTCTTTCTTCATCTCTTATTACAGTCTAATGTGTTTAATTAAGGATTGCTACCCCAGCTTTCTTCTGATGTCCGTTAGGACAGCAAATGGTTTTTTACCTCCTTGCTTTAAATCCAGAGGTGTCTTTGGGTCTAAACTGAGGATTTTGTAGACCACATATGGATGGGTTTTGCTTTTGCTTTTTTTTTTTTTTTTAAAGATTTTATTTATTTATTTGAGAGAGAGACAGTGAGAGAGAGCATGAGCAAGGAGAAGGTCAGAGGGAGAAGCAGACTCCCCGCGGAGCTGGGAGACCGATGCGGGACTCGATCCCGGGACTCCGGGATCATGACCTGAGCCGAAGGCAGTCGTCCAACCAACTGAGCCACCCAGGCGTCCCATGGGTTTTGCTTTTTTATCAAATCTTATAGCGTGTCTTTTGATTGGACCATTTAACCCATTTACATTTAGAGTAACTATTGAAATATATTAATTTCATATATTTCACATATACTAATATATGACTGTATTACCTGAGAAGTCACTGTTTCTGGATATTGTCTCTAAATATTGTCTTTCTGGTATATGTTACTTTTGTGCTCTCTGTTCACTTAAAGGATTCCTTTTAATATTTCTTGCAGGGCTGGTTTAGTGATCACAAATTCTCTTAGTTTCTGTTTGTCCTTGAGGTTCTTTATGTCTATTCAGAATACAAGAAGTTATATTCTTAATGACATCCTAGCTGGATAAAGTATTCCTGGCTGCATATTTTTCTCATTTGGCATGCTGAGTATATCCTGCTATTCCTTTCTGTCCTGCCTCTGTGGGTAGGTCTGCTCCCAGCCTTATGTTTCTACCCTTGTGGGTTATGGACCTCTTGTTCCAACCTGCTTGCAGGATTTTCTCTTTGTCTGAATTTTGCAAGCTTCACTATTATATGTAGAGGTGTTGACATATTTTTACTGATTTTGCCTCCTGGACTTGAATGCCAGTTTCCTTCCCCAGATTAGAGAAGCTCTCAACTATAATTTGCTCAAATATAATTCGTGTTCCTTTCTCTCTCTTTCTTCTTCCTCTGGGACCCCAATTAATCTAATATTGCTTTGCTTTATGATATTACTTATCCTCGAATTCTCCTCTTGTGATCCTGTAGTTTTTCTCTCTTTTTCTCAGTAGCTTTATTCTGAATTGTTTTGTCTTCTATATCACTGCTTCTATTTTCTGCCTCATTTATTCTAGCAGTGATGACTGCTTCTCATTAATAGCCTTTTTTTATTTTGACTTGATTAAAGAAAGGGATACTTTAGTGTCTTCTATGCTTTTTTAAAGCCAGCTAATATCTGTGTAATTGTTATTTTGAATTCTAGTTCCCACATCTTCCTGATATCCATCTTGATTAGGTCTCCGGCAGTCAGCACTGCCTCTTGTTATTTTTCTTGGGGTGAGTTCTTCTGTCTTATCATTTTACCCAGATAAGAATAGATGAACAAAAGAACAAAACAAAAAATAGCAATAGACTCCAGAAAAACATACACTAAAGAAATCAGAAGAAATTAAAAAAAAAAAAAAAGGAGCAAGAGAGAGAAAGAATATAATCAAACAGGTGAACAGAACATAGCAATACACTAGATCCTGGATGTATTTTGGTCTGTTCGTTAGAAGAAACTAGATCTAAAAATTGTAAAGGAAGAAAATCATACATATATAAAAATAAAATTGAATATAATAAAAGGAAGCCAAAAATTATATATATATGTAAATGTAAAAATGAAAATAAAAAAGACTTGATAAAATAAATAATTAGTGGAAAAGAAAAAAATTACAATTCAAAGATTAAAGAGTCATGAGATAAAACCATGAATTCTATATACTACATTCCCCTAGCACTGGAGTTTTGCAGTTCTCTGTGATTGGTAAACTTAGTATTAGCCAAATGTATCTGCTGGTCTTCTTGGGGAGGGGCCTGTTGCACTGATTTTTAGTACCCAGGAAGTACTGTACTGCCCTTGCCAGGGGGACAGGCTCAGTATAAGCATCCTTGGGTTGCTTTCTGCGGCTTTGTTCCCTGAAGGCTTTCAGCATGGATGATCATGCATGATGAAATGGCAGCATCCTGTTGTCCAGGCCCGGGCTGAAAGTTCACAACCCCCATTCTTTAAGAACCCCCACAGAAAAAGTCAGTCACTCTTGTCTCCTTCATTTACATTGACACTCTGTGTTCACCCAGCCTGCAACCAAGCATTTTTATCTCAGGCTTGCAACCCCATTTTGAATCTCCAATCTTCACACACTGCTGTGGTGCACACAGTCACTGCTCCTCCTGGATGGTTGGAAAGGGGTCTCACTGCAGTTCTACCACTTGCTGGGCCCCTGCTCAGAGAGTGATCACTCTACTGAGCTGTGGTTCAATGGTTTATGGCAACACTGGCAGCTGACTTCCATGCTCAGATGTTTGGGAAATCTGCTACACTGAGGGACCCCCATTCTATGGCCCCAGGGACCCTGAGACCACACTATCCCACCTAGGATTGTGCCCAGCTTTGCCACATGAGCACCATTCAGGCAAAGATGTCTGTCATGGGAGTAGACTTCTAAAAGTTCTGATTTTGCACTCCACTTCTATATCACTTTATGACACCCAGCTTACAGAGGCTCCCTCCCCTCAATGTTCATCTTCTGATATATCACCTCAGATTCACTCTCTGTACCTCCTGCCTTGCAAAAGTGGTTGCTTTTCTATCTGTAGAATTGCAGCAATTCTTTTCTTAGTTCTCTGGTTGAGTTCAGTAGTGTTCAGAATGATTGGATAGCTATCTAGATGAATTTCAGGGACCAGATGAAACTAGGGTCCCCTGCTCCTCTGCCATCTTCCTCCTAACCCCCTATAGCTTTTAAATATTTTTATCATGTTACATTTATTTCCAGTATTTAAATGACCTCATCTTGTATAGTAAACACTTTAGTTCATTTGTCATTTGAGCATTATATGTGAGGAAGGGATATAAAGTTTTTATCTCAGATAAATGCATTAACAACATAAATTTGATAAACTTTCATTAATTTTTAAAATTTAAAAATTAATGTTCACAATTTCAAAAAAAAGTGTATATAATTTCAGCTCCAGTGTGTCAAGAGCAAGTATATTAACAGTCTTATCCAAATGACTAAAAAAACCTGGGCAAATTGCAAGGCAAGGAGTCTAAATTTGTAAGATGAACCACCACCCAAAAAGCTGGACAGACAAGCACCTTAGAGAGACAAATCAATGAATATTTGTGTGCCTAGAGGAAAACCTTTAGCCATAAACTGGTAGGAACATTTAAAAGGTAATTTGGATGTTTAGAGGCAGTGTATTAGCATGAGAGCAAGAAATTCCTGGAGCCAGAGGTTTGGGGTCTACACACACATTCACAGGGTTTCTTTCCAGGAACCCCAACAGATTCTCAAAGTGTGGATTTGAAAATCCCCTCGTAGCTTTGGTGGGTGAAAAGAATGATTAACAAACATGATATATGCCAGATACCTCTCCATAAAAAGCCTACTTTCCAGAATAAAGGACTTTTCAGAGCTCAATTCTGAAACTGTATCCCAATGGGGAGACAAAAATTAGCCTCCATGCTGGCTGTGTCCAGACTTTCTGCTTCATTTATGGAGAAACAAATAAAATAAAAAACAAAACCATACCCATAGTGAGCAGGAGTCAAAACTTAAAAAAATAGATTGGGAAAACTGCAGTCAGGGAATGGAGAAGAAGGTGGGTGGGGAAAAGATATACCACTTATAAAGGTCAAAATCCAGAAAAAAAAAAAAACATGCCAAATTAAGTCTGAGATTTATGTGGAGCATTTTAGAACACTTTCTTCATCTACCTTCCAACACGTCAACAAGGCTCCAGTGTATTAACAGAACATTACATCTGAAAAAGCTGTAAGGCTCAGAATTTCTCTAAGAAGAGATGTATATACAAAGTTAGGAGGGAATACAAAAACAAGGACATTAAAGGGATTTGAAGCCTCCCTCCCTTGTATGTATAGCTACAACAAACATTGAGTACCCAACTCTTTAGCCAGATTAACATAAATCCTTACACTAAAACCTATTTACCTAATTCCTTTTATCTGACACAACATATCTGGTTTTCAACAAAAACAAAAACAAAAAATGTATAAGGTATGCCAAGAAAAAAATACAATCTGAAGAGACAAAGAAATAATCAGAGCCAGATGTAGATATGATACAGATTTTGGAATGATCAGAGACTTTAATATAACTGCAATCAGTATGTTAAGAGTTCTAAAGGAAAAAAACAGACAACATACAAAAATAGATGGGTAAGTTAGCAGAGAGATGGAAATTATACACAAGAATGAAATGAAATTCTAGAAATCAAAAATAGTCATGCGAATGAAGAATGTCTTTGATAGGCTTGTTAATAAATTCAACATGGTCAAGGAAAGAATCTGTGAACTTCAAGACAGGTAAATAGAAATTTTTCATGAGGAATGCAAGAGAAGTAAAAGAAGATAAAACCATAATAGAATATTCAACAACTGTGGATCAATATCAAAAAATGCAACATATATGTAATTGGAATGTCAAAAAGAAAAGAAACAGAATGGAACAGGAGAAATATTAGCCAAGAATATTCCAAAATTAATGATACACATAGACCCATGGATACAGATAGCTCAGAGAACACCAAGCAGGATAAATTCCAAAATATCTATACCAAGGGATATCAGATTCAAACTAGAGAAAACTGAAGATAAAGAGAAAATCTTAAGAGAAGGTAGAAGGAAACAAACAAACCTTACCAATAAGGAACAAGGAAAAGAATTACAGCAGACGTCTCACCAGAAAACATGCAAGCAAAAAGAGAGTATAATGAAATATTCATGATGTTGAAAGAAAAATATTACAAACCTAGAATTCTACATCCAGTGTAATTATTCTCCAAAAGTGAAGGAAAAACAAAGTCTTCCTTAGCCTAACAAAACCCAAGGAGTACATCAACAGCTGACTTGCCATCAAGAAATGCTAAAAATAAGTTTTTCAGGGAGAGGTAAAATTATATATGTCAGAAATTTGGGTCTATGAAAAGAAAGAAAAGCATCAAATAATGATTAAAGTTAAATATTATCTTCTATTTTTTATACTCTTAATCTCAAATATGATAGGTGTTTAAAATGATAACAGTATTAGTGTACTGGATGATTATAACACACAGATAAGTGAAATGAATGGCAGCCATATCACAAGAGATTAGGGTGAGAAATGAGAATATTTTTACAAGGTACAGGCAGTACATGTGGAGGGGGACAAAGTGTTTTTTGAAGGTGATCTCAGGTTAGTTAAAAATGTATGTCATAGGGGCACCTGGCTGGCTCAGTTGGGAGAACATGTGACTCTAGATCTCAGCACTGTGAGTTCAAGTTCCATGTTGGGTGTAGAGATTATTTTAAAACATAAATAAAATAAATAAATGAAACCACATTATCAGAAAAAAAACAAAAATGTATATTGTGAACCCTAGGAAACCTTTTAGAGAAACGTTATTGATATATTAAGAAGGAAGATAAAAGGTAATTAATCATAATTGTGCTCAATTAAAACCATTGAAAACACAAAAAGAAGGGTGAAATTAATATTTCAATTTTTTCCTATATACTTGACCTTTCTCTGTTTTTCTTTTTCTATAGAAATCAGTCACATTAAAAAAAATTTGTTACACTTGCATTAATCATTTTGAATAATTTAGGGAAAAATTATGTCTTAGCCATGCTGCATTTTTTTTGTTCCATTAAGTAAAGGCATATTGCTCTCAACAAGGTTTTATCAGTTTTTTCCATACATTCCATACAGCTTTTGTTCAGTTTTCTTTTTCATTGCTGTTGCATAATAATTTCTTAAGCATTTAGTTTTCCAGCTCATGTCAGTTTCAAAATTTTGTATTTGAGTATATTTTTCATGCACTCACCAAGCTATTTTAATATTAAGCACAATACTAATATTATTTTTTCCTCTTTTCTAAAGATAGTCATATTTTCTAAAGATAATGTCAATTTGTTCTTCCTAATATTTAATTTTAAAAAATCATATTGCACAGGACTTCCAGAATACTGCTATATATCATGGTGCTTACAGGCCTTCATTATCTAATTACTGAATTTAAATAGACAGCTTTAATGGTCTTCTGCTAAATATTTGCTCACCACTGGTTTCTTTCATATATTCAACTAAAAATATCTTTAGTACAGACATTTTTCTATGTTTTACTTATATAACCAGCCAGGCAAGATCCCTGCTCTAGCAGAATTTACAGTCTAATGTAATGCGTTACAGAGCTGCCATCATAAATCAATAATTAAACAATATCATTACTGAATCAAATATGCCTTAACTTAAAGATTTATCACTATTTATTATGTTATGTTACGGAAAAATAAAGCACCAATTAAACTATTACACAGAAGTTGGTTGTAAGACATCCTAATTTCAAAAATGTAAAAGTATTTTAAGAATTTCAGTTTGGAATCAGTAAAAATAATTGATGAAAATACCTCCAAAACTGGGCGCCTGGGTTGCTGAGTGAGTTAAAGCCTCTGCCTTCGGCTCAGGTCATGGTCCCAGGGTCCTGGGATCGAGGCCCGCATCGGACTCTCTGCTCAGCAGGGAGCCTGCTTCCTCCTCTCTCTCTCTGACTGCCTCACTGCCTACTTGTGATCTCTCTCTCTGTCAAATAAATAAATAAAAATCTTTAAAAAAAAAAAAAGAAAGAAAATACCTCCAATAGATTAAACAAACATGGAACATATTAGCTAGCAGAAGGAGCTATTCAGAGTAAGTAGTAGTAAGTAGTAAGGAGCTATTCAGAGAGTAAGAACAGGGTGATGATTTAGGTTTCTTGAGTGGTTTTTATAGACTGCTATTCAGAAATGGCTTCTCTGGTTAGGTGATGTCAGGTAAAGAGCAAGAGGAGACCAGATACCTGAACACTCCAGGCAATCACAGTGTCTACTGAAGAGACTCCAGAGGATATAAGCTTGTCATTGTGAAGAACAGAGCAGCTCATTATCACTATAGTGAAGAGTGAGGGGAGGGAAGATGCTACCAGGTAAGATCAGGGTATAAGCAGTCCACATTTTATGCTACTGCCTTTTCATACAGTTTATATTTATTCCAAGAACAAGGAGAAGTGGTAAAATGTTTTAAGTAATAGGTGGTATGAATTATTTGTACCTTTAAAAAATAATCTAAGTAAAAAGGTATTTAGTTGAATAAGTAGAAAATGAAAGACTGAGTTAGGAGGCCACACTCATTGTCTGCATGGCTTTGGACATAGGTGGTGGTGATGCAGACAGAAATAAATAAATCTTAGTTATGTTTTGGCATAAGAGCTGGAACAACTTTCTTAGAGATTGAGAGGTAGCTGAGGGAAAGTGAGAAATAAAAAAAAACAACTCCTAGATTTTGATCTGAACAAGTAGTTCCATCATAATGGGATTTTTCTGAGATGGAAAAGTCTTAAGGAAGAAAATATCAGAGGAAAAAATATAAAAATGATGTTGTCCACATTAAACATGAGATGCTTCTCAGATGTCAAATACAGGGCCAAGTTAGGAGATGGGAGTTACAAGTGTGGGACTTTGGGGGACAACATGTCTGGAAATAAATTTAGGGGCACCATCAATAAACAGATGTTATATGAGGAAGTAGAGATAGTAACCACAAAGATCTCTTTCAAGAAGTCCCACTAAATTGGGGAGCAGAGCTCCTGGGTACTAGCTAGAAAGAGAGGTCAGAGGTGGTTTTCTAAAATGGGAGATGTTATAGCATTTATAATGAATGAACATTAAGAAGGACAAATTCATGGTATAAGAGCAACAGCGGGAGTGAAGTCCTGGGAAAGAGGAGACGTAAGAAGCTCCTGAGCACAAGGTTTGCCACAGAGCTTCCATCTGTTGTAACAGGAAGAAGGAAGAGAGTATAGACAGATACAAATGTGCTGCACAGTAGATTTGGCAACGGAAAGAGGAAAGTCTTGGCCAGCTTATCTTCTTGAACTTTGTTCAACTGTTCTAGGTCAGACACAGAGAAAAGGTTTAACCAAGATTGGGTTAAGCCCAGAAAGGAAGTCAAGAATGTTTACAACAGACTGATAGCTGCTTATTAAATGAAGAGAATAACCTCATTCATAATAAAATAAAAAGTAAGAGGGTTTCCCCTCCCCATTGAGAAGGGACATTGAATTTTATCAATTATATATTGAGTATCCAAACTGTCATATTCCTTTTTTCTTCAAATTCGTCTTTAAAGTTAAATAGCATTCTGGTTACCTTCACTTACTTTAAAATGTGAGAAACTAAAGAAATGGCTGGATGCAATGAAGTATTACTAAATCACTAGTCTCCAATGCTGTACCTCAAACATAAAATGTATCCTTATTCCTTCTTAACAGTGTTTAGATTTTATACAATTTTTAAAAATATTTTATTTATTTGACAGAGTGAAAAACAGCAAGTAGGCAGAGAGACAGGCAGAGAGAGGGGGGGAAGTAGGCTCCCAGCTGAGCAGAGAGCCCGATGCAGGGCTTGATCCCAGGACCCTGAGACCTTGACCTGAGCTGAAGGCAGAGGCTTAACCCACCGAGCCACCCAGGTGCCCTAGATTTTATACTATTAAAGAAGAGACACACAATCATGTCTATCTGTCAATGGGCTAAAAATAGTTAGTGCCAAATAAGTCAAGGATACTCTTAACAATGAAAAACTGGACACAGGAGTAAAAGTGCTTCCTCTGGTTCACAGTCAAGGAATTTTCACAATCCACAAAAGTCAGACCAACATTCCTGGGAAGAGGCAAAAGCCAGGTAAGTCCTATTAAATCAGACTAACTACATCTAACTGTGGTCTAGTTAATTTAGAACAAGAGCTGGATGTTAAAATTAATTCAAACAAAATTAGTATTCAGAATATAAAATATTTTTTTAAGATGTTATTTATTTATTTGACAGAGAGAGATAACAAGCAGGCAGAAAGAGAGAGAGAGAGGAGGAAGCAGGCTCCTTGCCAAGCGGAGATCCCAATGCGGGACTTAATCCCCGGACCCTGGGTCATGACCCGAGCCAAAGGCAGAGGCTCAACCCACTGAGCCACACAGGTGCCCCAGTATTCAGAATATAAGTTGAAGTATGTACTGCATCTAGAACAGTACCTGGTATATAGTAAATAACCAACAGAATTTGTTATTATTTTTTTAAAATATTGGTCAGCAATGCTTGTCAAATGAAAGAAAATAGAAAATAATGCTATGTGAAGTATGTGAAAGAATTTTTATTGTCTTATTGAAGAAAAAGCAATAAGCATTTCTCACTTAGATTTGTTTCCTATTGGCATAGAACAATTACCACAAACTTATGATGACAAGCCTGGTTATAATAAGTATAACAAATGTCAGGAAATTCATGTAACCCCATATCCTGTTATTCCTATTATGTCTTAGACACATTTCTATTTTTTTTTAGGTAAGTACTAGAAATTTTAAAAGTCAGTCCAAGCATTACTCATATACTGTGGCCAAAAGTATAAATTAAATCACTCTTCTATAAGACATTTGCAAAATAAAACTTTTGCATCTGTGTGAACTAACAACTTTCTTTCCTGGAGCCAACCACATATATTCAAACATATTTATCTCTAAAGATATTTACATTAACAAGAGCAAAAAAATTAAATAGAAATGTTCACTTGTAACCAATAGTTAAATAAATTATGGCAATAACATATTTGCATCAATTAAAAAATAATTTTGCATAATACATATAGTGATGTAAAAAGAGATTCTTAACCTATTAAAAAATTCAGCTGTTGTTACCAAAAACTAATGTGACCCATGTTAAATATAAAAACAGGATACCATCGGAGTCAAGATGGTGGAGAAGTAGCAGGCTGAGACTACTTCAGGTAGCGGGAGATCAGCTAAATAGCTTATCTAAAGATTACAAACACCTACAAACCCAATGGGAGATTGAAGAGAAGAAGAACAGCAATTCTAGAAACAGAAAATCAACCACTTTCTGAAAGGTAGGACTGGCGGAGAAGTGAATCCAAAGCGACTGGAAGATAGACCGCGGGGGGAGGGGCCGGCTCCCGACGAGCGGCGGAGCAACGGAGCACAAAATCAGGACTTTAAAAGTCTGTTCCACTGAGGGACATCGCTTCAGAGGCTCAACTGGGGTGAAGCCCAGGCGTGGTGAGCGAGGCCTCAGGTCCCACAGGGACACAGAAGGATCGGGGGTGTCTGAGTGTCGCAGAGCTTACGGGATTAGAAAGGGGAAGCCGGCTACAGAGACAGAGCCGAGGAGTGAGCTCTAAGCTCGGGATTACCTTGAACCGGTCGCAGGCTCAGTCAGCTCAGAGCGCGGCCGGAGGCCAGGGTGACGGGAGTAATTGGGCGCTGTTCTCTGAGGGCGCACTGAGGAGTGGGGCCCGGGGCTCTCGGCTTCTCCGGGCCGGAGACCAGGAGGCCGCTATCTTCATTCACGTCTTCCAGAACTCTACGGAAAGCGCTCAGGGAACAAAAGATCCCGAAAGCAAACCCAGCAAACTCAAGCGGATTACTCAGACAGGCCCCGAGTAAGGGCAGTGCAACTCCGCCTGGGGCAAAGACCCTTAGAATCACTACAACAGGCCCCTCCCCCAGAAGATCAAAGAGAAACCCAGCCAGGACCAAGTTCACCTACCAAGGAGTGCAGTTTCAATACCAAGGAGAGCGGCGGAATTCCAGAGGAGAAGAAAGCAAAGCACGGAACTCATGGCTTTCTCCACATGATTCTTTAGCCTTGTAGTTAATTTAATTTTTTTTCTTTTTCAATTTTTTTCTCTTCTTCTGCTAAATTTTATTAACTTTTACCATTTTATTTTTTAACGTTTTTAAAATAGTTTATCTAATATATATATATATTTTTTTCCTTTTTATATTTTTTATCAGCTTTCTTTTTTTAATAGTTTCTTTTTTTCTTCTTCTTCTTCTTCTTTCTGAGCCCCTTTTTATCCCCTTTCTCCCCCTGCACGATTTGGGATCTCCTCTGATTTGGCTAAAGCATATTTTCCTGGGGTTGTTGCCACCCTTTTAGTATTTTACTTGCTCCTTCATATACTCTTATCTGGACAAAATGACAAGGCGGAAAAATTCACCACAAAAAAAAGAACAAGAAGCAATACCAAAGGCTAGGGACCTAATCAATACAGACATTGGTAACATGTCTGATATAGAGTTCAGAATGACGATTCTCAAGGTTCTAGGCGGGCTTGAAAAAGGCATGGAAGATATTAAAGCAATCCTCTCGGGAGATATAAAAGCCCTTTCTGGAGAAATAAAAGAACTAAAATCGAACCAAGTTGAAATCAAAAAAGCTATTAATGAGGTGCAATCAAAAATGGAGGCTCTCACTGCTAGGATAAATGAGGCAGAAGAAAGAATTAGCGATATAGAAGACCAAATGACAGAGAATAAAGAAGCTGAGCAAAAGAGGGACAAACAGCTACTGGACCACGAGGGGAGAATTCGAGAGATAAGTGACACTATAAGATGAAACAACATTAGAATAATTGGGATTCCAGAAGAAGAGGAAACAGAGAGGGGAGAAGAAGGTATGTTGGAGAGAATTATTGGAGAGAATTTCCCCAATATGGCAAAGGGAACAAGCATCAAAATCCAGGAGGTTCAGAGAACCCCCCTCAAAATCAATAAGAATAGGTCCACACCCCGTCACCTAATAGTAAAATTTACAAGTCTTAGTGACAAAGAAAAGATCCTGAAAGCAGCCCGGGAAAAGAAGTCTGTAACGTACAATGGTAAAAATATTAGATTGGCAGCAGACTTATCCACAGAGACCTGGCAGGCCAGAAAGAACTGGCATGATATATTCAGAGTACTAAATGAGAAAAACATGCAGCCAAGAATACTATATCCAGCTAGGCTATCATTGAAAATAGAAGGAGAGATTAAAAGCTTCCAGGACAAACAAAAACTGTAAGAATTTGCAAATACCAAACCAGCTCTACAGGAAATATTGAAAGGGGTCCTCTAAGCAAAGAGAGACCCTAAAAGTAGTAGATCAGAAAGAAACAGAGACAATATACAATAACAGTCACCTTACAGGCAATACAATGGCACTAAATTCATATCTCTCAATACTTACCCTGAATGTTAATGGGCTAAATGCCCCAATCAAAAGACACAGGGTATCAGAATGGATAAAAAAACAAAACTCATCTATATGTTGCCTACAAGAAACTCATCTTAAACCCGAAGACACCTCCAGGTTTAAAGTGAGGGGGTGGAAAAGAATTTACCATGCTAATGGACATCAGAAGAAAGCAGGAGTGGCAATCCTTATATCAGATCAATTAGATTTTAAGCCAAAGACTATAATAAGAGATGAGGAAGGACACTATATCATACTCAAAGGAACTGTCCAACAAGAAGATCTAACAATTTTAAATATCTATGCCCCTAACGTGGGAGCAGCCAACTATATAAACCAATTAATAACAAAATCAAAGATGGGCGCCTGGGTGGCTCAGTGGGTTAAGCCGCTGCCTTTGGCTCAGGTCATGATCTCAGGGTCCTGGGATCGAGTCCCGCATCGGGCTCTCTGCTCAGCAAGAAGCCTGCTTCCCTCTCTCTCTCTCTTGCCTGCCTCTCCGTCTACTTGTGATCTCTCTCTCTGTCAAATAAATAAATAAAAAATCTTTAAAAAAAAAAAAAAAATCAAAGAAACATATCGACAATAATACAATAATAGTAGGGGATTTTAACACTCCCCTCACTGAAATGGACAGATCATCCAAGCAAAAGATCAACAAGGAAATCAAGGCCTTAAATGACACACTGGACCAGATGGACATCACAGATATATTCAGAACATTTCATCCCAAAGCAACAGAATACACATTCTTCTCTAGTGCACATGGAACATTCTCCAGAATAGATCACATTCTTGGTCCTAAATCAAGTCTCAACTGGTATCAAAAGATTGGGATCATTCCCTGCATATTTTCAGACCACAATGCTCTAAAGCTAGAACTCAATAACAAGAGGAAATTTGGAAAGAACCCAAATACATGGAGACTAAGCAGCATCCTTCTAAAGAATGAATGGGTCAACCAGGAAATTAAAGAAGAATTGAAAAAATTTATGGAAACAAATGATAATGAAAACACAACGGTTCAGAATCTGTGGGACACAACAAAGGCAGTCCTGAGAGGAAAATATATAGCGGTACAAGCCTTTCTCAAGAAACAAGAAAGGGGGGTGCCTGGGTGGCTCAATGGGTTAAGCCGCTGCCTTCGGCTCAGGTCGTGGTCTCAGAGTCCTGGGATCGAGCCCCGCATCAGGCTCTCTGCTCAGCAGGGAGCCAGCTTCCTCCTCTCTCTCTGCCTGCCTCTCTACCTGCTTGTGATCTCTCGGTCAAATAAATAAATAAAAATTAAAAAAAAAAAAAAGAAACAAGAAAGGTCTCAGGTACACAACCTAACCCTACACCTAAAGGAGCTGGAGAAAGAACAAGAAAGAAACCCTAAACCCAGCAGGAGAAGAGAAATCATAAAGATCAGAGCAGAAATCAATGAAATAGAAACCAAAAAAACAATAGAACAAATCAATGAAACTAGGAGCTGGTTCTTTGAAAGAATTAATAAGATTGATAAACCCCTGGCCAGACTTATCAAAAAGAAAAGAGAAAGGACCCAAATAAATAAAATCATGAATGAAAGAGGAGAGATCACAACGAACACCAAAGAAATACAGACAATTATAAAAACATACTATGAGCAACTCTACGCCAACAAATTTGACAATCTGGAAGAAATGGATGCATTCCTAAGACATATAAACTACCACAACTTAACCAGGAAGAAATAGAAAGCCTGAACAGACCCATAACCAGTAAGGAGATTGAAACAGTCATCAAAAATCTCCAAACAAACGAAAGCCCAGGGCCAGATGGCTTCCTGGGGGAATTCTACCAAACATTTAAAGAAGAACTAATTCCTATTCTCCTGAAACTGTTCCAAAAAAAAAATAGAAATAGAAGGAAAACTTCCAAACTCATTTTATGAGGCCAGCATCACCTTGATCCCAAAACCAGACAAGGATCCCATCAAAAAAGAGAACTACAGAACAATATCCTTGATGAACACAGATGCAAAAATTCTTGCCAAAATACTAGCCAATAGGACTCAATAGTACATTAAAAGAATTATTCACCATGACCAAGTGGGATTTATTCCAGGGCTGCAAGGGTGGTTCAACATCTGCAAATCAATCAATGTGATACAACACATTAATAAAAGAAAGAACAAGAACCATATGATACTCTCCATAGATGCTGAAAAAGCATTTGACAAAGTACAGCATCCCTTCCTGATCAAAACTCTTCAAAGTGTAGGGATAGAGGGCACATACCTCAATATTACCAAAGCCACATATGAAAATCCCACCGCAAATATCATTCTCAATGGAGAAAAACTGAAAGCTTTTCCGCTAAGGTCAGGAACACGGCAGGGATGTCCGTTATCACCACTGCTATTCAACATAGTACTAGAAGTCCTAGCCTCAGCAATCAGACAACAAAAGGAAATTAAAGGCATCCAAATCGGCAAAGAAGAAGTCAAACTATCACTCTTTGCAGATGATATGATACTATATGTGGAAAACCCAAAAGACTCCACTCCAAAACTGCTAGAACTTGTACAGGAATTCAGTAAAGTGTCAGGATATAAAATCAATGCACAGAAATCAGTTGCATTTCTCTACACCAACAACAAGACAGAAGAAAGAGAAATTAAGGAGTCAATCCCATTTACAATTGCACCCAAAACTATAAGATATCTAGGAATAAACCTAACCAAAGTGACTAAGAATCTATACTCAGAAAACTATAAAGTACTCATGAAAGAAATTGAGGAAGACACAAAGAAATGGAAAAATGTTCCATGCTCCTGGATTGGAAGAATAAATACTGTGAAAATGTCTATGCTACCGAAAGCAATCTACACATTTAATGCAATTCCTATCAAAGTACCATCCATTTTTTTTTTCAAAGAAATGGAACAAATAATCCTAAAATTTATATGGAACCAGAAAAGACCTCAAATAGCCAAAGGAATATTGAAAAAGAAAGCCAAAGTTGGTGGCATCACAATTCCGGACTTCAAGCTCTATTACAAAGCTGTCATCATCAAGACAGCATGGTACTGGCACAAAAACAGACACATAGATCAATGGAACAGAATAGAGAGCCCAGAAATGGACCCTCAACTCTATGGTCAACTCATCTTCGACAAAGCAGGAAAGAATGTCCAATGGAAAAAAGACAGCCTCTTCAATAAATGGTGTTGGGAAAATTGGACAGCCACATGCAGAAAAATGAAATTGGATCATTTCCTTACACCACACACGAAAATAGACTCAAAATGGATGAAGGATCTCAATGTGAGAAAGGAATCCATCAAAATCCTCCAGGAGAACACAGGCAGCAACCTCTTCGACCTCAGCCGCAGCAACATCTTCCTAGGAACTTCGCCAAAGGCAAGGGAAGCAAGGGCAAAAATGAACTTTTGGGATTTTATCAAGATCAAAAGCTTTTGCACAGCAAAGGAAACAGTGAACAAAACCAAAAGACAACTGACAGAATGGGAGAAGATATTTGCAAATGACATATCAGAAAAAGGGCTAGTGTCCAAAATCTATAAAGAACTTAGCAAACTCAACACCCACAGAACAAATAATCCAATCAAGAAATGGGCAGAGGACATGGGCACCTGGGTGGCTCAGTGTGTTAAGCCGCTGCCTTCGGCTCAGGTCATGATCTCAGGGTCCTGGGATCGAGGCCCGCATCGGGCTCTCTGCTCAGCAGGGAGCCTGCTTTCTCCTCTCTCTCTCTCTCTCTCTGCCTGCCTCTCTGCCTACTTGTGATCTATCTCTGTCAAATAAATAAATAAATTCTTTAAAAAAAAAAAAAAAAAAAAAAAAAAAAAAAAAAAAAAAAAGAAATGGGCAGAGGACATGAACAGACATTTCTGCAAAGAAGACATCCAGATGGCCAACAGACACATGAAAAAGTGCTCCACATCACTCGGCATCAGGGAAATACAAATCAATACCACCATGAGATATCACCTCACACCAGTCAGAATGGCTAAAATTAACAAGTCAGGAAATGACAGATGCTGGCGAGGATGCGGAGAAAGGGGAACCCTCCTACACTGTTGGTGGGAATGCAAGCTGGTGCAACCACTCTGGAAAACAGCATGGAGGTTCCTCAAAATGTTGAAAATAGAACTACCCTATGACCCTGCAATTGCACTGCTGGGTATTTACCCTAAAGATCCAAACGTAGTGATCCGAACGGGCACATGCACCCGAATGTTTATAGCAGCAATGTCTACAATAGCCAAACTATGGAAAGAACCTAGATGTCCATCAACAGACGAATGGATAAAGAAGATGTGGTGTATATACACAATGGAATACTATGCAGCCATCAAAAGAAATGAAATCTTGCCATTTGCAACGACGTGGATGGGTCTAGAGGGTATCATGCTTAGCGAAATAAGTCAAGCAGAGACAGACAACTATCATATGATCTCCCTGATATGAGGGAGAGGAGATGCAACATGGGGGGTTGAGGGGGTAGGAGAAGAATAAATGAAACAAGATGGGATTGGAAGGGAGACAAACCATAAGTGACTCTTAATGTCACAAAACTAACTGAGGGTTGATGGGGGGAGGGGGTTGGGAGGGGGGGGTGGGGTTATGGATATTGGGGAGGGTATGTGCTATGGTGATTGCTGTGAAGTGTGTAAACCTGGCGATTCGCAGACCTGTACCCCTGGGGATAAAAATACATGTTTATAAAAATAGAGCTTCCCTATGACCCTGCCATTTTACTACTGGGTATTTACCACAAAGATATAGATGTAGAGAAAAGAAGGGCCATCTGTACCCCAATGTTTATAGCAGCAATGGCCACTGTCCCCAAACTGTGGAAAGAACCAAGATGCCCTTCAATGGACGAATAGACAAGGAAGATGTGGTCCATATACACTATGGAGTATTATGACTCCATCAGAAAGGCTGAACACCCAACTTTTGTAGCAACATGGACGGGACTGGAAGAGATTATACTGAGTGAAATAAATCAAGCAGAGAGAGTCAATTATCATATGGTTTCACTTATTTGTGGAGCATAAAAAATAGCATGGAGGACAAGGGGAGTTAGAGAGGAGAAGGGAGTTGAGGGAAATTGGAAGGGGAGGTGAACCATGAGAGACTATGGACTCTGAAAAACAATCTGAGGTGTTTGAAGCGGTGGAGGGTGGGAGGTTGGGGGAACCAGGTGGTGGGTATTGGAGAGGGCACTGATTGCATGGAGCACTGGGTGTGGTGTAAAAACAAGGAATACTGTTATGGTGAAAAAAATAAAAATAAAAAAAAATAGGATTCATTCACTGACAGAAAAATACTGGAGGGATATATACTCAAATGTTAATAGTAGTTACATTTGAATGGTGATATTAGAGATAATTTTCATTTTTTTCCTTTTTCTCTGTATTATCTAATTTTTTATAAGTGTATTCCTACTTTTATTTGAGAAAATAAGGGTTTTTTTCCAGCTAGTTATAACAAAGTGATACATAAGCAGACCTACTTCTGAAAATATAATACAACATCAAAACTAGTTTACTAACATGCATACTAATAAACATTCAAAATAAAAAAAATAAAGAACAATACATTACAATTAATAAAAAGTGCATAATTGATATTCATCCAGAATCAGTCAAATATTTAAGATGTATTTTAGTGAAGTCAGGAGTGAAAAGCTCATCTATACTCATTACAAAGACAATGGATGGATTTATAGTTCTGGTAACATCATCATCATCAATTAAAGTTCACTGGCCACTTCTCTAGGAATCTAAATTTCTCAGAAACAGGATACATCTGGAAGTAAAATTCACTTATTCAGGGTTCAAGGGGACTTCCTATTTCAGAATGTTACACAGTATTTAGTCACCTGAAAGAGTTAATGTAGTTTCCAGAACAGCCCAGCATATTAAATAGTATATATCAACAGAAAACAATTGGATTAGAAGGACTAATCCCTGGACAACTGTACTGGGAATAGCATTGCTCAAATGATCTCATTATCGAAAACTGCCTCTGGTGTGCCCTACAGCTGATGAGACATCTATCCCAGGACACCACTCTCCTCAAAGCAGAACACTTGACTAGGTAAAAAACAAAATTTAAGACATGTCAATTGAGATACAAAGTAAATAAAGTGTCAGAAAAAAACCAAAATGGTTAAACCACATTTAAGAGGAACCTGAAATTAAGAAAGTCTTTGAAATGATCCATTCGGTTTCATTTTGAAATTGTCCATACATATATAAATAAGTGTTTTGGCTTCTAAAGGTAGTTCCTCTTCTAATTAGCTCCCCCGCCCCCTTTTTAAGATTTTATTTATTTATTTGAGAGAGAGAGAGAGCATGAGCAGGCAGAGGAGCAGAGGGAGAGAATCGTAAGCAGACTCCACGCGGAGGGTAGAACAGGCTCGATCCCACCACCCAGAGATCGTGACCTGAGCCAAAACCCTAGAGCTGGACACTTAACCAACTAAGCCACCCAGGTGTCCCACTTTTATTTTTCCTTTTTTACAATAGTTTTTTAGTTTAAATTACATCGAGATTTGATTAAATCATCCAGGCTGAATAAATGTGATTCATTCCCAAAGTATAATATCTAGGCTGTATTTTTCAAAAGAAAATAAAAGCTTCCAAATTTCCTATGGTAACTATGCAATGGAACATATTTATTAAGAACGTAAGGCCGGGAATCAAAAGTCATGGGGTCAAATCCTATTTCTGCCCATTATCTAGCATCTCTATGCTTCAGGTTCTTATCTGTGAAATGAATATAATTACTCATTTCAATACCTACTCATAGGTGAACTGTCAGGATTAAGTGAGTTATATATGTAAATGCAATTAGAAAAATGCTGGGTACATAACAACTACCCAGTAAATATGTATTATTTATTTTCTATAGCATGTATTCATGTCAGCCTAATAAGTATTGTTTTTAGTTACCATCCTGAATGACTTTCCCTGGAGCAGGCTCAGTGCCTCATATCAACTAGCATGGGGCCTTTGGGAAGCACCTCAGTGCTCTTTTCTGGTTTTCTTCCCTTAGCACTTTTTCCCTTAATTCCAAAAAAAGCCAAACTCACGCTTTCCAAATTTACATGTCACTAAGCATAGAGAGAGAGGAATGTGTGGAATGATAGACTCAAGATTCAAAATAATCTCCATACAGTCGAATGCCAAACTATAAGTGCTATCACCAAATGTCACGTGAATAAATGTGACATCCCACATCCCACACTTGGGATCATAAGAGCAAAATGCATAATATATAAGATAATGGAAACTTAGTTCTAAAAGTTTAAATACAACTGGATATTGCAATCATGCTATTCTAAAAGTAAGCCTGTTTTTGTCAGTATGGAAATTATGATTCCAAAGGAAACAGAAAATCAAATTGACATAAGCATGGGAGTTGTGGGGGGGGGGGGGTTAAATTTCCTTCCAAACCTTGATAAAAAAAGAGGACAGTCTATGTTCCCTTTCAACACCGCTTTATACATGTGTACAGAATTAGTAATACCTAACACAGTGAGTATAAAGTGTGAAGAAAGCCCAGGGCTAAGCCCTAAAGATCTCCACTATTTAGGAATGAAGAAAGAGTAACTGACAAATGACCTTAAATGAAACTGTGAAATTAGCAGGAAAACAAAGGTACAGCGGCATGTCATAGAAGCTGAGGGAAAACAATGTTTCAAGGACAAAGTGGCTATCTGTATTGAATGCTACCAAGAGATCTACTAAACTGAAGACAAAAAAGACACAGTGACAGACATCAATGGTAGTGAGTCAGTGGTGTGTGGGGTGCTGGATAAGGAGGAAATGGGAGGCAAGGAACAGTAGTGTATATAGATGATTAAACAATTTAGGAAGTTAGGTTCTAAGAGAAGCAAAAACATTTTGAGTGGAGTTTATAGAAAGAGAAAGGATTCCAAAAGAGTCCAGAATACATCTGAATGCTCATAAAGAAATCTGTTAAAGAAGAGTTAGGGGGAAGCCAGATTTCCACAGCTCCTAAATATAAAGAAATAGGGTTGATCATCTTGGACAGGAAGGCAAAGGAGGATCCATCCACATGGCTTCCACAAGCAAGGATTTGTCAGAAGAGAATGGGATTTTTGGCTTTCTATGATACGTACACTCAGTGCCTGCTATTTGGGTTATTATCCGAGCTCCTTAAGAACAAAAGTACGGCAGTATACCATGAAGTGTGTGGATTCAACCTGCTACATGAAATAAAATGCAGTAGTACTTCCCTGATCCAAAAGACTTCACATGAGAATATTCTTAGTGTTTTATTGTTTTTTTAACCTCTTTATTATAATAGATGCCATTTATTTAAACCCTATCATGTTCCGGGTACTATAATAGGTACTTTACACATATTAATTTGAATCCTCATAGCAATTGTACATTATAAAAAGGAGTGTGGGATCCAAGCCAAGAGTAATTTTCCTTCTATATTCTTAGCCTCTTAGTGTAAAATATCAAAAAAAGAAAGATCTCAGCATTTTAAATCACCTAAATCAAATCATAAAGTACACTGATAATCATTTCAGACAAATGCTTGCAACTGGTTTACTCATCATGACATTTATTGAATGCCTGCTATTCTGGAGTGTGTTCAGGGTGCTGGGGATTGGAACACCTGAGTGCCTCAGTGGGTTAAGCATCTGCCTTCAGCTCAGGTCATGATCCCAGGGTCTGGGATCCAGCCCTGCATCAGGCTCCCTGCTTAGCAGGGGGTCTGCTTCTCTCTCCCTCTCTGCCCCTGCTTGGGTTCTCTCGCTCACTCTCTCTCAAATAAATAAATAAATAAAATTTTTAAAAGGTGCTGGGGATTGGTTCCATGAAGTGCTATGAAATGCATAAGCCTGACGATTCACAGACCTGTACCCCTAGAGCAAATAATACACTGTATTTTAATAAAAATAATAAATAAAAAGTTCTAATAAATAAATAGATAAATAAAATAAATAATAAAATCCCTGCTCTGTGACTGACAATTGAGAATATTGCATCCACTTGGGGAAGTGGTACCAAAAACAAAATCAAAAACAAAATCCCACTTCATTATTGATTGAGTAGAACTGTTACATGCTGATACCAAAAAAGACAAAATTACCCCCAAATTGATGTATAATAACAATTTTTAGGGGCATCTGGGTGGCTCAGTTAAGCATCTGCTTCAGCTGAGGTCCTGATCCCAGGGTCCTGGGATTAAGTCCCACATTGGGCTCCTGGCTCAGCAGGGAGTCTGCTTCTCCCTCTCCCTCTGCTCTTCCCCCTGCTTGTGCTCTCTCTCTCTCAAATAAATAAATAAAATCTGTTAAAAAAAGAAAGTATTAAAAAAATAATAACAATTTTTAAGGAATTTACTAAGAATATGCTGATAACATCACACAAACACTACGGTGCACTCATATCTTACATGGTCATAGACAAGTTAAAATCCAAACTATAGAATATGAACAAACACATGTTAAGCATTTATTGTTACCCCAAAAAAGAATGTATTATTTACCATTTTGCTATTTTCCTTGTAATTTTTTCACTTTGAATAGACTTTCCAAAAAGATAAAGTCACTGAGATGAAAACATAGAATTGAGATGTAAAGAATTAACAAGGAAAACTGTTTAAATTATTACAAAGTAGATTACAAATGAATTCACTAGAAATTAGTTTAAAAAGCCAACTTTACTACCTTCCCAAACACACACACATACAAATTTTAAAATATTTGAAATTGTGAGTATTCCTAGGTTTCTTTTTCTTTTAATTTAAATTCAATTAGCCAACATATAATGCATCATTAGTTTTTGATGTAGTGTTCAGTGATTCATTAGTTGCATGTAACATGCAGTGTTCATCACATCACATGCCCTCCTTAAACCCCGTCACCAAGTTACCCTATCCCCTCCAAGCCACCTCCCTTTCAGCAGCCCTGTTTTTTCTCCCTTGGAGTCAAGAATCTCTCATGGTTTGTATCCCTCTTTGTTTCTATTAACAATACAAACTGCTAGGAAGGGAGATGAAGAAGGATGAGTCTATTTGGATACATTAGCCTGGTGATAGTTGAGGGGTTAAATTTCAAAATCAGATGGTCTTAGTTGAAATTCAGGCTCTGTGACATCCCCAGCATATAACCTTTCCAAGTTATATTTCCAAGTCTTTTAACTTGGGGAGTAGTAATACCTATCCTTATAGTGTCGCAAGGATTACGTGGATTAATGCAAATAAAGAATTTTTAAAAGTTTCTGGCACACAGTAAGCACTCAGATTACTGTTACTATTACCACTGTTTTAATTATTTAATTTTATGTCAAATTAGTGTTTTTTAATGCAAATCAAAAATTATCATTTTGAAAAACAGGCATTTTTCAGATTGCCTAAATTGTGTTTGTGCATACACACACACACACACACGCACGCACGCACACTTCTGGTCATCACATATTATATCTGAAGAGAATATGAATTCCAGTGAGTCACCATAAGCCTTATTCCCTCTGAGCATTTTTCTAGGGGATTTATTACCATTTATGAGAAAAGAGTCCCCACATGGCATATTATTCAAGATTCTTATTGAAAGACAATTGTTAAATTTGAGCATGTATATGTTGCTTGTGGTAGTGATTATGAATGGAGAGGCAACTTCTGGTTTCATGAAAAAGCACCCCATTATTTTGTTCCCATTTTTAAACTGTACCAGGAAGTCAGGATCCATTAAGAAAAAATGCATATGACATAAACTGTTCTCTGTAAAAATATATTATTCACTGTTTAATATTTATTGAAACCATTTTATCAGTCCAAGGACTATGCTGTGCATTTTCTGTTTCACTTTGTGTATTCTCCTTTTTCAGAGAAATCAGACACGTTACCAGGAAACACTATTTTTACAGCTTGTTAGGGAGATTAGATGGAAAAGATTTTTTTTTTTTATTTCCCTATTTCCATATTCAACCTGTAGTGTATTTCCTGATTAGAGACAAATAGTCCACTGGAAACTCTCCTTGTGGAGAGCAAATCGGAATGGAAAGGATGAGAAAACAGGAGCCTGAATAAGAATTTATTTCCATTTTTAGCCATAGCCAATTGACTGAGCATACTTAGCTTATTTCTTTGTCCTCATTCCCTCCTCTGTTAAATTAGATGGTCTGACCAGGTAATTTCTGATTTGAGTATAATCTATAATATTAAGAAATAAAAATGGTATATATTTAGAAACTCTAAAATGAAAACACTTATGATACCAAAATCACTTAATAACTTAGCTAACTCATTCTCCATCAATTTGTCATGAGTTAAACCAAATGTTTCTTAACCAGATTTTGGAACAATTAATAATTTTCAACTAATATTGACTCTCTGCAATATTCATCACTTTCCAGAACACTAGGATGTAATTAATACTGAATGATATATGATAAAATAGTTCTATATTTGTCTCCTTTCATTGAGCAAACCCAACTCAAAACTTTTTAGATGTGGCTAAAGGATCTGTTGAGAACAACTAAGTCTAAGTTTGAAAACAAGAACCGCATGCATTACCTTTAGCACAGATACACAGAACAACAGTCTTCTGCATTAACTCCCAGCCCTTTATCTTTGCCGATTACTTTTCCCATAAGGCTTGTAAACACATGTAAGCTTTAGGACATTATTGGATCCCTTTAAAAATGTAGATCTTCTGAGAAATAAATACTTAATTTTTAGCCATTTAGGATTGAAAATAAACGATTTTTGAAGCTTTTGAATCTTCCAGAGTGGGAGGAAAACAACACTGAACTTTGTCTAGTTCCCTTCATTTTGCTGTGAGCCAGTTCAGATAAGGAAAAAACATAAAACCCAAAGTATTCTATGTATTAATTTTGCTGAAAATTCAAGAAATAAACAATTGAATCAAGAAGTCAGCCTGATCAAGTTCTACACTTTCAATATATATAATAAGAGCACACAGATAAAGAGTGTCCCTAGATAGTTATAAGGAGTAATTATTATTGTCACCAACAGAAGTGCCTGGACCCTATTGTCCCTTATACCTTCTTCCCCTCTACTAAACAATGGTCATGAGGAGCACATGTTTCTGAGAAGGCAGGAAATGAGTCTCCCTAAGTAAGAAAATGAGAGGGACCATTTAGCTCTATCAGGGAGCTGGAACATCTCAATTAGCCCTCACACAACATTTTGACACCTCAACTGCAGTCACCCATGTCCTACTTCTATAAAGTGAATGGCCTAATGGATAGGATTTAAAAAAAAAAAAAAAAGAGCTACCTATCAAAATTCCATAAGCAAAAAAAAAAAAAAAATTCCATAAGCATTTGAGCAAAAACTGTGCCAGAAACAAAACACACTGAATTCAGAAAACATACCAAACTCAATGATCCATATGACCCATGCCAATATAATCAGTAAGTATAACTAATAATTATAAGGTATTAGAGGGGACTGCATATATGTGGAAAAGAAATACCTGAAGATCTCAGAAATTAAAAAAAAAAAATGTTTGTCAAAACAATAGATGACCTAAGAAACAAAATGTACTCAACAGAAAAGCTTGTTAGTTGAAATAGTAAGAAAAAGATTCTTCCATTAAACTATTCAAAAGACCTGAGGATAGAATGTATCAGTGTTAGAAACATGAAGAAAATCCCTCAAAAAGATTAGAAATGGGTGGGGGGCAAAGTAAGCAGAAAGCGTACATAATTGGAGAAATAATAGAAAAGAGTTTCTAAGAACTAAAGACAACTTGACTCTCCAGAATATTAGGTACCAATAAATACCTAGAATATATAACCTAGCACAGATCTATACACTGTATGTCAGGAGAATGTTTTAAAGAATACACAAGAACCTATTAATGATAGTACTTCTGGGAAAATTAGTAGAATTAGAAGGAAACAGAAAGAAGGAAAAGTTTCTCCCAATTACTTTGTATGTATTACTTGAATCTTTTATAATTAAAATACCTACATGTAGTTCTCAGTTCAATCAGAAACATAATTTAAGGAAATGAATTAATACTACTTATAATTGATTAATAACATTTTAAATATTAAAACAAAGTTCAAATTAATTACACTTTAAGTTATTGGTGTTTTAGTTTATAGTAAAATAAAATAATTTAAAAACTTAAGAAACAGAAGAAAATAATATGAAATTGCCAACAATTTAATATTAAAAAAAAATTCAATATTTAAATTCATGCCAACTCTATGAAACCCCGCAACTAGAAGAACTTTCAAAATTAGACGAAGTCTGAGACACCTGGTAAATAGTAAGTGCTTATAATACTAAGCCAAATTTCGACTTCTAGAAACTCACAAGAATAGGAAATGCGAAAAACATTGTCTTTCAAAGATCTGTTGGAAATGTTCAAATGAGGTGCATGTTAGCATTTTAGTTAAAAGGGATACTACCCGGGCCGCCTGGGTGGCTCAGTGGGTTAAGCCTCTGCCTTTGGCTCAGGTCATGATCTCAGGGTCCTGGGATCGAGTCCCACATCGGGCTCTCTGCTCAGCAGGGAGCCTGTTTCTTCCTCTCTCTCTCTCTGCCTCTCTGCCTACCTGTGATCTCTCTCTGTCAAATAAATAAATAAAATCTTTAAAAACAAAACAAAACAAAAAAAGAGATACTACCCAATGATATGAATTATTCCAGAATAATATCCTAATTGCTACACAGCCCTCTTCTTTTAAATACTATATATATATATATATATATATATATATATATATATATATATATATATGTAGGAATTTTTAGATGACTTTGCTTTACTAGTGGAGAGCAGCCAAGATAAAGAGTACTGAACTTTCCAACTATTATACCTGAGCCATGCAAAGCCAGATGAATGATGAAACCTCCTTGTCTTTAACCAAAGTATATGGGTCTGCTACCTAGTACAGCAGCACATCCAGAATGTAGATTCAATCTTATACCACTCAGAGTAGCCTGTAAGAGGGTGAAGGGGAAGGAGGAAAAGGAGAGAAAGATAAGGAAAGACAGACAATGAAGGAAGGAAGGAAAGGAGGGAGGGAGGGAGGAAGGAAAGTTAACCTAAAGTAGCCAAGAGCAATGGAGTCAGTGGACCAGAGTCACAAAAAAACTGAGGGAGGCTTAGGTAAGAGTAAGAGATAATCATCCATATCCAACAGAAGGTTTAAATCTGCACCTTTGACTACTAATCCCTGTTTAATCTCTGCACACATATATAAAAAGACTAATCAATTTTTATTAAAAAACAAAACAGAAAATCCAACAGCTCTTGAAAAGGAAAAGGCTATTCAATTCCTAGGTAACGTGACAATTTCTTTAATTCCAATGTAAACAGACAAATTCTAAATCATTCCTTCACACTCATGAAAAGTTTTCCAATTTCTTACGGAAAACATACCTTTAGTTATTAAAAAAAACAAAAAAAAACAAACTACATTTGAAAAAGAAGGTAGATGAACTTTGTATTCAAATGGCATTGAAACAGTACCTAAAAGCCTTATTTTATATGGAATTAAACTTACTTTGCATAGAGTTATGTTGAAGGCCTAACTAGTAGTTCTAAGAGAAATGATAACATGCATTCATTAAATTTTAGTAATTTTTATAGTATCCATAGAAACTGACAGAGGTGACTAATAAAGTAGCAAGTATCTCTCCCAGCCACATGCGGAATGCGGTAATACCATTTCATGTATTAAACAATCCTCAAAGCACTCTACATACATTAACTTATTAATTCCCCACAACAACCCCATAAAGTAGTTGCTATGATTATCCTCATTTCAAAATGAAAACAAATGGAGGCACATAGAAATTAAAAGTTAAAACATGCCCCAAAAAACAGTACCATGCTTTTTGGTATTATTACATAGGACTACATCTTCAGTACAGTGAAGATGTAGAGTCCGGATTCCAATTATAACCTGAGCTATTAACTACTGTATCTTTTGCCTCCTACATCATAAAAACATGTAACCCCATTTACATGTACTATTCATATTACAAGCCACCAAGGCAAATGTTTACTGAGGTAGAAGGACAGATGAACAAAGAGTGCCTCTCTCTGTACCAAGTAGACTGAGGATGGATGCCTCTGATACAAACAACGCTATTAGTAAGACAAGTGTAGAAGGCAACAAGATTAGGCTGAATTTAGGATCCAAGCTATGACATGCTGAAGAGAAGAAGACTTGAGTGGACATTTTAAAAAATGGATCCTAAATTCAAATAGCTACAAAAGATGTAATTTCCAGCACCTTTTAATTCTGAAAGTTTTAAGTAAATGGTTAACTGACTCATTTAAATATATCCAGTGAAATTTAAATGCCATATAAAATGTATAATTCTAAAAAGGATTTTTGTAATGGAAGGAAATTTTTGCATTACTCTTCTCTTGAAACTCATTTGCATTCTCATGGAATATTATTTTTATGTAACGTACTTATGCTTAAAAACCTTTCATGGATCACTCAGTCACATTTTTCAGATGATCCTCTAAATATAAATTGAAATGTATTATTCTTATTTGATGTGACCTTAATTCTTCAAGTGTTTAAAATTTCCTCAGAATCATGTTTTCATGACAACTATTATTAGAACTCAAAGAAACATAAATATATTTTTAAGTGTTTAATTAATAAGCCTAAGGTCAATTTTCATTGGAAATACATCTCTTAATAAAATGGATGGAGCTGGTTTACCTATTTAGTTTTTGACTGGGACATACCACCATGGTTATTACTGCTAGAATGAGATGAAATTCAACAGCAATTTTATTCCCACATTTTATTTTTATAGGTGCAACCTCTGAAAACCTTACTCACATAAATATGTATATGAAAATGGAGAGAGTTTGGTCATAGCCATGTCAATTTTTCAAAAATCCTTCTGAATTATCTATTGAAAATTTCACAGTCAGGGTGCCTGGGTGGCTCAGTTGGTTGGGCATCTGACTCTCAGTTTTGGCTCAAGTTATAATCTCAAGGGTCCTGTGATGGAGCCCCACATGTGCTCCATGCTCAGCAGGGAATCTGCTTGAAGATTCTCTCCCTTTGCCCCCACCTCCCACTCATGCTCTCTCTCTTTCTCATAATAAATAAATCTTTGAAAGAAATTTCATAGCCATTTATCATTAAAAACAATCATTGTTAATAATCCAACAGATTCTCCTTTAGAGCAAAGTGGAAGGTACCTGACTTGTACAAGCACTTTCACCAAGTCTTCCTTTATGGCAATTCCATTACTTTTGTATTTTGGATGACATACTTGGGAAGACAGAGATGGAGAGAGATGTGCTTTCCCTGTTGTAAAAGGGGGGCAGGAAAGATAAGACAAGCTCTTTCATCTCAAACATGTTCACAGGAAGAATCAATTTTAGGAAAAACAAAGTTAGAATCCTGGAAATTATTTTTCTTAACAATGCCCAAGAAGTCTTTGTTTTCCTTCAGGATAGAAATTCTCCAGTTTAGAAACCATTAGTCTAATGTGCAAAGGTTCATTCAGATAGAAGTATACCCATGTTTGTACATTTATGTGTCATGTGCATATGTCTGTGAGTATGAAGCTGTTTCACCGATCAGCCTCAATGTCCTCATTTGTAAAAACAGAAATAGCTGTTTACAGAGCTCTGAGGAGAATTAGAGATAAATGTATGTCAAGAGCCTGGTATCCTGCTGGATAGAAACCAGACATTCAATAAATGTTAATTTTATCAACTTTCCTATGGCATATTGTGCTTAGAGTTCTCACTACCTAGAATTCCCCTTCCTGGATCATCTCAGGCCTGGCTCCTTATCGTCACTCAGTTCTGAACTTAAATATGCTCTGAGTCCGCCCTGAACACTTAGTCTGAAGTAGTCCCCAATCACTTGTTACTGCATTACCCTGTTTTCTTTCCATCAAGGCTCTTAAGGCTACCCCATATTGTCTTCGGGTTTTGTTTTGTCTTTTTTGTTTGCTTACTCTTTGTTTTCACTTACTGACTTAAGGTCTGTGAAACTGGATATTCTCTATACCCTTAGTGCCTAGAGCAGTGTCTGGTACAAACTATGTTTGCCATGAATGATTGTTGACTGAATTAATGAGTGAGTCTATTAGTTTGCTAGGAATGCCATAACAAGGTACCACAGACTCCGTGGCTTAGACAACAGAAATTTATTTTCTCACTGTTCTGAAGGTTAGAAGTCTAAGATCAAAGTGTCAACGTGTTTGGTTTCTTCTGAGGACTCTGCAGTAGAAATGCAAATGGCTGCCTTCTGTGTCCTCACGTGGGTGTCCCTTGGTGTTGTACTGTTTTTGTCCTAATCTTCTCTCCTTATAAGGAGATGAGTCACAATTCAATAGGGCCTTCTGCATGACCTCTTTAATTACCTCTTTAAAGGTCCTCTCTCCACATACAGTCACAATTATTGAGTATGGGGGAAACGGGGGTTAGGACTTTGATATATGAATCTGGCGGGGGCGGGGGGGGGGTAACACTTTGGTCCACAACAGTGAGCGATCACTTTGAGTTTTATTTTCTGACTTAAAGTGGCCAAACCATTAGCCCTGACAATTCCGGAACCTCTACTCACCAGGTAAAAAGTGGTATCTGGTAAAAACCTAATAAGCAAAGTACAGTCTCCAAAGTGTAGGTTACGATCAGAGTATATTATATGCACATAAATTTCTTTGTACAAATGATTACCACAACCTTATTCATAAGAGCCAAAAACTGGACACAACCAAAATGTCCATCTACTGGTGAATAGATCAATACATTGGAATCTATCTATTCAATGGAATAGCTCTCCTCAATACAAAGGAACTGCTGGGGGGCGCCCGGGTGGCTCAGTGGGTTAAGCCTCTGCCTTCGGCTCAGGTCATGATCCCAGGGTCCTGGGATCGAGCCCCACATCAGGCTCTCTGCTCAGTGGGAAGCTTGCTTCACCCTCTCTCTCTCTGCCTGCCCCTCTACTTGTGATCTCTCTCTCTCTCTGTCAAATAAATAAATAAAATCTTTAAGAAAAAAAACAAAAACAAAAACAAAGGAACTGCTCCTATATGAAAATACATGGATGAACCTAGAAAGCAAGATGCTAAATGATAGAACCCAGGAAGACTCTATACTATATATATAAAACATTCCAGAAAAAGCAAAACTTTAGAGAGCAAAAACTTTAGAGATCAGTAGTTGCCAGGGACTGGGGTGTGGGGAAGAGATTAATTTCAAAGGAGTACAGATGAATTCTCTGTAACAGTGAAAAAGTTCTATATCTTGACTGTGCTTGTGATTCTTAGAAGATCTGTATTTATCAAAGTCCATCAACTATATGCTTAAGATGGTTTAATTTTATTGTACATAAAATATACCTTAATGCAGCTAATTTCTTGAAAGTCAGAGCATACTGAAAGTACTTTAAAATCCATGTTTTCATCCCACAGCCTGCCACAGGATTTTTGAAAATATCTTTTTCACATCTATTTTGGAAAGAAAACAAATAAGCACAAAAACAAATACACACATGTTTAAGACTAGGAAACAGAAGTGTTGATTTTGTTTTTAAAACTTCCAGAGGGTGCTATCAGAACCGAGAACAGCATCAGTCTAAACCTGGAATGCTCCCTGACAGCCCACTGAGATAATGCCTCACGCATTTCCTCTTGTTGGAATCCCCAAATCCCAAAGCCTTCCCTGAGCAGTCAGTGAGGATGCTAGAGGGATCCCCCTAAGCCATCATTACTCATCCCCATTGACTGGAACAGACTTAAAGATTTTATACACTTTTCTACTCCGTATCATTTTAAAATTTCCTAAGAACGTACTTTTCCGAAACAATAAAATATGTTAATGCTAGAGACAAAGTCACACTTGATAGAAATCAAAGGAATTTTAGGGTGTAGAATACTTACACCCCAATTAGGAAAGGGAACACTTTGAGGGGAAAAAGTTTGTATTCTATAGAGGACAGATGAAGAGGATATTTGCATTTAATTTAAATGTTCTACAAAAGTTAACACTTTCAGTATCAAAGAAAAGCCACCAGTTTCCTGGCAAGTGACAGAAACACTTCATCCTGAATCCTCATCTGGATTTGAGACTTCTGGATGTTGAGCCCATCTGGAGCTGGAGTTCTCTTTTTGAAATGAGGTACTCCAGGAAAGAGCTCTGAGGTTTCCACACATGCATTGCAAACACACAAGCAGCCCTTAATCCTCCAAAGTTTCATGTTCTGACTAATTAAAGATACCAGGTTTTCATAATCACTGACTGCTCTTTCTTTGGGGGCTGATTTGGTTTAATGATTCCTGACATTTCATCCAGCACACTCTAAGCTTTTTCTCAGCAATAAAAAATAACAGCCTCTGTGCCTGACAGCAAGGAAGGTTTATTCAGTGCTGTCAAATAGATGAACAGTTATGGCTCTCCTCTGTACTAACTCATGGCACAATAGGTGGAACATCAAGAATAATTACATCAAATGGCCATGGAAACTGATTCACGGGATGTGCAGGTGAACGCCCGTTTCAAACCTGACACTCTCTTGTGTCTTCTGCTGTTTCTAGCAGCAAAGGGGTTCTCGAAATTTCCCTCTGCTCATTTGAGTGTGGAAAGCTGCCAGGAAATTTCCTTTTTGAAAGCTGTGATCTAAGTGGCCATCCCCACCCTGGGCTTTGAGGACTTTCCTCAGGAAGTGGCCCCTTCAGTGCCTGTATAGAGATAGCTACAGGATAAGAACACCGCAGTACATGGAGGGGGCACCTGGTGGTGTCTGGGGCCAGCGCAGAGTTGTTGAGATCAGCAGAAAGAAATGTGGATAATGGCACAAGCAGCTACCCAAGGGAGTCTGAAGGAAAAACAGGATTAATGATCTCTGAGACTTATTCTTTTTCTACTCTTTTCCTGAAATGCCAAACCATGGAGCCAGCTATCAATCAAGAGAGTGAAATAGATCAGTGGATGGATTGGGTTTGCTACAATGACAGCCCACTCCACTTTTGAATAATCTTTGAAAACAATTTTTACTGTGCAATGCTGGAGAAAGCCAACAAATAATAAACCTGTCGCAGGACTCACCAAGTGCTCGTAAATACAAAAGTCTGCCATGCAGCTGCAAAGGGAAGCCGTTCCCAAGCTTGAAAAAATGGGCAGTGCTTAATCATTGCATCTGATGTCAGTTCTCATTCAGGGCTGCAATTTGAAGTGACTCTTATCTTCAGGACTCTGGAGGTAGGAGTCCCCCTGCTCCCACTGGTCAGGAGTTTAGAGTGGAGGTACAGCCATCGGAAGGAGGCCTGGGAATTCCTGGAGCTCTATTTTATCTTCCTAACTGTGCTTTTATAATACTGCACCTAACTGTGCTTTTATATAATATAGTTATATGCCAATAAGTTCATCTTTTCACTTAATTCAAAAAAAGTATACTGAATTGTGCTTATTGTGCACTTTTGCTAACAAAATTTCAAGGCAATAAAAATCCAGTTAGTGAAAAACCATAGGACTCCAGGCTCTGCCCAGCGCCCCTAGGGCTATGTCACTCCCAGTGGCCTGCCCGTGCTCCTCATCTGTCCTCCCAAAGCAATTCCTTTTATGCACCGTCCCCATACCACTTTGCCCTTGTCTGTCCAATTCTTGCCTCCCTTCTCTGTTCCTCTCTAAAGTGATCAACCAGCCCTTGACAAATAAATCAAGAAAAACAAATCCTCACACAAACCCTGCCGTGAGAGAAATGAGAGCTCCGCTGAAAGGCAGGGTGCCGTGGATATTTTTCAACCCTATCTTGCCACTTTTGTGGGATTCAGCTGGAACAAACTGTGACCAGATTCTTCAAAGGAGAAGCAGGAAGTTGTCTGCCACATAGTTTGGAGGGTTCACTGTGGATAGGAACAAGCAGCTGTAACTAGGAAAGTACTGTCTCTACTTAAAGGCAAGTTTTAAGTGTTTGGAGGGTTCCTGTTTCCTGAGAGCAGCCAGGTCCACACATTTTGGTGTTGAAACCAGTAAGTTACAGGGTTTAGCAGTTAACAGCCACAAGCACACATCCTTCAGAAATGTGTTGTTCAGTAGGAAGGAGTGGCTTATTAAATGAGTTTTCTTTTATCATATTAAACTTTCCCACACCAGAACTATGTGGAGCGAGGTGCATGTAGTCCCTGCTGGCTTCCTTCTTCTTTGACGCTAATACGAGTCACCTCCAGTGTTCGCAGGTATCATCCACCTGACTCTTGGTTTTGGCTCACTGGTGACCGTGTAGTCATGGGATTGAGCCCCATATTGGGCCCTGCATGCTCAGTGTAGAATATGCTTGAATTTCTCTCTCCCTCTCCCTTTGCCCCCACCCTCCTATCTCTCTCAAGTAGATAAATAAGTCTTTAAAAAGATATGTAAAATAGTACTGTGTTTTTACACCAAAACCATTCATTTTCCCCAATCACTACATCCAACATAACATTTATTGACTGATTATGTCAGTTGCTGAAAGCAAAAGATATTTAAAGCCATACTTGAACTTTCTCATATCTAATGGACCTAAAACCCTGCCAATTCTACCTTCAAAAATAGACTCCATCTTTCAGCAGGAGGAGTACCACAGAAATGTTCTTGCTTACGTGTATACTTTCTTAGGTCTTTCTTCAAATGTCACCTCCTTATAGAGACCAATTCTGTACCCCAATGAGACAGCTGGGTGGCTCAGTAAGTTAAGCATCTGCCTTCAGCTCAGGTCATGATCCTGGGGTCCTGGGATGGAGCCCTGCATCAGGCTCCCTGCTCAACAGGGAGTCTGCTTCTTCCTCATCCTCTCCCCACCTCCCTTCTCTCGTGCTTGCTTGCTCTCTCTCGCTCTCTCACTCTCATTCAAGTAAATAAATAAAATATTTTAAAAAGTCACTGAAATCCAGAGATCCTCTCATTAATCTCTAAATTTAGGAATTCCTTGACATTCAGAAGAGACACATGTTCATGTCATATATGTGTTTTGGAAGAGTTAGAATAACATGGATGATATAAAGGATGATATATGGATGTATAAGAAAAGTGGTGCTTGCAATAAAAAATCAGGAGGAGAGGCAAGATGGTGGAGGCGTAGCAGACTAAATTGTTCCCAATAAATTTATATTACCATTACTCGTTAAAAAATCGGGATTCAGTTCTTGAGCAATATATTTTTTTTTCTGCAGTTGTACATTGACAGTCTAGGTCAGAAGGGATTAACTATAAAAATTATCAAATTGTTAAAATTGACTCGAAAAAAGTGGCTTAACAACATTGCCTAAGATTTCTCCACATTTCTTATATTATTTTATTTGGAAATACTGTAAATTAGTGACTATGAGGGGTTTCTTTTCAATAGTAAACTGACTACACATAGAAATTGACTTAAAGTGAGATTAGGTTAGATTCAAGAGATTAGACAAAGTTAAATTATCTAAACTTGGAATAGGGATCTATTTTTCTATAAAAAGTCAGAAGAGTAAATATTTTCAGCTATGTAGGGCAACCATTCTCTTTCCTATAGTTTCTTTTTTTTCCCTTTTTACAACTCTTTAAACATGTAAAACTATTCTTAGCTTGTGGGCATAACAGTGTGGGTCTTGTTTGCTGAGCCCTGCTCTAAGTGATTAACCATGTACTCAGAATAATTCTCGATTTATATCCCCTCTATGTATACATAAACACACATAAATATAATTCTATTTTTTCTTCTCATAAATTACCTATGTTCATTTCTTGAAATCCATTTACTATATTTTTAAGCAAAACCCTCTTTCCCTACCTTTAGCTCAAAAGCTACAAATCACTCAGGTCACAGCCTTTGGTTTTACTATGAAAATTTTATAGTTGATAAAATATGCTGAAGTTCAAAGATATTTATAATAGCATTTGTATTGAAGGAAAGATCAACCTATTATATGATACTGACCGATGTGCTATGCCTTGCACAAACCATATTACATAAACTATCTCAATTATTTCTCACTATCATACTATGAGGTAGCTACTTTTTTTTTTAAAGATTTTATTTATTTATTTGACAGAGAGAGAGAGAGATCACAAGTAGGCAGAGAGGCAGGCAGAGAGAGAGAGAGAGAGAGGAGGAAGCAGGCTCCCCACTGAGCAGAGAGCCCAATGCGGGGCTCGATCCCAGGACCCTGAGATCATGACCTGAGCCGAAGGCAGAGGCTTTAACCCACTGAGCCACCCAGGCGCCCCAGGTAGCTACTTTTTATCCACATGAGAAAACTGGGCCCAGAGCAGCTAAATAACTTTCACAGGGTCACAGAGCTACTCAGCAGGGAAGCCAGAATTTGAACCTCTCTCTTAAATTTAAGACTAATCCCCACTACTACCCCTTCTTTGAAAATCTCAGTCCCATCAACCTCCTCAGATATCTTACGCTTTATAGACCAGGGAATGGATAGGTCCCTGCTTTTTTTTGTATGGCTCAGAGCTAAGATTGGTTTTCACAATTTTTTAATCACTGGAAAAAATTTTTAAAGGATAGTATTTCATAACAAGTGAGAAAAATATGAAGTTCACATTCGTATCTATAAATAAAATTTTATTGGAAAATAGACATTTATGTATTATCTGTGGTTGCTTTAGTACTACAGTGGCAGAGTCCACTCCAGATTGATTAATGCAATTTGATATAGTCTCTTTGGTATCTCCAGTGAATTTTAAAATATTCATAATGAAACCATGACCTTTCTGTGTGCACCTGTTCCTCTTCCGTCTCACCCTCTAATTGCTGATACTGGCACCACTATATATATATAGTGCCTTAAGACCAGAAACCTTAGTACTTCACACCATGCTCTCTAGCTTCCCATACCCTGTCTATCAAAAGATCTTAAGTACTTCTAGAATCCATCTACTTCTAGCCATTTCTCCTAGTCCCCAAGCTCAAACCAACATAATCTTTCATCTAACCTATCCCAATGACCTCTAGTTGCTCTCTAAGGGTCCTTGCTGGCTCCCGTCAATCCCAAGCCATTCTCAACACTGTGGTAAAAGTGGTCTCTGATTTGGTGACAGAAGTAACCAGAAAGGAAAGAAAACAAAAACAGGATAATGAAAAAATTAAAAACAAGTTGGAATCTCCAACAAGTGATGAGAAAATACATTTTCAATCCAGCAAACTACACGTAGTAAAATACTATTATAGATCATGGGGTTAAAGACATTTTTGGATGTTCAAAACTCCTGATATTTATCTTCGAAACACTTTTGGTGGAAAAAATTTTACTCAATGGTTTGTTAGAATCATATAGAAAGAGTATCCAAGAGAGAAGGGTATATGGAACATCAGAAACAGTGGACCCTATTTGTTTGTAAAATACCATCCAGGCAGTCCTCATATAAAGAGAGACAAAGGATTCTTGGAAGGATAATTTCAAAAGTATTGTGGGTCTGTTTTAATCAATTTATGACAAAGCAACAAGATGATATTAGTGATAATGTAAAGGTGTATTATTCTTTTGCACAAGAAGAAGGAAAATATATGATGAAAATCTCTGGGGAGAGCAATAATAAAACTACTGAAAAGACATGGTCATCATGAAAAAAAAGGTGATATGATTTTTAGAAAATCTCTAAGTGTTAAAAAAAAACATTTCATCTAGGAATTTGAAATATTCATCTTTGAGTCGTCTGTTTTTTCTTTACATATCTGCATGTAGAATCTGTTATATATGAATACGATTTGGAAATGCACATTTTTATATTTACTGTCAGCTTTTAGATCAATCTGCACACAAAGGAGAAAAGGCAATATAATGTCATTTTTGTAAGCTTTCATGATTAAAATAATTTTGGAAAAAAAAAGCAAAATTTAAGAGGTGGACCTTACTGGAAGGACATTGAGGCATGCTAAATCCTGAATTCATAAGTTGAGCAATCAGAGTATATTGCTTAAAGCTGCTGGAGAAGAAAATAAGAATTTAAACATATTAATATTAGAAAGCTATCAATGGAGAATTCTATCAATGGAGAATTCTATCAAATATTGGCAATAGGGGCGCCTGGGTGGCTCAGTGGGTTAAGCCGCTGCCTTCGGCTCAGGTCATGATCTCAGGGTCCTGGGATCGAGTCCCACATCGGGCTCTCTGCTCAGCAAGAAGCCTGCTTCCCTCTCTCTCTCTCTCTCTGCCTTCCTCTCTGTCTACTTGTGATCTCTCTCTGTCAAATAAATAAATAAAATCTTTAAAAAAAAATATTGGCAATAGTAGGAGGAGGCAGGAAGTAAGGCGAGGTTATAGTAACTGGACCAAAGCCTGTCATCTGTTATAATAGAGATTTCCTATTATCCATAGCTCACAGTTGATATAACAACAAATTAAGGTGGAAATATATTATCTAGGATATAAATACAACCACTGGAAGAAGAGAAAATAGGTGAGCTCTATGTAAAGGGACAGGAGCTCAGCAGAGGAAATTTGCTCTTTTTTGTACTCTGAGATCCTTGAATTATTTACTTACTAAGTAAGTGTATTACTTGTATAATAAAAGAAAAACAATAATTCAAAAAAGTAAATGGAATTTGACTCTGTTCAAATATTAAAATTCAGAAGACACAAAACTAACAGTCCTGAGAAGTAATAAGAGAAACCCCAAGAAAATAGGAAACTAAAAGCAATTTAGAGATATTTATATTCTTAGATATAAAACATCTTGATCTTACTGCCAAAAGAATATGATGTTTAATATATCTCTCATAACAGAAATAATAAGAAAAGGCTATTAAGCTCAAAAGTCTCTCACACACACTGGAGTTAGAAATACACAGAATCACAAAGATGTTTATTTCATATCAAGCAACAGCGACAGAAATAACAGTAAACCTGTCCTTAGCATACTGCTAACGGAAATAATGTGAGGTAAGAAACCTAAACTATTATATGTTATTTACTTATTATGTACAGAGTTCAGCATGAAAGTGCTCCCTCTGACTGTAAAACACAGCTTAGCTGAACATTGTGTAGTGTACACCTGTAATATTTCGTGATGGTAAGGCACTCAGTACATTCCAGCAGGTGCCTTCATTCTCCCTACAAGCTTCTAAGCACCCATTCTTTCAGTTTTGTGTTCTAGGGAATGCCTTATACATTTTATAGCTGAGGAGAGAAAAAAGTATAACAATTATGTTTAATTATTAGGATAGCTCCTTTATTTTTTTTTAAAGATGTTATTTATTTATTTGAGAGCGAGCAAGAGAGGGAGAAGCAGACTCCCCACTAAGCAGGGAGCCTAACTCGGGACTCGATCCCAGGACCTTGAGATCATGACCTGAGTTAAAGGCAAATGCTTACCAATTGAGCCACCCAGGTGCCCCTAGAATAGCTTCTTTAATCACAACTATCTACTATGGACTTTGAGGGATATTTAACAGAGACCTGAGTGTGCCCTCCATAGTCATTTACTTTCTGTAGTTAATTTATTTCAATATGCCTAGTACTGAAAAATCCATTTTCAATATGTACACAACATAGAACCTAATATTTAAAAGTCACCTAAGGGTGCACCTGGGTGGCATAGTCAGTTAAGTATCTCATTCTTGGTTTCAGCTCAGGCCATGATCTCAGAGTCATGATATCAAGCCCCTTGTCGGGCCCTGGGCTCAGAGCAAAGTCTGCTTAAGACCCTTTCTCCCCCAAGGGGCACCTCAGTGGCTCAGTCAGTTAAGCCACTGACTTTGGTTCAGGTCATGATCCTGGAGTCCCAGAATCTAGCATACAGCCCCCCATTCAGCAGGGAGTCTGCTTCTCCCTCTGACACGCCCTCTTCTTGTGCTCTCACTCACTCTTTTTCTTAAATAATATCTTAAGAAAAAGACCCTCTCTCCCTCTCCCTCTGCCCCCCCCCCCAAATAAATAAATAAATCTTTAAAAACCACTCAAGGATTATTGTCTGAATCACACCAGGTACAATGCTTCTTTCTTTTCCCTGAGAGATTCCATGCACCCTTCCAAACAGAGTCTGACATTAAAAAAAAAAAAAAAAAAAAAAAAAGGTAGTAACAAGTGTTGGTAAGGATATGGAGAAATTGAAACGTTGGTACACTGTTGGTGGGCACAACCCCTAAGAGAATTGCCAAAAATATAAAAAATAAAAACAGAATTGCCATACAATCCAGAAACTTCACTCGTGGGTATACATCCAAAAGGATGCAGGGTCTGCAAGACATATTTAAAAACAGAATTGCCATACAATCCAGAAACTTCACTCCTGGGTATACATCCAAAAGGATGCAGGGTCTGCAAGACATATTTACACATTCATTTTGCAGAGTTATTCACAACAGCTAAAATGCAGAAGCAGCCCAAGGGCCCATCAGCAGATGAATGTATTAAGACAAATATAGAATACACACCAATGAAAGGTTATTCCATCTCAAAAAAGGAAGAAAATTCTGACCCATGATATAGCATGAATGAACATTAAGGACATAATGCAAAGTAAAATAAGTCAGTAATCAAAAGCATATACGATATGATTCTACATATATGATTCCATATATACGCAAAGTAGTCAAAATCATAGAGACAGAAAGTAGAATGGTAGCTGCCAGTGGTTCGGAGTAACCATTCCCTAGAACAACATATTACTTAAAATATAACCCATGAGAAATTATACTAGCCATCAAGCATGCATAAATATAGCCTTAAGAAAAACATGTACAGGCAACAGGCCTCTGGGGGAGAGGATGATATATGTCCTTGAAGCTGAGAAGCGGAGGATGCCCAGCCTGCTCAGGGTGGAACGCCGCCTTGTCCATTTTTCTGTTATCTCCCCTTCCCCGGAGAGCACCTGAAGTTAGTCAGACAATCCTTCTGTTTGAGCTTGCTCACTATAGGTCAGGTACTATGTGACCAGACATATTTTGCCTTTCTTCTTATCTACAAGACTCATGGTCAATGTGTAACCTACTCTGGCTTCTTTGTTGGCTGTTACCTAATTTCCAATAAATATGAGACTGAGGGTTGTTTGACAGTCTTTCTTACTGTCGACCCCTGCTCCCTTTCTCTTGCAGCTGACTAGTTTGTGCTTCATTCTTCTCCCATGTGCAGTCAGGAAGTGGCACTGGGGGAAAAGGGAAATGGGGTATTAATGTTTAATGGTATTAAGTTTTGGTTTTACAAGATGAGAACGGTTGAAGGTGGTGATGGTTGTAAAATATTATGACTGTACCTAATACCACTGAACTGTACACTTAAAAATGGCTAAGATGGTAAATTTTAAGTGTGTTTCATCACCATAAAAATATTGAGGAAAAAAACAACCTGATTTATTGTTGACAAGCACTGGTTATTAGAATATTCTATCTTACACTGAGTTGAAACTTGCTTCACTTTCAACTTCATTGATCCTATTGAGATTTTACCTTTAAAGCAACACAGACTATTTTTTTCTCTGACATTACACTTCCTTAAACATTCAAATTTACTCATCCCACAAAGAAGTCTTCTTTCAGTACAATTAAATAAAGTGATTTTGGAATTTTGGTTCAGAGCATAGTTTTGAAATCAGATAGACTGGAGTTCAAGTTCTATATCTGCCACTTACTAGACAAAAGGTTTTGGGAGACGGATTTAATGTTTTTAAGCCTAGAATGTATATAAATAAAGGTAGTAAATAACCAATAAGTTAGTGGTGAGAAACCACTAATAAGGCACTGATAAATAACTGATGTGCATGAGTCATTTATCATTTTTGTAAGATCGATATTTCACGGGATGCTACAGGAACAACTGATACAATCCACAGAAAAATATTTGCCAATTCCAAGACATCATACAACTGTAGTTAATTCTAATAATGCTTGGTCTTTTAGTAATAGTGGTCAATTTAAAGTATGACAGTATTAAACTTATTTCACTCATGAACTAAGCATAATAAACCGAACTACTAGATATGCTATGTTTTTTATTTTCATAGATATATGCTAATGACTTATCACCAGGAATTCATTCTAAAATAAACACTGGATAAAATCCTTAACATAAACACGTAAAAGAGCCAGGCAGAAGTGAACATTCTAAATAAAATTTTCATGGAACAACAAATAATTCCCGACTACTCAGTATGACAACTAGAGAACAAAAATGAATGTTATTGTGTTGAGGAATCAATGTTATTACCTTGAGAGTCTATTCAAGAACTTCGTGATTTTCAACATTAAGCATGCCATTGTGCATCTCTTGCCTTGAGGCTGAATAGGCTAGCCACAGCCCATTGACACCGGAGTAACCCACAGGCCACTACATCATGTCATTATATGACTTTTACCCCACAACTGAGGGTCATCTCAAATAGCAGGCAAGTAGATTTTACCATGACACATTTTAGCAAGGTACAGTTCTTTTTTTTTTTAATATTAGTATTAATTAAGTAATGTGCTACAAGCAATGTAGTAACCCATGAATCACCTGGTAAGTTCACAAAGGGCTGGGAGTGTTTACTGGGAGAAAGGAAAGAAATGAATAAATGAAAAGGATATGCAGTGAGTAAAATTAATCTACATGTACAATGAAATTCTTTGTACCCTCTAGTCATAAAAGCATAAACAATTTTAGATAAGAATTACATTTTTGTAGTTTTACATTTAACATAAAACCTTATTAATACTTTGTAAGAATATCAATATTTTGCTATTTGGAAGCTTAAATATGTGTTTCCAATGTGCATTAAGGCAATAATTTTTTAAAAAAGCTATCCACATGGGAACACACTCTCTGGAGTTCATTTTTCAAAATCATCTGACTGATCAAAGGAAATCAGAATGTTTACTTTAGTAACTAACTTAGTACTCCCTGATATAATTTAGTGTGCTTTAACTCACTGACAGACTTTAACTCACTAACAGACAACAGACTGATGTTTGGATCACTGGCAATCATTTTTTGAATATTTGAGAACCAAATATCATACATACTTAGTTACCAATGGGAGAATATTAAGTAATAAAAAACAAAGAAATATATAAAGAACTTACCAAATCAACACCCAAAACCAAAAATAATCAAGAAGTGGGCAGAACACATGAACAGATATTTCTCCAAATAAGACATACAAATAGCCAACAGACACATGAAAAAATGCTCAACATCACTCATTATCAGGGAAATACAAATCAAAACTATAATGAGATACAATCTCACACTGGTAATTAACAAGTCAAGAAATGACAGACATTGGTGAGGATGCAGAGAAAGAGGAACCCTCCTACACTCTTGGTGGGAATGCAAGCTGGTGCAGCCACTCTGAAAAACAGTGTGGAGGTTCCTCAGTAAGTTAAAAATAGAGTTGCCTAAGACCCAGCAATTGCACCACTATGTTTTTACCCCAAAGATACAAATGTAGTGATCCAAAGGGGCACTTGCACCCCAATGTTTATAGCAGTAATGTCCACAATAGCCAAACTATAGAAAAAGCCCAGATGTCCATCAACAGATGAAGAAAGAAGATGTGGCATATGTACATGTATATCTATACACACATATATATGATGAAATATTACTCAACCATCAAAAAGAATGAAATCTTGTCATTTGCAATGACATGGATGGAACTAGAGGGTTCCATCATTATGCTAAGTGAAATAAGTCAGAGAAAGACATTCCACATGATCTTACTCACATGTTGAATTTAAGAGACAAAATAGATTAAGATAGGGGAAGGGAAAGAAAAAATAAGATGAAAACTGAGAGGGAGACAAACCATTAGAGACTCTTAACTATAGGAAACAAACTGAGGGTTGCTGGAGGGGTGAAGGAGGGATGGGATACCTGGGTGATGGACACTAAGGACTGCACTTGATTAAATGATCACTGAGTATTATATGCAACTGATGAATCACTAAATTCTACCTCTGAAACTAATAATATACTATTTGTTAATTAAATTGAATTTAAATTTTAAAAATTTTTAAAAAGAAACTAAATGGACATTTTCCCAAAGAAGATACAGAAATGACCAACAGACACATGAAAAGGCGCTTAACATCATTAATCATCAGAGAAATACAAATCACAATTACAAGGACGTTATCACCCCACACCTACTAGGATGTCTATTATTAAAAAGACAAGAGAGCAACTAGTGGTGAGGATGTGGAGAAAAGGAAACCCTTGTGACTCGTAGCAGTAATGTTAACTGATAGAGTCACTAAAGAAAATGGTATGAAGGTTAAAAATTTAAAAATAGAACTATAAGATGATCCAACAATTCCATTTCTTGATATATATCCAAAGGATGATTAAAAAGATGTGAGTATATGCATGCATGTATATATACACAGACAAGTATATATATGTTATATATATATATATATATATATATATATATATATATATATATCTTCACACATACAACTATATATACAATGAAGTATCATTCAGTCTGAAAAAAGAAAAAATAATTTGTGACAACATGGGTGAAGCTTCAGGTTATTTATGCTGAATGAAATAAGCCAGAAAGAGAAAGACAAATATTGACTACATGGTATTACTTACATCTTATTTATATGCAGATTTCCATAAGTTCAAAATAAAGTGAAAATCATAGATAGTAGAAAAACAGCTGCTGGGGGCTTCAGAATAAGGGGACTAGGAAAAAATTGGTAAAAAAAAAAAAAAGGTACAAGCCTTCAGTGATGACATGAATAAAAAATAAGATCTGAGGATCTAATGATTACATGGTGACTATAACTGATAGTATAGCATTGCATAACTGAAATGTGCTAAGAGTAGAATTTAAAGGATCTCACCAATAAATGAATGGGGGATGGATGGATGGACAGATGAATAAAATATGCAGCAAATATGTGAGGTGATAGATGTATTAATGAACCAGACTCTGGGGAAATCCTTTCATAATATGTATGCATATCAAATCATCATGTTGGACGCTATATATTTTATAATTTTTTAAAGGTTTATTTATTTATTTGAGAGAGAGAGAATAAGAGTGCATGAGCAAGGGAGGGGCAGAGGGAGAGAGAGAGATGAAGAGATGCTCAAGCAGACTCCCCCCTGAGAGAGAAGCCAGACATTGGGCTCGATCCCACAATCCTGAGATCATGACCTCAGCCAAAACCAAGAGTCAGAGCCTTAACCGATTGAGCCACCCAGGTGCCCCCATGTTGTACACTTCAAATAGCTTACAACATTATTTGTCGATGAGACCTTAGTAAACCTGGAAAAAATTGAGATGTAAATCAATTTAATTACTACTGACCAGTATTTATTAAAACACATGAAATAGAGTAGACTCAAATAGAAACTACCAGAAAGCATTATGGAAGAGTAAAAACTCTTTTATGAGCTTTTATTTCAGAATACAGGTGACAGATGATAAATTATAGAACCTTACAGACAGACTGAAGGCCATGTAAAGACATTTCCTACTATAGAAATGCTCTGTACCAAAGTTTTGGAATTAGAGGAATGAGAGGTGCCAGTGTTCCCCCAATAGGCCCTAACCCATTGGATGGTTGTGAGAAACAAAATAACGGACAGTACCTGGGATAGAGTAAGAGTTCAATAAAGTTATGATTATTCTGTCAGTGAAAACACATGTATTTTTAGTATTTCTGCCCCTACCCACCCACAAAAGCAAGGGCTACCTTCATCTTAGAATTTTACACAACTTAGTGATCTTTTAATTTTATCTAATCTAATACTTCCTGAAATTTAAATCTCACTGTATGATACAGCAGACTGGATGAAGTGAGGCAAGTGTCTGGTGTGAGCTCTACATGCCATTTTTTAAAAAATTAACATATAATGTATTATTTGCCCCAGGGGTACAGGTCTGTGAACTATCAGGTTTACACAATCACAGCACTCATAAGAGCACATACCACCACAGTGTCCATAACCCAGCCTCCCTATCCCTCCCCTACCCCAGCAACCCTCAGTTTGTTTCACAAGAGTAAGAGTCTCTTATCTGCCTGCCATTTCTGATCCTTCAAACATCAGTCCCAAATTCACTTAGTGAGCTCTTTCCTGACAATGATCTATAGCTCTACTTACCATCCTGTTGGTATCACTACTTGATAATCTCTCTCTTCATATATATATATATATATATATATATATATATATATATATATATATATATATATTTACTGTTTCCCCACTACCAAGAACACATATTAGCCCATGAAAGCAGATCTCTTGTTCACTAGCTAGAGTTGTGCCTGAAACATAGCAGACTATCAACAAATATTTGTTGAATACAAACAGACAACATCAAGACATCAGTAGAATTTAGTGCCCACCCAATCTTCCTTTAGATCCTTTAGTCCTTATTCTGGATCATTATAATTCTCACTAAGATATAACCAATGTTATTTAAAGTTATCTGCTCTTGGGTGCAGTAGAATTTAAAAGATTTTATTTATTTAAGAGAGAGGGAGAACACAGAGGAAGAGTGAGATGGAGAAGCAGACTCCCAGCTGAGCAGAGAGCTGGACATGGGGTTCGATTCCAGGACCCTGAGATCATGACCTGAGCTAAAGGCAGATGCTTAACCAACTGAGCCACCCAGGTGCCCCAAGGGTGCAGCAGAATTTTAAGGAAAGTTTACCTTCTGCATTCCAGAGCTTATAAAGGGCTGGCTGGGGACAGCCAGGCAGAATCACCATTACCCTCAGAGCACCACTAACTAATAAATACTACATCTCTCACTTTCCCTCCCCTTCTTTCCCAGAATTTTCTTAGCTGTTTTGACAGTGAATCTAGGTTTTATGTCAGACCCAAGAAAAGTCTGTAAATATATGACTTTTACTACATAAGGAAGTATATGTTTATGTGTAAATAAATATTGCTTTATATGTACATAAATCCCTTAAGTCTAAGGCATGTTTTCTTATATTAGCAAGGGATGTCTGTTAACCAGAAAGTTCCTGAATCCTAATGCAGACTGTGGGATTTATTGAGAACCAGAGATCATACTTGCCTGAATTAAATTTTTAAAAGAACCCTTTTATCATTTTTTTCTTTCTTTTAAAGAAACGTGAGCTAGAATTTAATCCTTTATCCTTGGGAAGTATCTCTGGGGAAAGGGAATATTCAATTTCTTCACTTAGAGGCAGTCTTACTCCTTCTTCTTACCTCTATAATCTGTTATTCTTTTTTAATGGTCTAGCCCTTGAATGGAAAATAGAAGATAACTGAATGAAATATGCAGGGGTAGGGTCCATAGGAAGATAAGATTCTAGAAGAGGGAGGGATAAAGGAAAGATCATTCAGAAAAACCACCTTTAATCCTTAGTAGTCAGGCTTCAGGTGACCAGAGTGCCCACTGTGAGCCATCTCCTGTTCCTCAGTGCAGAGCAATAAAACCCTGCTCTAAAGAGAAATGTCAGGAACATTTTACACAGACAAGTAGACCTTAATTTTTTAGTTTCTTCCTTTTCAAAAAATTCCTTTCCTATCCCTTTTCTTTTTTAATACCGTCATTTTGATACTTATCCTTCATTTTGATTTCCCTCATCCTTTCATTCTGAAAGGAGTCACTTAAAAAGATCTGTAATAAAGGGCCTCCCATTCCTCATGTATCATTTTATTCCCAGCTGAATTATTTGCTGTTTGTATAGACATGACCATATTATTTAATGTCTACAATTCTTTCTATATCATGATTGTAACAATAGGAAAAATCCTATTGTGTTGTGGGTAAGCAAATAATTTCTCAGAGAGCATACTTTATTTCTCTAAGGAACAGAAACCCTTCCAAGAAAATAGGATCTCATTAACTAATTTAACCAAAAACACATATGTGTAATGGCATTAGGCATTTCTGATGGCAAAGTGCCAATTCTGAATTCTATAGGAATCTAAGAAATAGCACACTGGCCTCTCTGCCAAATGTAAATCACCTGTACCACAAAATAAAATGAGAACACAAAACACAACAGCTATGACTCTTTGGATAGTATGATCATATATTTTGTGTGGCAACTTAATGGGGTACAGGTGACAGGTTTTTGATCAAATATTATTCTCGGTGTTTCTATGGGATGTTTTTGGATTAGACGGACATCTGAATTGGTAGACCGAGTAAAGCAGATTGCCCTCCACAATGTGGGTGAGCCTCATCTAATCAGTTAAAGGCCTCAATAAAACAAAAAAGCTGAAACTCCCCAGTGTAAGAGTAAATTCTCTTTGCTGATGGCCTTTGAACAGGGGCATCAGCTTTTTCCTCACTACCACTTCTAACTAAAACATCAGGTCTTCTGGGTCTCTAGCCTGCCAACCTTCAGACTACAGTCACACCATTGGCTTTCCTCTGTCTCCAGCTTGCTGATTCATCCTGCAGATTGTGGGACTTGTCAGCCTCCATAATCTTATAAGACAATCCTTTAAATAAGTCCTTTGCTTTATTACTATTATTTGTGTGTGCATATATATACATATACCCTATTAGTTCTGTTTCTCCTGAGAGCCTTGATTAATACAAACAGAGTAAGTTATACTACAAAAGGCAAATCTTTGAATTTAGTTAAGATTTCTAAAAGCAGGGGTAAATTTTACACCAGTAGTTTCTTTGGAAAGTTTCTGGATCCTCTATTTAATTTCCCCTCACATTTCTAATAGGTAACAGATATCACATTTTTTTAAGGAAATAGTAATATTCTTCCATATAGTCAATAGAGGAATTAACTATCATTTCCTGCCTCACAGAATTTTAGTTGCAACAAATATGAAAGGGAAGCTGGTCTCAGCTTCAGTTTCTGGAAGTGAAAAGGAAAACCAAGAAGATGAATTTTTTTTTTCAAGAGAATATTAAATCGTTTATTGATTACACATGATAATGGATGATACACAAGCTTTAATCCCATCTATAATTTTATCTGATACCATAATTCAATTTAGATATATTGCATAGGATGTGCCAACAATCATATTAATAACCAAATAAACTCCAGGACTTTGCTTGGGTGACCTTTTAATGGTGAACTCCAGGTCACAACACATTAACTGTCAGTTCAACTACACCAAGGTTTGTGGAGACAATGGCTTCTGTGCCCAAGCAGGTTGCAAATAAATTTCGAATGGAACCTGGCATCACCCTGAAGGAATTCTAACTTCACACTGTTGGGGTAGTATACCAAGATGGCTTCAGAGTAGACTAACTTTACACAGCACATTTAAAAAAAATACACATTTATTCAGCGTCATGATCAGACTATTACATTTAGCAATCAACAGCATGGGTGCAAAAAAAAAAAATCTACATTAAAACCCTTTGTTGGAATGCTTTACACTTTCCACAGAACAGAAACTAAAATAACCTGTTATATAATTAGTCACAAATACAGTCCTCGAGTTTTTTTGCCCATACACATGAGTATATCTAAAACATGTCTTCTTTGTAGCAGCTAGGCCCTGCCACCACTGTGCTTGGCTGAGTTCACAAATCTGTTGTAACCTGTAGCTTCCCTGTCACTTCTCTGGCTCTCCTCTCCTGCTAAGCTTTGTTTCCTGGCAGTAATTAAAACCTTCTGCCACTGCCATAGCTGCTGCTGCTGCTGCTGCTGCTGGAACCACCATAGCCACCTTGGTTTCATGGTTTGGCGAAGTATTGGCCTCCACCACCATAAGGGCCAGAGCTTCTGCCTCCAAAATTGCCTCCTTTCATGGGTCCAAAATTTGAGGATTGATTGTTGTAATTGCCAAAATCATTATAGCTTCCGCCACCTCCAAAGTTGCTTCCACTACCACCGCCATAGCCGCCTCTGCCTCCTCCGTTGTTATAGCTGTCATAGCTGCCACTCCCGCCATAGCCACTGCCCTGGTTTCCATAACCCTGTCCACCACTTCCATAGCCTCTGCTTCCTCCAGAGTAACCAGGGCCGCCTCCTCCATAACCACCATCATTACCAAATCCGTTATAGCCATCCCCACTGCCACCATATCCACCACCACCTCGACTGCCACCAAAGCCACCTCGACCACTGAAGTTTCCTCCGCGACCAAAGTTGTCATTCCCACCAAAACCACCTCCACGACCACCACCAAAGTTTCCAGAACCACTTCGACCTCTTTGGCTGGATGAAGCACTAGCCATCTCTTGCTTAGAGAGCGCTTTCCTTACTTCACAGTTGTGGCCATTCACAGTATGGTATTTTTGAATGACAATCTTGTCTACAGAATCATGGTCATCAAATGTTACAAAAGCAAAACCCCTCTTTTTGCCACTGCCTCGGTCAGTCATGATCTCAATCACTTCAATTTTCCCATACTGTTCGAAATAATCTCTTAGATGATGTTCTTCAGTGTCTTCTTTAATGCCACCAACAAAAATCTTTTTCACAGTTAAGTGGGCACCAGGTCTTTGAGAATCTTCTCTTGAGACAGCCCTCTTTGGTTCCACAACTCTTCCATCCACCTTGTGTGGCCTTGCATTCATGGCTGCATCCACCTCCTCCACAGTGGCATATGTAACAAACCCAAAGCCTCTGGAGCGCTTGGTGTTTGGGTCTCTCATTACCACACAGTCCGTAAGTGTTCCCCATTGCTCAAAATGGCTCCTCAGACTCTCATCGGTTGTTTCAAAGCTCAGACCTCCGATGAAGAGCTTCCGCAGCTGTTCAGGCTCTTTGGGAGACTCTGACTTAGACATGACGGTGGTGGGAGGGGAGACTTTAACGATGCTTACTCGGCGGCGTCCACGGGCAGAAAAGCCAAGAAGATGAATTTATCTCCCAGGGGTATAGATCATCAGAAGCGATGCTCTGACTCAAATGCAATCTCTTAACTCAAATTAGAGTTGTACTACTACTTTGCATAGTTATATGTTTGATACATACAAATAAAATTTATAGAACTTAATTCTATTCAGTTAAGTTTCATAAACATAAATGAAGAGAAAAAGTAAAAGTAAAATTATGAAGATTTTGAAAATTATGAGGATAGAACTTCACACCCTCTTTCCCAGCAAAGCAAAGCAAAGCACAAACCCTGAGCAGTTACAAGTCATTGTCTCTGAAGTTGGTTAGAAATCTATTGATATTTCATTATTGATAGTACATTAAGACCTTTTTCAGATTCTAGCTCATAAATGTGGAGAAATTGGATTCTTGTGGGTAATGATTCATTTATTTCAACTCCTCCTTTGCCCTTTTTCATTTGGCAGGATTGATTTCCTTTCTCCATATAATTTCATGTGTCACTATTCATGACTCATGAATTGACCCTCTCTTCTCTTTGTACTTTCCTTTATAAGCTAACTTCTATTCTTAAAAACAATTGAAATGCACATTAATAAAAAAAGTTGAAGATGGTATTTATGCAAATAGTTGCTTTAGTTATATTTTCTTATTAATATAAAGTTCTGTGCTTCAGATATACCTATAAAGAAATATAAAATTACCACCAGGACTATAATAGTGAGTCAAAAATTCCTCATGTGTCCAACTCTAGACCCCTCTCATAGCACATACACATCCCAGCAAATTTAATCTTGAGATATCTTTTATCCTGCAGAATGAAGAAATGGGAAATAATGGGATCTCTGCCTTCAATTTTCTAAGGCAATGCCCGTTATTAAAAATAAAAAAAAAAACAATTAATCAAATTTCCCTTGAGTTGCAGGGAAATGGGCCTCCTAAAACTCTGGCAAGCTTGGGGGTGGGTGGAGAAGGGACGTTGATTTCTCCCCTAATATTAAGACTGAGTCTTCTTGGAGCTGAGCTTGGTTGAAATAACTAGTAGAGTTTGATGCTTATAAAATTACCTTATTAAGTATTACTACTGATTATTATTCCCAACTGACGATGTAAGACCTGAGAATAAAAGGGCAGAGCCAGAGCAAGAACAAAGATTTGTAGACTGGGCAAGTCCCTATCATGTACAAATAGTGACTCTGGGACTGTCCCTTTGCCATAGTCTTTAGGGATAAAAGAAAGTTAAATTGAAATTTGTGGTGTTAGCTATTATGCTCATTGGCTTCTCTTTCCAACTCCACTTAGTTTATTAGGTTACTTTTTCTGATATGATAGTCTGAGGTTTTCCTGAAGTAGAAATTACAGATTTTGGCATGACTATCTTAAAGCTAATATAGTTGGACAAATTTTTTCTCCTTTTTTTGAATGAACATGAGGTACAACAGAAAAATAGATACCTGGACAATGTCACAGAGATCTTAATTATTTTGCTAAATTGCCTCTTGTAGACAAATCAACTGTCAAAAGCATAATACTCCACCAAAGAAAAATTTATCTGCACACAAAAATGAAATATTTTACATTCAGCTGATAGCCCAAGTTCTGAAATATCTTAATGTATTTTTAAAATTTTATTTTTCAAGTTTTAAGTGACTTGAAGATCTATCATGTCAAGAATACTTAGACCATCAAGAAGAGGAAACACTGGGAGAGGAGTCAAGATGGCGGAGAAGTAGCAGGCTGAGACTACTTCAGGTAGCGGGAGATCAGCTAGATAGCTTATCTAAAGATTACAACACCTACAAATCCAACGGGAGATAGAAGAGAAGAAGAACAGCAACTCTAGAAACAGAAAATCAACCACTTTCTGAAAAGTAGGACTGGCGGAGAAGTGAATCCAAAGCGACAGGAAGATAGACCGCGGGGGGAGGGGCCGGCTCCCAGAAAGCGGCGGAGCACAAAATCAGGACTTTTAAAAATCGTTCCGCTGAGGGACATCGCTCCAGAGGCTTAACTGGGGTGAAGCCTGCGCGGGGTCAGCGTGACCTCAGGTCCCGCAGGGTCACAGAAGGATCGGGATGTCTGAGTGTCGCAGAGCTCACAGGTATTAGAACAGGGAAGCCGGCTACAGAGACAGAGCCGAGGAGTGACTCTCAGCTCGGGGTTACCTTGAACCGGTCGCAGGCTCGGTCAGCTCGGAGCGCGGCCAGAGGCCGGGGTGGCGGGAGTCAGTGGGCGCTGTTCTCTGGGGGCGCACAGAGGAGTGGGGCGCCGGGCTCTCGGCTCCTCCGGGCCGGAGACTGGGAGGCCACCATCTTCATTCCCGCCCTCCGGAACTCTAAGGAAAGCGCTCAGGGAACAAAAGCTCCCGAAAGCAAACCCGAGCAGATTACTCAGCCCGGCCCCGGGTAAGGGCGGTGCAACTCCGCCTGGAGCAAAGACGCTTGAGAATCACTACAACAGGCCCCTCCCCCAGAAGATCAGCAAGAAACCCAGCCAGTACCAAGTTCACCTACCAAGAAGTGTAGTTTCAATACCAAGGAGAGCAGCGGAATTCCAGAGGAGGAGAAAGCAAAGCACGGAACTCATGGCTTTCTCCCCATGATTCTTTACCCTTGCAGTTAATTTTTTTTTTCTTTTTCAATTTTTTTTCTTCTTCTGCTTAATTTTTTTAACTTTTACCCTTTACTTTTTTAACATTTTTTAACTAGTTTATCTAATATATATATATATTTTTTTTCTTTTTATACTTTTTCTTTATTGGTTTTCTTTTTTTAATTATTTTTTTCTTTCTTTCTGAACCTCTTTTTATCCCCTTTCTCCCCCCTCACGATTTGGGATCTCTTCTGATTTGGCTAAAGCATATTTTCCTGGGGTTGTTGCCACCCTTTTAGTATTTTACTTGCTCCTTCATATACTCATATCTGGACAAAATGACAAGGCGGAAAAATTCACCACAAAAAAAAGAACAAGAAGCAATACCAAAGGCTAGGGACCTAATCAATACAGACATTGGTAACATGTCTGATATAGAGTTCAGAATGACGATTCTCAAGGTTCCAGCCAGGCTTGAAAAAGGCATGGAAGATATTAAAGCAATCCTCTCGGGAGACATAAAAGCCCTTTCTGGAGAAATAAAAGAACTAAAATCTAACCAAGTTCAAATCAAAAAAGCTATTAATGAGGTGCAAACAAAAATGGAGGCTCTCACTGCTAGGATAAATGAGGCAGAAGAAAGAATTAGCGATATAGAAGACCAAATGACAGAGAATAAAGAAGCTGAGCAAAAGAGGGACAAACAGCTACTGGACCACGAGGGGAGAATTCGAGAGATAAGTGACACCATAAGATGAAACAACATTAGAATAATTGGGATTCCAGAAGAGGAAACAGAGAGGGGAGCAGAAGGTATATTGGAGAGAATTATTGGAGAGAATTTCCCCAATATGGCAAAGGGAACAAGCATCAAAATCCAGGAGGTTCAGAGAACCTCCCTCAAAATCAATAAGAATAGGTCCACACCCCGTCACCTAATAGTAAAATTTACAAGTCTTAGTGACAAAGAAAAGATCCTGAAAGCAGCCCGGGAAAAGAAGTCTGTAACGTACAATGGTAAAAAATATTAGATTGGCAGCAGACTTATCCACAGAGACCTGGCAGGCCAGAAAGAGCTGGCATGATATATTCAGAGTACTAAACGAGAAAAACATGCAGCCAAGAATACTATATCCAGCTAGGCTATCATTGAAAATAGAAGGAGAGATTAAAAGCTTCCAGGACAAACAAAAACTGAAAGAATTTGCAAACAACAAACCAGCTCTACAGGAAATATTGAAAGGGGTCCTCTAAGCAAAGAGAGACCCTAAAAGTAGTAGATCAGAAAGAAACAGAGACAATATACAATAACAGTCACCTTACAGGCAATACAATGGCACTAAATTCATATCTCTCAATACTTACCCTGAATGTTAATGGGCTAAATGCCCCAATCAAAAGACACAGGGTATCAGAATGGATAAAAAAACAAAACCCATCTATATGTTGCCTACAAGAAACTCATCTTAAACCCGAAGACACCTCCAGGTTTAAAGTGAGGGGGTGGAAAAGAATTTACCATGCTAATGGACATCAGAAGAAAGCAGGAGTGGCAATCCTTATATCAGATCAATTAGATTTTAAGCCAAAGACTATAATAAGAGATGAGGAAGGACACTATATCATACTCAAAGGAACTATCCAACAAGAAGATCTAACAATTTTAAATATCTATGCCCCTAACGTGGGAGCAGCCAACTATATAAACCAATTAATAACAAAATCAAAGAAACACATAGACAATAATACAATAATAGTAGGGGACTTTAACACTCCCCTCACTGAAATGGACAGATCATCCAAACAAAAGATCAACAAGGAAATCAAGGCCTTAAATGACACACTGGACCAGATGGACATCACAGATATATTCAGAACTTTTCATCCCAAAGCAACAGAATACACATTCTTCTCTAGTGCACATGGAACATTCTCCAGAATAGATCACATTCTTGGTCCTAAATCAGGTCTCAACCATTATCAAAAGTTTGGAATCATTCCCTGCATATTTTCAGACCACAATGCTCTGAAGCTAGAACTCAATCACAAGAGGAAATTTCGAAAGAACCCAAATACATGGAGGCTAAACAGCATCCTTCTAAAGAACGAATGGGTCAACCAGGAAATTAAAGAAGAATTGAAAAAATTCATGGAAACAAATGATAATGAAAACACAACGGTTCAGAATCTGTGGGACACAACAAAGGCAGTCCTGAGAGGAAAATATATAGCGGTACAAGCCTTTCTCAAGAAACAAGAAAGGTCTCAGGTACACAACCTAACCCTACACCTAAAGGAGCTGGAGAAAGAACAAGAAAGAAACCCTAAACCCAGCAGGAGAAGAGAAATCATAAAGATCAGAGCAGAAATCAATGAAATAGAAACCAAAAAAAACAATAGAACAAATCAATGAAACTAGGAGCTGGTGCTTTGAAAGAATTAATAAGATTGATAAACCCCTGGCCAGACTTATCAAAAAGAAAAGAGAGAGGACCCAAATAAATAAAATCATGAATGAAAGAGGAGAGATCACAACGAACACCAAAGAAATACAGACAATTATAAGAACATACTATGAGCAACTCTACGCCTACAAATTTGACAATCTGGAAGAAATGGATGCATTCCTAGAGACATATAAACTACCACAACTGAACCAGGAAGAAATAGAAAGCCTGAACAGACCCATAACCAGTAAGGAGATTGAAACAGTCATCAAAAATCTCCAAACAAACAAAAGCCCAGGGCCAGATGGCTTCCCGGGGGAATTCTACCAAACATTTAAAGAAGAACTAATTCCTATTGTCCCCTGAAACTGTTCCAAAAAATAGAAATGGAAGGAAAACTTCCAAACTCATTTTATGAGGCCAGCATCACCTTGATCCCAAAACCATACAAGGATCCCATCAAAAAAGAGAACTACAGACCAATATCCTTGATGAACACAGATGCAAAAATTCTCGCCAAAATACTAGCCAATAGGATTCAACAGTACATTAAAAGGATTATTCACCACGACCAAGTGGGATTTATTTCAGGGCTGCAAGGTTGGTTCAACATCCGCAAATCAATCAATGTGATACAACACATTAATAAAAGAAAGAACAAGAACCATATGATACTCTCCATAGATGCTGAAAAAGCATTTGACAAAGTACAGCATCCCTTCCTGATCAAAACTCTTCAAAGTGTAGGGATAGACGGCACATACCTCAATATTATCAAAGCCACCTATGAAAAACCCACCGCAAATATCATTCTCAATGGAGAAAAACTGAAAGCTTTTCCGCTAAGGTCAGGAACACGGCAGGGATGTCCGTTATCACCACTGCTATTCAACATAGTACTAGAAGTCCTAGCCTCAGCAATCAGACAACAAAAGGAAATTAAAGGCATCCAAATCGGCAGAGAAGTCGTCAAACTATCACTCTTCGCAGGTGACATGATACTCTATGTGGAAAACCCAAAAGACTCCACTCCAAAACTGCTAGAACTTGTACAGGAATTCAGTAAAGTGTCAGGATATAAAATCAATGCACAGAAATCAGTTGCATTTCTCTACACCAACAACAAGACAGAAGAAAGAGAAATTAAGGAGTCAATCCCATTTACAATTGCACCCAAAACTATAAGATACCTAGGAATAAACCTAACCAAAGAGACTAAGAATCTATACACAGAAGACTATAAAGAACTCATGAAAGAAATTGAGGTAGACACAAAGAAATGGAGAAGTGTTCCATGCTCCTGGATTGGAAGAAGAAATATTGTGACAATGTCTATGCTACCTAAAGCAATCTACACATTTAATGCAATTCCTATCAAAGTACCATCCATTTTTTTCAAAGAAATGGAACAAATTATCCTAAAATTCATATGGAACCAGAAAAGACCTCAAATAGCCAAAGGAATATTGAAAAAGAAAGCCAAAGTTGGTGGCATCACAATTCCGGACTTCAAGCTCTATTACAAAGCTGTCATCATCAAGACAGCATGGTACTGGCACAAAAACAGACACATAGATCAATGGAACAGAATAGAGAGCCCAGAAATGGACCCTCAACTCTATGGTCAACTCATCTTCGACAAAGCAGGAAAGAATGTCCAATGGAACAAAGACAGCCTCTTCAATAAATGGTGTTGGGAAAATTGGACAGCCACATGCAGAAAAATGAAATTGGATCATTTCCTTACACCACACACGAAAATAGACTCAAAATGGATGAAGGATCTCAATGTGAGAAAGGAATCCATCAAAATCCTTGAGGAGAACACAGGCAACAACCTCTTCGACCTCAGCCACAGCAACATCTTCCTAGGAACATCGCCAAAGGCAAGGGAAGCAAGGGCAAAAATGAACTTTTGGGATTTTATCAAGATCAAAAGCTTTTGCACAGCAAAGGAAACAGTGAACAAAACCAAAAGACAACTGACAGAATGGGAGAAGATATTTGCAAATGACATACCAGATAAAGGGCTAGTGTCCAAAATCTATAAAGAACTTAGCAAACTCAACACCCAAAGAACAAATAATCCAATCAAGAAATGGGCAGAGGACATGAACAGACATTTCTGCAAAGAAGACATCCAGATGGCCAACAGACACATGAAAAAGTGCTCCACATCACTCGGCATCAGGGAAATACAAATCAAAACCACCATGAGATATCACCTCACACCGGTCAGAATGGCTAAAATTAACAAGTCCGGAAATGACAGATGCTGGCGAGGATGCGGAGAAAGGGGAATCCTCCTACACTGTTGGTGGGAATGCAAGCTGGTGCAACCACTCTGGAAAACAGCATGGAGGTTCCTCAAAATGTTGAAAATAGAACTACCCTATGACCCTGCAATTGCACTGCTGGGTATTTACCCTAAAGATCCAAACGTAGTGATCCGAACGGGCACGTGCACCCGAATGTTTATAGCAGCAATGTCTACAATAGCCAAACTATGGAAAGAACCTAGATGTCCATCAACAGACGAATGGATAAAGAAGAAGTGGTATATATACACAATGGAATACTATGCAGCCATCAAAAGAAATGAAATCTTGCCATTTGCGACGACATGGATGGAACTAGAGGGTATCATGCTTAGCGAAATAAGTCGATCGGAGAAATACAACTATCATATGATCTCCCTGATATGAGGGAGAGGAGATACAACATGTGGGGTTAAGGGGGTAGGAGAAGAGTAAATGGAACAAGATGGAATTGGGAGGGAGACAAACCATAAGTGACTCTTAATCTCACAAAACAAACTGAGGGTTTTGGGGGGAGGGGGCTTGGGAGGGGGTTGGGATTATGGACACTGGGGAGGGTATGTGCTATGGTGAGTGCTGTGAAGTGTGTAAACCTGGTGATTCACAGACCTGTACCCCTGGGGATAAAAATATATTATATGTTTATAAAAAATAAAATTAAAAAAAAAGAAGAGGAAACACTGCTTTGACCGATTTAAAAATCAGATTTGGCATATATTTACCATAATTTGGATATGTTGTTCAAGCATCTTAAGTCTCAATTACCTCAATGACAAAACATGGAAATAATGTTTACCCTGCAGAATTTCTATCAGAATTAGAGAATTAATATAATGTTTTACCAAAGTACTAGTCACTAAGGGGAAACACTATTCATTTTTAAGAATATATTTTAAATATTCATTGAGAGAAGGTTCAGTGCAAGGCTTAGGATAGATGGGTTAAAGTTAGATATGGTACCTCCTGGAATCTGAGAAGGCGTGAAAAAGCTAGAGTTAGAACCAAGGGAGATTAGAGACGTGTTTGGGTGTTTAAATACTACAGAAGGTCAGAATTAAAAAGTACATGTCAATTTCTTTTCTATATGGAAATCAAAGAAAAGCATTCAACTCTGCCCCTAGGATCTGAAGGAAATGATAAGACAGACATAAAAATTGAGTGCAATGGTTATCTGGGCTGGTAAACAATAAAGAATGCAAGCCAGGTACAATCAATCAATCAATACCTGCTAGATGTAACACAAACATTAAAAATAAAACAAGTTATTTTCAACATTTTGAGGAACCTCCATGCTGTTTTCCAGAGTGGTTGCACCAGCTTGCATTCCCACCAACAGTGTAGGAGGGTTCCCCTTTCTCTGCATCCTCGCCAGCATCTGTCATTTCCGGACTTGTTAATTTTAGCCATTCTGACCGGTGTGAGGTGATATCTCATGGTGGTTTTGATTTGTATTTCCCTGATGCCGAGTGATGTGGAGCACTTTTTCATGTGTCTGTTGGCCATCTGGATGTCTTCTTTGCAGAAATGTCTGTTCATGTCCTCTGCCCATTTCTTGATTGGATTATTTGTTCTTTGGGTGTTGAGTTTGCTAAGTTCTTTATAGATTTTGGACACTAGCCCTTTATCTGGTATGTCATTTGCAAATATCTTCTCCCATTCTGTCAGTTGTCTTTTGGTTTTGTTCACTGTTTCCTTTGCTGTGCAAAAGCTTTTGATCTTGATAAAATCCCAAAAGTTCATTTTTGCCCTTGCTTCCCTTGCCTTTGGCGATGTTCCTAGGAAGATGTTGCTGTGGCTGAGGTCGAAGAGGTTGTTGCCTGTGTTCTCCTCAAGGATTTTGATGGATTCCTTTCTCACATTGAGATCCTTCATCCATTTTGAGTCTATTTTCGTGTGTGGTGTAAGGAAATGATCCAATTTCATTTTTCTGCATGTGGCTGTCCAATTTTCCCAACACCATTTATTGAAGAGGCTGTCTTTGTTCCATTGGACATTCTTTCCTGCTTTGTCGAAGATGAGTTGACCATAGAGTTGAGGGTCCATTTCTGGGCTCTCTATTCTGTTCCATTGATCTATGTGTCTGTTTTTGTGCCAGTACCATGCTGTCTTGATGATGACAGCTTTGTAATAGAGCTTGAAGTCCGGAATTGTGATGCCACCAACTTTGGCTTTCTTTTTCAATATTCCTTTGGCTATTTGAGGTCTTTTCTGGTTCCATATAAATTTTAGGATTATTTGTTCCATTTCTTTGAAAAAAATGGATGGTACTTTGATAGGAATTGCATTAAATGTGTAGATTCCTTTAGGTAGCATAGACATTTTCACAATATTTATTCTTCCAATCCAGGAGCATGGAACATTTTTCCATTTCTTTGTGTCTTCCTCAATTTCTTTCATGAGTACTTTATAGTTTTCTGTGTATAGATTCTTAGTCTCTTTGGTTAGGTTTATTCCTAGGTATCTTATAGTTTTGGGTGCAATTGTAAATGGGATTGACTCCTTAATTTCTCTTTCTTCTGTCTTGTTGTTGGTGTAGAGAAATGCAACTGATTTCTGTGCATTGATTTTATATCCTGACACTTTACTGAATTCCTGTACAAGTTCTAGCAGTTTTGGAGTGGAGTCTTTTGGGTTTTCCACATAGAGTATCATGTCACCTGCGAAGAGTGATAGTTTGACGACTTCTCTGCCGATTTGGATGCCTTTAATTTCCTTTTGTTGTCTGATTGCTGAGGCTAGGACTTCTAGTACTATGTTGAATAGCAGTGGTGATAACGGACATCCCTGCCGTGTTCCTGACCTTAGCGGAAAAGCTTTCAGTTTTTCTCCATTGAGAATGATATTTGCGGTGGGTTTTTCATAGGTGGCTTTGATAATATTGAGGTATGTGCCGTCTATCCCTACACTTTGAAGAGTTTTGATCAGGAAGGGATGCTGTACTTTGTCAAATGCTTTTTCAGCATCTATGGAGAGTATCATATGGTTCTTGTTCTTTCTTTTATTAATGTGTTGTATCACATTGATTGATTTGCGGATGTTGAACCAGCCTTGCAGCCCTGGAATAAATCCCACTTGGTCGTGGTGAATAATCCTTTTAATGTACTGTTGAATCCTATTGGCTAGTATTTTGGCGAGAATTTTTGCATCTGTGTTCATCAAGGATATTGGTCTGTAGTTCTCTTTTTTGATGGGATCCTTGTATGGTTTTGGGATCAAGGTGATGCTGGCCTCATAAAATGAGTTTGGAAGTTTTCCTTCTATTTCTATTTTTTGGAACAGTTTCAGGAGAATAGGAATTGCACTGCTGGGTATTTACCCTAAAGATACAAATGTAGTGATCCGAAGGGGCACATGCACCCGAATGTTTATAGCAGCAATGTCTACAATAGCCAAACTATGGAAAGAACCTAGATGTCCATCTACAGACGAATGGATAAAGAAGATGTGGTATATATACACAATGGAATACTATGTAGCCATCAAAAGAAATGAAATCTTGCCATTTGCGACGACGTGCTTGGAACTAGAGGGTATCATGCTTAGCGAAATAAGTCAATCAGAGAAAGACAACTATCATATGATCTCCCTGATATGAGGGAGAGGAGATGCAACATGGGGGGTTGAGGGGGTAGGAGAAGAGTAAATGAAACAAGATGGGATTGGGAGGGAGACAAACCATAAGTGACTCTTAATCTCACAAAACAAACTGAGGGTTGATGGGGGGAGGGGGTTGGGAGAGGGGGTGGGGTTATGGATATTGGGGAGGGTATGTGCTATGGTGAGTGTTGTGAAGTGTGTAAACCTGGCGATTCGCACACCTGTACCCCTGGGGATAAAAATATATGTTTATAAAGCTGTAAAAAAAAAAAAAAGAAAGAAAGGATGAATACCCAAGTTTTGTAGCAACATGGACGGGACTGGAAGAGATTATGCTGAGTGAAATAAGTCAAGCAGAGAGAGTCAATTATCATATGGTTTCACTTATTTGTGGAGCATAACAAATAGCATGGAGGACAAGGGGAGATGGAGAGGAGAAGGGAGTTGAGGGAAATTGGAAGGGGAGGTGAACCATGAGAGACTATGGACTCTGAAAAACGATCTGAGAATTTTGAAGGGGTGGGGGGTGGGAGGTTGGGGGCACCAGGTGGTGGGTATTGTAGAGGGCACGGATTGCATGGAGCACTGGGTGTGGTGCAAAAATAATGAATACTGTTATCTTGAAAAAATAAAAAAATTTAAAAAAAAAATAAAACAAGTTAGAAAATTAGATCTTTCTCCTGCCCCAGTGAGAAAGCTCAGCATTTTGGGAACTCCATACTGAGTCTCTTAAAACTATACCTACCATCCCCAGCAAGTGGGGTTGGAAATACTATTGTCCCTGGCGCAGTCAGGAAGTATACCACTCAGAATCCTTGCAAATTCTGAAGATTGGCCAAAATTGCAGGCAGATGCAATTAGTAGGTTAGGTATGCACAAAAACATACAGCCAACAGATATTCAGAAGACCAAAGGGGCCTCTCCATTGTGCAGACAACACAGAACTCGGTATAGATGATACTCTTCAGGCAGAGCCACAACTTGTGACTGGCTTAGAGAATTTACCTCTGGATTTATTAATATGGGAGTTTTCTGAGAAGTTGATCAGAACAATTTCATTAAAAATAATACCAGCACCTTTTGAGCTTAACAACAATAGTTTTAAGAGCAATGGAAGAAGTTAGCAATATTCTGTGTTAGTGAGGGTATGGGAAATTGGTATTCTCGCTCATCAAGATAGGAAAGGAAAATTATTGTGGAAGAAAATTTGGCCTATGAACTGTTTGTAGTTCTGTTTTCTTTTGAATATGTATATATATATATATATATATATATATATATATACACATACATATACATATATATATATGTATATATATACACATACATACACATATATATATTTTTTTAATTTTAAGTAGGCTCCAGACCCAACATGGGGCTTGAACTCACAGCACTGAGATTAACAGTTGCTTGCTCTACCAGCTGAGCCAGCCATGCACCCCATACTGTCCATAGTTTTTGAACCAATAAATTAAGATTTAGAAATTTCCCTTTAAGATTTTTATTTATTTATTTGACAGAGAGAGACATAGCAAGAGAGGAAGCACAAGCAGAGGAAGTGGAAGAGAGAGAAGCAGGCTTCCCGCTGAGCAGAGAGCCCAATGTGGGGCTGGATCCCAGAACCCTGGGATCATGACCTGAGTCGAAGGCAGATGCTTAATGACTGAGCCACCCAGGCACCCCAAGATTTAGAAATTTCTTAGAGGATATACAGACGCACATAATTATTTACATACAAGACATGTTCACCTTTGCCTGACTTCAATTAACAAAAAACAAACTGGACATTTTCTGTTATCCTCTCCACCTATTGTTATTACATATACTATTTAACCTGCCTCAAATACCTTCGTATCTTCTCTTCCTTACCTAACTTGGGCTTTTCCTTTAAGACATAGCTCATTTCTCACCTTCTCTAGGAAGCTTTTCCTGACATCCCAGACAAGATACAAGGTTCCTTCTCTGAAGTCCCATAAAGATTTCCACATATTTTTTTATCATTGTGCTTATCACATTACATTAAATCTATTTAAGTGATTTTCTCTGTACCAAAGCACAAAATCTTGAGGTATGCAAAAAACAGTTTTTGAATTGAACTAAAGTGAACTATATAACCAAATAGAGACTATAGTAGAGACAGTTTTGGGGAAGATGCGTAATCAGCTTAGATATGTTGAATTTGCAGTAGATGTAAAATATTCAGGGGGAAATTTCAAGAACTGTTTGGAAAATTGGGATATGGAAATTCACATCTGGGGATCAAGAAAGATTCCAGTACAAGAGAGATTACCTGTAAGCTCTAGCTATTTATTTAGAAGTAGCACTTTTTTTTAAAGGATGAGAATATTAAGGAAAAATGTAGAAAAAGAGAAAAGAAAGCAGCAGAAAGAACCTTAGGAAGAACCTGCAGTTAACCATTTGAAGGAGCAGGCAGTGGGTTTGAAAGATATATGGAGAGGACAATGTTCAAATCACAGGTTGCAAAGATGAGTAATCTATACTATTATTTCTTGTTATTGTTTATGATTAGAGCTATGGTTCTCAATGTGGGACAATTCTGTCCCTCAAAAAATCTTTTACAATATCTGAAGACATTTTTTTGTCACAAGTAGGGGAGTAGAGATGGGATGAGGGGAGAGATGCTATTAGAATATGTTGGGCAGGTGACAGAGATGCCACCTGTATTAATTTGTTAAGACTCCCCAACTCACATACCACAGATTGAATGACCTAAAGAACACAAACTAACACAAACTTATTTTCTCACAGCTCAGTAGGCTATATGTCCAACAACAAGATGCCTTCAAGGGGGGCGCCTGGGTGGCTCAGTGGGTTAGGCCCCTGCCTTCGGCTCGGGTCATGATCCCAGGATCCTGGGATCGAGCCCCACATCGGGCTCTCTGCTCAGCGGGGAGCCTGCTTCCCCCTCTCTCTGTCTGCCTCTCTGCCTACTTGTGATCTCTCTCTCTGTGTCAAATAAATAAATAAAATCTTAAAAAAAAAAAAAAAGATGCCTTCAAGGTTTGGTTCCTCCTGAGGTCTCTCTCCTTGGCTTACAGATGGTAGCTTTCTTGCTATGTACTCACTTGGCCTGTGTAGTCTGTGTGTACAACCCCCATGTCTTTCTGGGTGTCCTGATTCTGACCCAGCATATGGGTCAGAATGATTCATGCTCACCTAAATGAACTTATGGCAATGTAATTAACCCTTTGAAGTCTCTATCACCAAACACAGTCAGAATACTAAGGGTTAGGGCTTGCACATATGGATTTAGAGGGAAAACAATTCATTTCACAACACTCTGCCCTCTAGATACCCTAGAATTGATGTCCTTCTCACAAGCAAAATATATTCACCCCACCCGAACAGCCCAAATTATTTTTTTTAAATATTTATTTATTTATTTGACAGACAGAAATCACAAGTAGGCAGAGAGGCAGGCAGAGAGAGAGAGGGGGAAGCAGGCTCCCTGCTGAGCAGAGAGCCCGATGTGGGGCTCGATCCCAGGACCCTGAGATTATGACCTGAGCCAAAGGCAGAGGCTTTAACCCACTGAGCCACCCAGGTGCCCCTCTTTAGGAGTTTTATGGTTTCAGGACACAAATTTAGGTCTTTAATCCAGTTTGAATTTATTTTTGTGTATGGTGAAGAAAGTAGTCCAGTTTCATTCTTTTTCATGTAGCTGTCCAGTTTTCCCAACACCATTTGTTGAAGAAACAGTCTTTTTTCCAACAGGCCGTCTTTCTGTTTTGTTGAAGATTAATTTGACCATACAGTTAAATGTCATTTCTGGGTTTTCTAGTCTGTTCCACTGATCTTTGTGTCTATTTTCCTGCCAGTATCATTCTCTTTTGATGATTACAGCTTTGTTGGTTTTTGTTGTTGTTGTTGTTGTTGTTTTTAAAAGAGTTTATTTAATTACTTGAGAGAGACTGAGAGAGAAAGAGAACATAAGTGGGACAGAAGCAGAGGGAGAAGCAAACTCCCCACTAAGCAGAGAGCCTGATGCAGTGGTTTATCCCAGACCCTGGGATCATGACCTGAGCTGAAGGCAGATGCTTAACTGACTGAGCCACCCAGGTGCCGCATTACTACAGCTTTGTAATGTAACTTGAAGTCCAGAATTCTGATGTCTCCAGCTTTGCTCTTCTTTTTCAAGGTTGCTTTGTTATTCACAGTCTTTTGTGGTTCCATGCACATTGTAGGAATACTTGTTCTAGTTCTGGGAAAAATGCTAGTGGTATTTTGATAAGGATTGCATTAAATGTATAGATTGCTTTCGGTAGTATAAATATTTTAACAAGATTTTTTCTTCCAATTCATGAGCACGGGATATCTTTCCATTTCTTTGTGTCATCTATTTCATCAGTGTTTTATAGTTTTCAGAGTCTTTCACGTTTTTTAAACTTAATTTTATTTTTTCAGTGTTCCAAGATTCATTGTTTATGCAGCACACCCAGTGCTCTATGCAATACGTGCCCTCCTTAAAACCCATCATCAGGCTCACCTAATCCCCCACCCCCTTCCCTCCAAAACCCTCAGTTTGTTTCTCAACAGTCTCTCATGATTGTCTCCCCCTCTGATTTCCCCCAATTCACTTTTCCTTTCCTTCTCTTAATGCCCTCCATGTTGTTCCTTATGCTCCACAAATAAATGAAACTACATAATTGACTCTCTCTGCTTGACTTATTTCACTCAGCATAATCTCCTCCAGTCCCATCCATGTTGATACAAAAGTTGGGTATTCATCCTTTCTGGTGAAGGCATAATATTCCATTGTATATATGGACCATATCTTCTTTATCAGTAATGTGGCTGGATACAAAATCAATGCATAGAAGTCAGTTGTTTTCTTATACACTAATAATGAAAATTTAGAAAGGGAAATTAGGAATCAATTCCATATACTATGGCACCAAGAACTAAGATATCTGGGATTAAACCTAACCAAAGAGGTAAAGGATCTGTACTTAAGGAACTACAGACACTCATAAAAGAAACTGAAGAAGACACAAAAAGATGGAAAAGCATCCATGCTCATTGATCAGAATAATAAACATTGTTAAAATGTCTCTACTGCCTAGAGCAATCTATACTTTCAATGCCATCCTGATCAAAATTAAACTAGTATTTTTCAAAGTGCTGGAACAAACAATCTTAAAATTTTTATGGAATTAGATGAGACCCCGAATTGCTAAGGAAATGGTGAAAAAGATATACAAAACTGGGAGCATCACGTTGCCTGATTTCAAGCTTTACTACAAAGCTGTGATCACCAAGACAGCATGGTACTGGCACAAAAACAGACACATAGACCAGTGGAACAGAGTAGAAAGTCCAGATACAGACCCACAACTCTATGGTCAAATAATCTTTGACAAAGCAGGAAAAAATAGCCAGTGGAAAAAAGACAGTCTCTTCAATAAATGGTGCTGGGAAAATTGGACAACTATGTGTAGAAGAATGAAACTTGACCATTCTCTTACACCATACACAAAGATAAACTCAAAATGGATAAAAGACCTCAACGTGAAGCAGGAATCTATCAAAATCTTGGAGGAGAACATAGGCAGTAACTTCTTCGACATCGGCCACAGCTTACTTCTTTGAAGACACTTCTCCAAAGGCAAAGGAAACAAAAGCGAAAATGAACTTTTGGGACTTCATCAAGACCAAAAGTTTCTGCACAGCAAAGGAGTCCTTCACTTCTTTGATTAGGTTTATTCCTAGGTATCTTATTGGTTTGGGTACAACTAGCCATAAATGGAGTTGTTTTCTGTTCCTCTTCCTGCTGTGTCTTTGTTGGTGTATAGAAATGCAACAGATTTCTATATATCGATTTTGTATCCTGTGACTTTACTGAATTTGTATATCAGTTCTAGCAGTTTTTTGGTGGTGTCTTTCTGGTTTTCCATATATAGTATCACGCCATCTGCAAATAGTGAAAGTTTTACTCCTTTCTTGCCAATCTGGTTTCCTTTTATTTCTTTTTGTCTTACTGCTATAGCTAAGACTCCTAGTACTATGTAGAATAAAAGTGGTGAAGATGGACATCCTCCTTCATTCCTGGCCATAGAGGAAAAGCTCTCAGTTTTTTCCAATAAGGATATTAGCTGTGGGCCTTTATTATGTTGAGGTATGTTCCCTCTAAACATACGGTGTTGAGGACTTTTATCATGAATCAATGTTGTATTTTGCCAAATGCTTTTTCTGCATTTATTGAAATGATCATATGGTTCTTATCCTCTTATTTATCTCTCTGTTGATCAATTCATTTTTTATCCTAAAGAAGACATAACTTTATTAATGTAGAAACAATAAAGATTTCAAACGAACCTGCAATTATTCTTTTGAAACACCAAAAAAAAAAAATGGTCCTTATTTTCAGGTGGATACACTGTTAATTCTATAATAACATTTACAGTGTCATCCCTGTTGTTCTTCAGGACCCAGATGCCTTTGCTTCTGACACTTTTGCTTGTGACATGACCAATTCTCTGTCCTTAACCTCTGCATATGTTTCCTCAACCTCTTCCTCCTCATTCTCCTCCAGTACAGTTGGAGTCTGTGTGTTTTCCTGCATGTTTGAGACAGCTTCACCTTCAACTTTGAATGTATCATCAGCAGATAGTTGTGCCAGCTGAGACAAATCCTTGATCTTGGCTTCCTCAAAAACTATGTAGGTATCTGAAACTGGGCTCTTGCAGACATCTGGTTTTGTGGTGGGATATTCTTAGACTTCCGGATAGTGATTCTAGTGACTCCTTTAACCTGTTGTAGACCCATTTCCATAACTTCTTTTCACTCCGGTTCTGTTTTGCTTTACTGACTTGTTCTTTATCAATTTCAGCTGCTGCTGCCAGATGGGCTTATGCAGTTGCCAGTGTGGAATCTTGTTCCTCAAGTTTTGATTCATCAGCATTGGATTCTATTCCAGACCCAGTCTCAGTCTGGGGCTATGGTAACTCCTGATTTTTACCAGGGGTGGTTTCAGCTGGCATTGTGTGCAGGAAACATGAAAACAAGATGGCAAGAGAAAGGGAGCAAGTGAGAGTGTAGCCAGGCTTACTGCAGAGGGATTATCCTTTCTTTTATTAATGTGATTATCACATTGATTGATTTGTGAATACTGAACCACTCTTGAAACCCAATTATAAATCCCTCTTGATTGCAGTGAATGATTTTTTTAATGTATTGTTGGGTTTCATTTGTTAGTATTTTGTAGGCTAATGCTGATCTTCTGGAATGAAATTTGAAGTTTTCTTCCTTTTTCTATTTTTTTAGAATAGTTTGAGAAGAAAAGGTTTTAACTCTTTTTTAAATGTTTGGTAAAATTTGTGAAGCCATCTGGTCCTGGACTTTTGTTTGTTGGGAGATTTTCTATTACTGCTGGTTATTGGTCTGTTCAAGTTTTCTATTTCTTCCTATTTCAGTTTTGGTGCATTTATGTTTCTAGGAATTTATCTATTCCTTTAAGGTTGTCCAATTTGTTGATATAGCTTTTCATAATAATCTCATAATTTTTTATATTTCTCCTAATTCGTGATTTTATTTATTTGGGTCCCTTATGTTTTCTTTTTGATAACTCTTGGTAGAGGTTTATCAATTTTATTACTTTTCTCAAAATATCAACTACTGATTTCATTGATCTGTTCTTTTTTTTTATTTTTTTAGTTTCAAAAGCATTTATTTCTGCTATAGTCTGTGTTATTTCCTTCTATCTTCTGGCTTTAGGCTTTGTCTGTCATTCTTTTTCTAGCTTCTTTAGGTGTAAGGTTAGGTTGTTTAATCAAGATTCTTCTTGTTTCTTGAAGTAGGCCTGTATTGCTATACAATTCTCTCTTAGGGCCACTTTTTTTCCATCCCAAAGCTTTGGACCACTGTGTTTTCATTTTCATTTGCTTCCACGAACTTTTTTTTGTTATATTTCCTGGCTGAACATTCATTGCTTAGTAGCATATTATTTAATCTCCATTATTTGTGGTCTTTTCAGAGTTTTGGTTTTTTGGATTTTGCTACTCTGACTTTCTTATCTATTTGTACAATATATATTTCTCCATCCCCTTGCATTCAATCTGCAGATGTCTTTAGGTCTCAAATGTATCTCTAGAGGCAACATATAGATAAGTTTGTTTTTTTACCCATTCTGACAACCTATGTCTTTTGATTGGAGCATTTAGCCCATTTACATTCACAGTAGCTATTGATAGATATGTACTTATTGCCATTTTATTACTTCCTTTGGGGTTATTTCTCAAGATTTTTCTCTGATTCTTTTTTCTGTTACTCCCTTTCTTGTTTTGTTGATTTTCTTTAGTGATATATTTGGATTTCTTTCTCTCTATCCTTTGCATGTTTATTAGTGGTTTTTATATATGATTACCATTAGGTTTGTATATAACTACTTCTGCAAATAGCAATCTATATTAAGTTGATGGTCATTTAAGTTTGAACTCATTCTTTTATGCTCTCCTCCCCACAAACAGTCCCAAATTCTTAACCCATTCTAGCATCAACTCTAAGTTCCAAATCTCATCTAATATCATGCAAATGAAGTGGGATGTGACTCAAGATATGATTCATCCTGAGGCAGAAATTTCTCTCCAGTTATGATCCTGTGAAAACAGACAAGTAATAGACTTCCAAAATATAATGGTGGACAAACTAAGACAGATATTCTCATTCCAAAAGGCAGAAATAAGAAAGAAAAAGGGACCAAGGATCTGAATCAAATCATTCCATTCAAATCAGATCCATTTGCGTTGGTGGTATAGTGGTGAGCATAGCTGCCTTCCAAATCAGATCCATTAGGTCAGAAGGTTCAATAACTGATCCCATTTAAAAATGTTTTTCTTAAAAATCTCCTCAGCTAAATGTCCATTCACAAATTCTACCTTCCACATAACACTAGAACACAATTCAGCTAAATCCTTTGCCACTTTCCTCCAATGTTTAATAACATGTTCCTCATTTCCATCTGAGATCTCACTAGAAACATCTTTAATGTCTACATTTCTACCAACAACTTCTTGAATGCGATCTAGACTCTTGCTAACAGGCACTCCAAAAGTCTGCTAGCTTCTGCCTATCACCTAATTCCAAAACCACTTCTATAATTTTGGTTATTTGTTACAGCAGCACTCCATTTCTCAGTACCAAATTCTGGATTTTTCAGGGTTCTCTAGAGAAATAGAATGAATTAGAGAGAGAGAGAGAGAGAGATGGAGAAAGAGAAAGAAAAAGAGAAAGAGGGAGAGAAAGTGAGGTTTAAAGGAACTGGCTCACACAACTTTGGAGGCTTGGTAAATCCAAAATATGATAGGGTAGGCTGGCAGGTTGGATACTCAGGGAAAAGTTACAGTTCAAGTCCAAATCCTTTCTTGTTAGGGAGAGGTCAGTATTTATTCTGTTGAGGTCTCTACCTGATTGGATGAGACCCAACCCCAATGTGTTTTATTCAAAATCCACCAATTCAAATGTTATTCGCACACAGAAAAACACATTCATAGAAATATCTAGAACATGTCAATATATGGGTGCCATGGCCTAGCTGAGTTGACACGTAAAATTAACCATCACATGGCCTCACCCGACAATGCATAAGGCATTTCTCCATAACAAAAAATTATCTGGCCCAGAACATCATTAGCACTAAAGTTGAGAAAGCCTAGTCTCAATTTCTGGGAAGATTATGAGGACATTATAATGAGCATTACATAAATAATAGCACCTATAACAATAATATAAATAATAAAAAGGAAGGAAGGAAGAGAGGGAGGGAGGGAGAGGGAAGGAAAGAAAGGGAGGGAGGGGGGAAGAAAAGAAAGGAAGGGGAGGCAAGAGGAAGGGAGGGGAGGGAAAGGAAGAAAGAGAAGAATTTAGACACCCTGAAGGTGAAAATGTGATATACTCTCTCTTTAAGCCACTCTCAGGTCCCACTAGAAGATCTCTGAGAATAGTGGGTAAACTCAATAAATGTCATTGATTAACAGTAAGTGAGCCCTATGAGTGTGACCACTAGGAGAGGTATATCACCAGTATGTTTTATTTAATTTCACAATATTTCATGGGAGAACTTTTTTCTTAGCCATAGGTTTACTATATACATTTCAAAGGTTAACAATTAAAATAACAGATTTGGCTTTTTTTTTTTCCCTATCAGCCTCAATCACTTTAGAGTGTTTTGTTTGTTTGTTTGTTTCTGAGAGTCCTTTGTTCCCTTAAAGCACAAGTAGGGGTTTTTATTTGGAAATAAGAGTACTTTGGCCAAATACACCTATATAATAATCAGACAGTCTATAGATTTAAAAATTAGTATTCTCACAAATAATAAATCAAGGAGATGCATCCTTAAAAGGGCTTAGTTTGAGTTTTCTGAACTAAGAAAACTTTAAAAAAATAGTTCAAGCATGAATCGTGGTGTTATTTATTAGGTTTTCTCCCATAAAATCATTGCTTTATAATTACTAAATTAAAAAGCCTATTTATTATTCTAAAAACTTATAGCCTTGAATGTTTTAGTTTTGTATTATACAAAAATTTTGACAAAAATTTTGTTATAACTGTATCTGGTCATTTTTTTTATTAGATATGAATTAATTACTTAAGACACCCAAATCCTTTCTTTAAAAAAATGTTATGTTGCATTCACTATATGGAATTTCACAATTTACTGTGATTGAAGCAGTAAGTGGAGCTGAGAGCATTGAGTCCACAGAGGTTTCAATGAAGTAATCAATGAAGTACGAATGATAATTCCAAAACAGCTGAAAGGCTATCTGTGGTGCAAATATGCTGTCAAAAACTGGATTCTCTTTTTTCCTGAGTATTAAGCACTTGTTTCTAGGTATTTAACTCACCCCTTTAACTTTTTAGTTCACTAAGGTTCACTCACAGAGAAACCGAATGGTCGAATGGTTGACTTTCTTGAGGGACTGTTAGCCATACCTTCTTTAAGTTATCACTTCCTTATGAAATACAGCAATAATCCTCAAATTCTGCCCGGAGCCATTCATATATTTAAAGAAAAATCTGAACTTTACAGGACATTTCTCAGGCTGGTTGATGATGCCCAAATGGTTCTTCTTTGGTCTGAGCAATGTAAGGTGATCATAATGACAATTTTCACATTTTTTACATTAAAATAAAGAAACTCATACAATGGGTTTTGCTCTCCTTGCAAGTTTGAGTCAAGCGTTTTTAGTTATAAGGAAGACATAAGAAAAGCTAATTGATTTGGATCTCTAGTTAAATCCTGACTGGTTATCAATGAATAAGGAAAGAGGATAGAGTAAATGTAGCCTACTGAAGGTCAAGTGATACTTGTTTAAACATCATTTATAGCACTGGTTAAGACCACTCAAATTAATCAACTACAAACCAAAGAAAAATTACCCTAGCTCTGAAACACAATGAAATCCAAATATGCAAATATAACATGACATTGGCCAAACCCATGTTTCCCATTTGAAAGATTTCTTTTCTAGAAATGTTTGGTTTTATTTGTAAGATATTTAATGGCACAGTAGTCACATTATTCAAAGAAATATCAAGTCTAACTCCTAACAAAGTAGAAGTAGAATTTATACCTTTCTTTGAGTTGAACTATGAGGGTTCTTTTAATAAACTCTTTATTTTGGAATTTATTTACAGAAAAGTTGCAAAGATAGTACAGAGTTCCTATCTACCCCTCATCTAGTTTCCCTTATTAACAGTTTACATTGCAACAGTACATGATTCAAAACAAGAAACTGACATTGGTACATATATTGGTTTCCTAAGGCTGCTGTAATAAACTATCACAAACCTGTAGCTTAAAACAACTCACACCTACTCTCCCACAGTTCTGGAGGCCAGAGAATAAAAACAAGATATTCCCAGGGCCACACTTTCTCTGAAGACTTTGAGGAAGATTTCATTCTTTGCCTCTACCAGCTTGTGGTGGTTGGTGGAATTTCTTGATTTGTGGCTCTACTCTCCACCTCCATCATCACATTGCTACCTTCTCATCTCTGTGTTTATCTTGTAAGGAACATGTCATTGGATTTAACTCACCCAGATAGTCTAGAATGATCTTATCTGGAGATCCTTAGTTATACCTGCAAAGATACTTTTTCCAAGTAAGGTAACATTCACAAATTCCAGGGATTAGGACATGGACATATATTTTGAGTGGGTAATCATTCAATCTATTCAGATTATAATTAACTAAACACCAGTTTTTGCGTCAATGTTATCTTTCTATTCCAGTACCAAATTAGGAGCATCACAACGCATTTATTGCCATGTCTCACATTCCCTCTCATCTGTGACAGTTCCTAGCCTTAACTTCTTCTTCATGACCTGGAGAATCTTGAGATATACTGGCCAGCTATTCCACAGAAAACCCCCAGTCTGGGTTTGCCTAATGCCTTTCACATGATTAGACTGGTTTATAGATTTGGAGAAATTACAGGGATGAAATACTTTTATTGTCACATTCTGTCAGGAATACATGATGTCCACATAACATCACTGCAGATGTAAATTTTCATCACTGGTTTAAGGTAGTTTATGCTGGGTTTTCCCAACCTGGCTGTGTGTGTGTGTGTGTGTGTGTGTGTGTTCCCTACTCTAGTCTACAGAATTGAGTCACTAAGACCAGCCCATGGAGAGTGGGGAATGGATGTGGGAGATTGAAGCTGTAATTTTCGTAAAGTGAAATAGCTACATATATTATTCAGAATTCTTCTATAACTTCTCCCTCATTTACTTATTCTTAATCATTTTAATATCAGTGTAGACACATATATTTATATTTGGGTTATGATTCAATACATTATCTATTTTGTCTTTTAAATTTTTCCAGCTTTGCCAATTGAGAGTTCTTTCAGATTGGCTCCTGTGTCTCTACGACATATCTGCATTCTTCTGTTTTGTTTTTTTTTAAATTTTTCCTTCTCTTTTTTTGAGTACTTCTTTACTTTCTGGTACTACAAGATGTCCCAGACTTATCTTGTTTTGGTGGTTTACTTGTCAAAGCCAAATAAAATATTAAATATTCAAGACTTTGGTTTTACTTGTCTGGAATGATAGAGAGCACTCTCCTATTAATACCTCATAGAACCATAGTAAGTAAAGAGAGTGGCACAGTTTCATAAAGTATTAAACAAATAGCCAACATAAAGAGTTATGTGAGATAGTTACTCTTCTTAAAAATAAAATGTTCATAGGCCACCTGGGTGGCTCAGTGGGTTAAGCCTCTGCCTTGGGCTTGGATCGATCCCAGGGTCCTGGGATCGAGCCCCACATCGGGCTCTCTGCTCAGTGGGGAGCCTGCTTCCCCCTCTCTCTCTGCCTGCCTCTCTGCCTACTTGTGATCTCTCTCTGTCAAACAAATAAATAAAATCTTTAAAAAAAAATGTTCAAGCCTCCAGCAGAAAACTAAGCAGTTACATTGAATTCTAGTAATAGAGTCAGCAACCTTTAGTTTCAGCACAACCTCAGCTGAGACTGTCAATTCCCTATTGGTACAAACCATGATTAGCTATAAGCTTGCGGCACCCTTCTCACTTGCTTTTAACCTTTGTCAGTGTTTGTAAATTTATAGATGCTGCGCTATCATAAAATCATCAGTTGAATAACATACCATTTTCATTTAACAGTTTTGGCCCTTGAGACTCTAGAAAAGTTTTACAGTGTAGATGTAAGTCACTTATCCCAGAAATGAATGAAATGAAATGAAATGAAATGAAATGAAATGAAATGAATGAATGAAATGAAATGAAATGAAATGAAACTGCCTATGGAAACCTACTGGTAGACATATAAAATAAACAGTACTATGCAGAATTCTAACTTGTGTGTTTATTTATATTTTCCCTGGAAGAGGGGAGCAAAGAGAAATTTATCTGGTTATTGTTGGACTTTCTGCTAGCCAAGAAAGTCCTACAAGTACTTGGTCAAGAACACACTAAAAAAGCTAGAATTAAGGCACTATAGCAATAAGAATTACTTCAATAATAGAAGACTTATATACATATATACATATGTACATATGTATATACTTATATACATATATAAAGATATAAATATATACAGAGAATGAATGTTTATTATGTCTATAATATACAATGTATATACATGCTTATTTCATTACCAAATAGTTCTGTCAGATGGGTAAGGAAACTATTCCATACATTGTCTCTACTCTGGGAATAAGGATGTCTGCAGTAAGATGGGCTGAATTTCTTGGTGCAATCATTCTCCTTTACTTACAGAGCACAAGGATTCAGGAATGTCTTCTGAATCTTTTATATTAACAATACATGTACAAAAAAATCACAAAGTATGCTATATATCTGAAATGTTCTTTTGGAACATATAAGGCTCTCATCATTTTTTTTTAAAGATTTTATTTATTATTGACAGAGATTACAAGTAGGCAGAGAGGCAGGCAGAGAGAGAGAGAGAGGAGGAAGCAGGCTCCCTGCTGAGCAGAGAGCCCGATGTGGGGCTTGATCCCAGGACCCTAGGATCATGACCTGAGCCAAAGGCAGAGGATTTAACACACTGAGCTACCCAGGCGTCCCAAGGCTCTCATCCTTATGAGAAATTTATAAAGAGCTACAAAGTAGTTAACCTCCTAAATTCAAGTTGTGCTTAAAAACTCAATGTGCTTACAGCCTGATTAAACAGTTTCCAAAATTCAGTATGACATATAAAAATATTCTAAATTCTCAAAATGTTATTTGAAGGAAATTATGTGTGTATTAAAGTCAAGGTACAAAATATGTGTGCTACTTCCTCTAAAAGAAGGAGTCCTTTCCTTTCAATTCAGTACATTTTAACGAGATGTGCATTGTAAGAATATAAATGGAGAGACATGACATGATGTGCTCTTTTGTTTTATGGCATGGAAATTTTTTAAATAGTGTATTTTTGCCTTGTTATTTCCACAAAAAGCACTTAGCAACCTTCATATTTTCAACATCATTTCATGACAAGACAAAGAGAAGAGTAATCTGTGGGTGGCACTTCAAAATGATAATCAGAGGAGTGTGATAAGAAAGAACATCATGTCAGCTGTTAGGATGTTCCCCAACTATACTTCTTGAAGAGTCAGAATAAATGTCTTTGTGATTCCTTATCATATAGACTGAATTTACTTTTGATATCTAAAGGAAGTCACTAATTTTAAAGGAGAGGGCCTCACAACTAACGTAGCAGGTTTAAAAGAGCAAAGGGAGGAGGAAATTATGTAGTCAACCTATTTAGGAATTTTATTCCTTTGCTCGTCACATTAGCTTTCTTTTATTCTTCAAGACAAATGTGATCTAAAATATCACTGAACATGAATTGTGGATAACTCTGAAGAATTACTCTAGATGTATTCTGATGTTTGCTTTTTAGGTACAGTAATGAAATCACCATCCCTAAGACTTAATTAATGCTAAAACTGGAAATTATTCTATTTCTTCTCACCTTCAGAATTTTGGTGAATGAAAAAAAAAAGAATTTTGGTGAATGCTGATTCTCTAGATTTTCCAATTATAAAAGGAACAGCATGTAAATCTGACTCCATTCCTTCTTTTTTTTTTTTTTTTTCAAAGAAAAGATGTATTTATTTGAGAGAGAGTGAGAGTGAAGGAGTAGAGGGGTGTGGGAGGAATAGAATCTCAAGCAGACTCCCTGATGAGTGCAGAGCCCTGTGCAGGACTCAGTCTCACCACCCTGAGATCATGACCTGAGCTGAAATCAAGAGTCTGATGCTTGGGCACCTGGGTGGCTCAGTGGGTTAAGCTTCTACCTTCAGCTCAGGTCATGATCTCAGGGTGCTGGGATCTGAGTCCCGCATCGGGCTCTCTGCTCAGCAGGGAGCCTGCTTCCCCCCCCCCTCTCTCTGCCTGCCTCTCTGCCTACTTATGATTTCTCTCCCTCTCTGTCAAATAAATATTAAAAAAGAAAAAAAAAAAGAGTCTGATGCTTATCTAACAGAGCCACCCAGGTGCTTCTGACTGTTTCTTATATTTCTGCCATACACATAGCATTAAGTGCTGGCATTGTACAACATTCTGCTTCTTTTTATTTCTCACCTGAGTTTTATATTTAAATGGGATTCAAATAGGCAAGATATAGTTGATATTTTTTATCTGTTCTGATAATCTGTCTTTTTATCACTGTAGTTAGACCATTCAGATTTGAAGTGATTACTGATATAATTGGACTAATAATGAAGCTTTTTGTAACTATTTCCTGCATTTGTGTTTTGTTCCTTTTTGCTTACCCTCTTTGTCTTCTCTCATTTTAACTGAGCATTTTACATGATAGTATTTTATCAACTCTCCCAGCATATCAATTATACCTTTATTTTATTGCTCATGGATTTCTTATTATAATGTACATTTTTAATTAAGCCAGTTTTATCTCCAAATAACACTGTACCATTTCAAGTACCTTTTAACAGAGTATTTCTAATGGTTCCTTTGTATCCCTTATGACACTGCTATCTGCTATCGACTGAATTGTGTACCCACCTCCACACCCCTTGCACAAATTCATATGTTGAACCCCTCACCTCCAATGTGATGGTATTTGGAGATAGGGCCTTTGGGTGGTAATTACGTTTTGAAGGAATCATGAGGGTGGGGCATGATTTTATGATGGGAAGAGAAAAGAAAAGAAAGAAAAAAAGCGGAGCACATTCTCTCTCTCAGCCATGTGAAGACACAGAAATAATACAGCCATCTAGACTCCAGGAAGAAGACTTTCACCAAGCCAATGGGCCACCACCCTTCTCTTAAACTTCCCAGCCCCCAGAACTGTGAGAAATAAATGTTTGCTGTTTAAACCACCCAATAGGTGGCATTTATTTATAGCAGACTAATACTCTACCATTTATTTCACTTAACCATATGCTATAATCACCTGGATACAGTGTTATTATTATTATTATTTTAAGGACTATAACCCAATCCTCTTCCTTTCTTAATGTAGATCCAAGTTTCTGACCCTCATCTTTCCTCTTCCTAAAGAACTACTTATCATGTTTGTTTCAGAACATGTCTTTTGGCCATAAATACCCTCAGTATCTGGGTTTCTTCTAAGATTTTCTCTTTGTTTCCTGCAATTTGAATGATAACTCTGGGGATAGGTTTGTTTTTATATTTATCCTTCTGGGTGTTCTCTGAGCTAACCAGATTTGTGATTTGATATCTCTAATTTGGGGAAATTCTCAGCCATCACTAAATATTTTTTCTGCTCTTTTCTTTTTTCTCCCTCTGATAATCTAATTAACGTATGTTATATCTTTTGCAATTGTCCCACAATTCTTGAATGTTCTGGTTTGTTATTATTATTATTATTACTATTATTATTATTATTATTATTATTCTCTTTGCATTTCAGTTGAGAATGCTTTCACTGACATGTATTCAGCTCACTAATTTTTTCTTCAGGTGAGTTTTATTTACTGATAAGCCCATCAAAGGCATTCTTCATTTCTGTTACTGTATTTTTGATTTCTTAAACTTTCTTTTGATTATTTGAGTTTCCATTTCTTTGCTAACATTATTCCTCTATTGTGATGACTTCCAAGCTTTTTATATATCAGGGGAAGCTATATTAGGAAGTCTCCTGATTTAGCATTAGAACATTTTCACTTGGTAATTTCCTCACTCAGAACAGTTTCCAGAATGTGCTCTTATCCAGAACCAAAGGAATACAAAACTAATATATTCAAAGAGCCAAGTGTTCTACCTTTAGGCAGTCTTAGCATTAAACAACTGAAGACAGATATTTAACCATTCTCTTAAATCTAAAGGGAATTGGATTAATCAATCTTAATAACTGATTTCAGCAATTAGTAATAGCCATTAATAGAAATCTGGACTACTGGCCTATCAAAATAAGCTGAATTATACTGCACATTATACTGTGCAATGGATTTTAAGGAACTTGATAGCTTAGACATATTATAGCATCTATATAATATGTATGTTCATGTTCTTCCTGTTAGTGATTTCAGATCCATTCTTCACCAGTCTCTATCCTCCCCTATGCCCTGGAAAATGGATATATATAGACTAAATCAAAATTCTTCTTTGCCTTCTGGCTTCTGGTTGGATTCATCAAGGGACAGGACCTCAAATGGAGGGAGGGGAGTGAGTTTGAGGCATCATTTCCCCATCCCTCTGTGTTCCCCTCTGAGTTCACAGTTCTTCCTCACTGCTGCCCTCTCCATGTGAATATCCCCTCTAGAATTTTCAACTTCCCCTGCCTGCTGCCCACCCATGCCTATGTTAAAAAAGCTTGAATGTTTATGTGCCTGATCCCTAGATCAATTTTCAGTACATAAGGCAGAAAAACACCCAACCTGTGATATACTGTGATGTGATCATGCCATTACCACACCCCCTTTTCTTTTGCCCACCTGTATTCTGAGACTATGGCATATTAGTGTTTCTAAAAGAAGAAGGAACAGAACAGTGTTATACAAGAGGAAAGCACATGGTACAATAATGCCTCATAATGAGGGTACTTAGCAAAGTATCAAGGTTCCGGAAATATGTCCAGGAAAAGATGGCCTGTGGGCTAGAAGCACAATTACAGCAGAAAACTGTAGTCTTGTTCAATAGTATCTAATACAGTGCCTGGCTACGTGGTAAGCCAACAATAAGAGTAGAGCTTTGATTAGCAAGCTCTATTTAGGTTAAAAACATAAGGAGGAAAAAATTATACCTAAGAGAAACTTGGATATACAATTACTTCTAAAATTTTGGAGACCCATTTCAGCCACCGCAATTACCGAAGCAGAGTGCAGTGTTTTCCTGTTGGACAGACACCACATATCATGACATCACGCACACTAAATGGGGACAGGTGGAGCACCAAAAATACTGACAACAGCCAAAACCTGGGGAGGCTCATCTCTCTTCTACAGAAGAGTAGACTGAGAAGGTGTCATGGAGAAGGGCATGATCAGTTGTGGAATCCTAAAATCAAGGTGAAAGCTTCATATTGGAGGGAGTAGTAAGTGATGGAAAGAGTCCAAGTAGTACGAAGAATGAAAAGCACCCATTAGATTTCACAGCTAGATCATTGTTGAACTTGGCAGGAGCAACAGCAGTAGACAATCACAGGCAAAAGCCAGACTGCAGTGCACTAAAGAGCAAAACTAACGTTTGTGTGCTTTTTTTCTCCAACTCCATCCACAGTGGCCTTTATCAGCTTCTCAAAAATGTTATGCTCCCTCTGGATGAGGGCTTCAATGTTCTCTCCTTTTATATGGTTGATTCTTTCTTAGGTTCAATTGTCTTGGATTTTACTTCCTCTGCAAGGTCCTCCACGAACAACACATGCCATCTATCATACTTGATCTTCTTGTTACAGTCCATGTCTGAATAATGAGTAATGTCTGCCTCCCCCTGCCACACCTAGAAAAAGACCAGGACCATGTCTTGTTTTCCTGAGAAGGGTATTCCTGGCACCTAGTGACATTCTTATCATGTCATTTTTACTCAACTAGTAACTATTCCCCATGTAAGACCAAAATCCATTGAATTTATTCATTCCTTTTGTTTCCCTGCGGAGTCTTGCATATGTAAGTGCTCAATAAATATGTTCAAGCAATCCAGCACTAGTTAATTAAATTGAAAAAACAAAAACACAAGAAAACAAACACTCAGAAAACTCTAATAGAAAATATCTAGGCTATATGGCATCTAGAATCTTCCCCAACACTATATGTTTGCTTTGTTCATTGTTGCATCACTTTTGCTTAGAAAGATGCCTAGCACAGAATAAGTAAGCAGCAGGTTGTTTTGTTGTTGTTGTTGTTGTTGAATTTATAAAGAAATAACTGAAAGAATTAAAAAGTATGGGTTTGGTCCAGTTTGTACCTTGAGTTTAGAAATTTAGAAGGCAAATTTAAAAAGAGTAGAAAAAGCAACAGCTTCTAAGATGATTCTACATGGCAAGGAATTCTGGCTTTTACTATAACCTACACCATGAGAAAGAAAACAAGGAGGTACCTTCATAAGTCAGGGTGTCATACTGAGGCTCTTTTTAATAAGCTTCAATTTAAAAGGTTATTAATAAATGCAAGACTCGCACATAATCACGGACACATATGAATGAAAATGGGTATCACCTAAGACACACTAAAGCTAGAATAAATGAAAAATATAAAGACTAAAAATGAAAGAGAGAAGGATTTTAGGCTGGATATGGAACTACAGGAAATATGAAATAAGTAGATCTTAAGTGCATCAACATTAGCCACAAAGAAAACACCAAGTGTACTGAGATCACTATATGTCCACACAAATGACTAAAACAATAGCAGGTATCAGTGAAGACATGGATCTCTCTCTCTCTTAATTTTGCTGCTAGGGAGGCAAGAGGGTACGACCACTTTGGAAAACATTTGCAATTTTTTATAAAGTAATACATAAACTTACATTATGACCCAATTCCACTCGTAGGTATTTATACAAGAGAAATTAAAACTTACATCTACAAAAAGACTTACATTTGAATGATCACAGCTGTTTTAGTTATGATGGCCCCAAACTGGAAACAGCTCAAATATCCATCAATAGGTCAGCAGATACACAAGTTATGGCCAACAATGGAATGCTTCGCAAAAGATAAAACAGAAATGGATTATGCATACATTCCACAACATAGATGAGCCTCAAAAATATTTAAGTGAAAGAAGCCAAGATAAAAGTTTCATACTATAAGATTACATTTATGTGAAGTTCTAGAATAGGCAAAACTAAACTATAGTGAAATTCGATCAGGGATATTGCCTGGGTTGGGTTATGGTCCAATCTATACCTTAAATTTATAAACTTACTTTTCTTTGGGAAAGGACATAAGAAAATGTTTTGTAGTGATGGAAATGTTCTACATCTAATACGTGATAGTGGTTCCATGTATATATACATTAGTCAAACTTCCTATTTTTAAAACTAGTGTATTTTAGTTTTATTGTATGTAGATTATACCCCAATAATTTTAATTAAAATTTTGAAATAATACATTAACAGAAAAAAAAAGAAATAGGAGTCTTCAGCTTCTGTTTTGTTTCCATATTTACTGTTGAGGGATAGCTAGTAGATTTAACATTAATAGTAAAGGTTCAAGATCAAATGTGGTAAAAAGATTATACAGTAGCATCTGGTTCTTCTAAATTCAAGTTTTAAAACAGAAATTTATCTCATGTATTTTGGTCAAGATTCTTTACTGCCAAAATCAGAATCCATTCTGATAGATTAAATTGCACAATGGACTGAATTGTATACCCCCTAAATTCATATGTTGACGTGCTAACCCCAAATGTGACCATATTTGGAAACAGGCCTTTACAGAAATAAGATCATGAGAGCAGAGTCCTGATCCAATAGGACTGTCCTTCTAATAAGAGACACTAGACAGCTTGTTCCTCTCTGCCATGTGAGGGTACAGCAAGAAGTCAGTCAATTGTAAGCCAGAAAGAGTTCTCACCAGAAACTGTCCCTGTTGGACCTTGATCTTGGGCTTCTAGCCTTTGGAACTATGAGCAAATAGATTTCTGTTCCTCAAGCCACCTGGTCTATGGTTTTGTTATGGCAGCCTGAGAAGATTAACACAAACAGAAATTGTTCTATTATAGGATACTAGATGGCTTACAGAATCTCTGACACAGCCAGGAGACCAATTTTGGTCACCACTCAGGGATCTGATACTTGAACCTCTAACCAGAACATTCCAAAAGAACCAAGTATGTTCAACACACGGTTGTAAGAGCCAGCCACCTTTCCCCACATGGACACTGCCTCAGTTTCCTCCCTTGATTCCTCCAAGTCTCCCTGTCTGTCTGGCAGAGTGTAGGCTGGCCAGCCCACGGAATCCACCCCTCACTGTGCCCAGATCCATTGGTAAGAACTTTCAGCAGCTTTCAGGGGACTTTGGGGAGTTCTTCAAGAAAAAGTTGAAGAGAAAATAAAAATATTCTATAGCCAAAAAAAGGCGACCAAGGAAACAGAGACCAGACTAGTGAGTTGGATGTTCCTTTCCAAATTTCAAAGAAGCTTGGGAAAGGACGATTCTTGAGCCTTTAGTAATAATCACTAAAAGCAACACAATTTTATTGTAAGCTAGCTTTCTAAGATTGGTACAATTGGCTGATCTCAGAAGAAAATTCAGGAGTCTTCTATATTATAACTTGCATAAGATTAAGAAATTTGAAACAGGTTCCCAAAAGAAAGTAATTAATTGACTCATAACACCTCAAAAGGAAATTCCTAGGTATATGCCATTTTTTTAAAAAATAAACACACAGACACGTGTGCATGAACACACACCAGTTTATCAGATTTGCACGTGGTCTAGTTTGAGCTGTGGGTCAACAGAGATGGCTTCTGATATCATATCTGCATGTTTTCTGCCTACTTCAACTAGTGTACTTCACTTTTGCTCCACAGCCCAACACCACCCACCTTGAAACTTCTTAAGAGCACTGGGCTGAGACAAAAAGATCTCTTCCACAATTTATCTGTTTAATCCCAGGCAATTTATTCCACCTCTCTGGGCCTCTGGTTTATCAACTGAACACAAGGATCATTTCCAAGGCCCATCCAAGCTCGTAATCCCCATGATTCTTTTTTTTTTAAGATTTTATTTATTTATTTGACAGAGAGAGGCACATTGAGGGAATGCAAGCAGGGGGAGTGGGAGAGGGAGAAGCAGGCTTCCCATGGAGCAGAAAGCCCAATGTGGGCTCAATTCCAGGACCCTGGAATCATGACGTGAGCCAAAGACAGACGCTTAATGACTGAGCCACCCAGGCACCCCAATCCCCATGATTCTTAAGAAGGCTCCTGGGTTTGGTAGCACTTTTGTCCTTTCTGGAAAAAAAGAGTCTTTAATCTGCTCTTAACTAGGAGTTTATGAGGCTTATCCTATTGACAGGTCACTTAGCATTTGGATACTGTTGGTTACAAAGGAGCATCTTTTCTGAAACATCTCTGTCTAAGACCCCAGTTCATAGCACTGTACTTTCAGTATACCTACTGAGTGATTTAAAAACAAAATTACCCCTGATGAATACAGATGCAAAAACCCTCAACAAAATATTCAAACTGAATCCAAAATACATTAAAAAAAATCATTCACCACAATCAAGTGAGATTTATTCCTGGGTTGCAAGGGTGGTTCAATATCTGCAAATCAATCAACATGATGCATCACATCAATAAAAGAAAGGATAAGAACCATATGGTCTTTTCAATACATGCCAAAAAAAGCAAAAAAACCTTCAACAAAGTAAGTTTAGAGTGAACATACCTCAACGTAATAAAGACCCATCAACAACACAAGAAATAACAGGTATTGGGTGAGGATGTGGAGGAAAAAGAACACTCATGCACTCTTGGTGGGAATATAAACTGGTATAGCCACTGTGGAAAACAGTATGAAGTTTTCCTCAAAAAGTTAAAAATAGAAATACCCTTTGTTCCAGCAACTGCATACTAGATATCCCCCCCAAAAAATACAAAAACACTAATTTAAAGGGATATAAGCATCCTTATGTTAATTTTGGGATTATCTATAATATCTAAGATATGGAAGCAGCCTAAGTATCCACTGATTGGATAAAGAAGATGTGGTATGTATATATAATGGAATATTATTCAGCCATTAAAAAAGAGTGAAAACATGCCATTTGCAATGACATGGATGGAACTACAGAATATAATACCAAGTGAGGTAAGTCCGTCAAGGAAGACAAATTCCATATAATTTCACTCATAGTGGAATTTAATAAAACAAAAGAGCAAAGAGGAAAAAGAAAGAGAGAGACAAATCAAGAAACAAACTCTTCACTACAGAGAGCAAACTGATGGTGATTAGAGGAGCTGGGTAGAGGGATGGGTGAAAAAGGTGATGGGGACTAAGGAGTGCCTTGTCGTGAGCAGCACCAGGAGATGCACTGAAGTGTTAAATCACTATCCTGGACACCTAAAGCTAATACAACACTGTATGTTAACTAACTGGAATTAAAATAAAAATCTAAAAAAAAGAAAATCAAACAAACATCTGGGGGAAGGAAAAAGAATGAGGTGGATTATGAATTGTGTCTGAAATCTTCTAATGATTAACCTATTCCTGGAACTTTTAAACAACAGGAATAATCTTTAAACTAAGTTGTGTGTTGAAATCCCTCCAACTGAAATCCCAGAGAAGGCATAAGCTGAAATGAGTCTAGCATCCGTGGGAGACAGTCTGATAACTTCTCAACCCACATTCAAGACCACATCCGGTTTATCCTTCCTCCCCACTATAATCCTCATCACAGTAAGAGCTGCCTTGGTATTTAACCAAAGGGCACACTCCTCTGACATTTGGGGATGATAATATAGATAAAAAATCTACAATTAAATCAACTGACTATTTTTAATATTTCACTGTACAGGTTTCAGAAAAGAAAACTTACCTGTGACATGAAATTTTGAGAGTCAAAGCAGTAAATCACATGGAAAGGGACACTAGGCATGAATAATTTACATTTTGTTATCACATATATAAAAACACTCAGAAAATTTTACTAGAGGCAACAGGAAATGAGAACAGGGTTGTTCTTGTTTTAGTTTTCATTTCAGATCTCGAGGTTTTGGTGAACACAATTTCTCTTAATCATCTCTAGCACAGTCATGCTAGTTCAAAACTAATAAACCCCTACAGTCTCGTGTCACTTGTTCAAATGATGCGTTTTTTGGGGGCTCATTATGAGAATGAGAATCATAAGCCTTCTTGCATAACTCAACAGAATCTAGACACTGAAAAAAGGAATCAGAACAAATAGGAATGCTGAATCTTCAAATTCATTTCCAAAACTAAGAACAATCTACTCTCAATTTGTATTTTATTTACTTGCATATTCTTTGTCAAAACACTTTTAAGATAAATTCATAAGTAATGATCCCTTTGTAAAGGCTGACAAAACTCTTTCTTGAAGCCATGTGACTTCTCAGATTTGCAGAGTGAAGAAATGACTGAGATTAATAGAGAACTGCTAGGTTTGATGTATGGTATTTTGAAGAACCCTGACTCATTTTTCTGTGTGCTTCCAGACCCCTTTACCACCAACATGTGAATTAGTGGGAGCTGAGAACTCACCTTAAACACCCTGTATGTTCTCTGATCAAGTATAAAATAATGGGCCTTCAGATCCTCTTCCCCAAAATGCTGCATGTTTTGATGTAAGATCAGTTCTTACTGAAGCATTCTAAAATTGTAAATTCCCTTGCTACATTACCTGTTCTTCATATTCTGCTGAGGCCAAAATGTGTCAAATGGACAGATTGCTCTGCCAGAGACAGTCAGATTTTGTCAAACCAAGAAAATTAAACCCAGGCCCTGTCATAAAAACACAGCTTATGAGCCTGCCGGAAGCACCAGCAAAACTGGCCTCACTAACAGCTGCGTTCCCTCCTGGCATTTCAACATTGGCCAAATGTTGATTCAAAGCATACCAAAATCCAAAATTTCTCAAGCAACCTCTGTTTCAGCTGACATAGCCAAGTGTTTTTGGGTAAGTGGTGTTTTGTCAACCCCCAGTCCGACCTGCTGACCATAAAACACAAGATAATGAACAAAAATTAGCTCCAGAAGAAATTTCAGTTGTCTGAACTTGCCTTTTCCGGTTTTTCTGGCCCTTGGGAAAAATAGGAATTCTTTACATCATCCTTCATCATGTTTTAGCATTTTAGGAGAGTTTCTATTCTCTAAATTGGCTGGGTTTTCATCTAGGATTAGGATTCTAGCTGGATTATCATTAATAGTGTGAGTCCACCAGTTAATTTATGATAATTAACAATTCCCTATAGAATGAAATTGTCAAAGATTAGATACATAAGAACACAGTTGGGTATTAAGAGGAGATGTACTGTCTGGAGCACTTCCTTCTGGGGTGTTTCTGGTCCGCCTTCATCCTGGGGTATCTGATGTCTGTCTGATGTACTCTGAAGCTTATGGATGAGCTCTGGATGGATTCTAAAGTTTCTACATAAATCTCAGAGTTCTTCATTTCCTCCACATAAATATTCCCAAGAACAGATGGCTGGAAAATTAGTGCATCACGAAATAAGATAGACATAGGAATGACCTTTCTTGCTCAATTCCTAATCATTATCTGATGCCGGCTAATTTGAAAGTAGCAAAATGGTTGTGTCTACTTTCAGTCATAACTCAATTTCCAGATAAACCATATATTGCCATAAAGGTAAAATCCATATGGATTATCCTATTCATAAAACAAAGTTTTTCTTTCTTAAAGAAAAATTGGCCAACTTTGAAAAATATCATTTTAACCAATTCTCTCCGTGTTTACCTTTTGCTTTCAACCAAAAATTTGGACGCAGTCTTCCAGAGCAATGAAAAAATTATGTTCATAATTATTCTCTTGTTCTTGATGGTTTTAATGTATCAACCCCAACCCACACTCCCAGTGTTATTTATTGAATAATCAACTCTTGGGATGGATGAAGAATGGGTTCCTACAGCCTGAAACTATTAATGTATTGCTTATCATAATTTGCTGAAATTTAGTATAAACACATATATACAAGTGTCAAATTCAACAGCTATAAAATTACTAGAACATAAAGCTTTAAAAAATACTTTTTCAAATATCTCTCAGAGCTCATTCTTCCACGAATAACTCTCTTTAATTGGTTAGGTACTTATTTAATGTTTCCTTCAATCCCAGAGCAGAGGGGCAGTGGGGTAAGCATCTGTCTTCGACTCAGGTCATGATCTTATGGTCCTGGAATCAAGGCCTGAGTTGGGTTCCCTGCTTAGCTGGGAGTCTGCTCCCTCTGCCTTTCCCCCTCCACCACCCATGCTTTCTTTCCAGCTCACTCTCTCTCAAATATGTAAATAAATAAATCTAAAAAAAAAAAAAAAACCAGGGCAGAGGCAACAATCTATGTCTAATTTATTTTCTCATACACAAGTGGATTTGAACTGAAAATTTAAAGGTGAAATAAAGCTGTCAAACCTATTTTGTGATGATTTGCAATTAACATAAATTAAGTGAATATTACAGAACTTTTGGGCTCGGCTATTACTGAGAATAGTGTATATTTATATCTGTTTGTTGATGCTTATCTTGTTTCTAATCTTTAAGTAATTTACTCTAACCTTTTCATCTTTTCAGCCTCTTGAAGTAAAACAAAAAATCTGTTCTGAAATCTTGTCAGTTCTGAAACTAAACCTATCCAGCTATTAAACAGTGCCTCTTTTTTTCTACACTTTCCCTTATAATTCTCTCAAGGCATCTAGGCAACTATTCATTTAACCTTGAAGGTATGACTTTTATTTGTTGTGAGCCTATGAATTTAAGGTCTAAAAAGATGGTCATTATCCCCATATTACATTCAACCACATTACAGAAACAGAAGTGGTAAATATAATGCACCAAAAGTTATGGGTTTTCTATTGAAGGGGTCCAAATAACACCAGGCAAAGCACATGAAGAGAGAAGAACCTTGAAGTGGTCATGGATGCAAAGAAAATATGTGAATATAAGTTCTGATCTATGGAAGCTGAAGGAACTAGCAAGGACATAACCTGATTTTTATGGCTTAAGCATTTAAGGTATGGAAGATAAAGCAGAACTGCAATTTGTAGCCACCACAAAACACACCTTCCCTGCTAATATCTGGCATGTTAACTGCCTTCCTTTGAAAACACTTTCTGCACGTTGTATTTCTATGCTACTGACAATTGGGTAGATTGCCTATTAACTTCCTAGGAAAAGGATCCAACCTAATTTTTAAAATTTTTTTTAGTTATATAGCTATTAAAGAAGTAACACAGTGCTTTTCAATCTCTTTGTATACTTAGAATGAAGAATTAAAATATTCACCTTAAAAAGTCATTAAACAACTAGAATTCCAATCACTCTAAACAATTTGGGTGTTGTTCTGTTGAGTTTTTAAATACTCCCATTAGTCTTCAGTTGGAATCACACACAGGAATGCACTATGTAGAACTGATTAAAATAAGATCAGAGCCCAAAGCACCCCATTCTCCTCTTAGTTTTGTAATGGACCCCCTACACACACACACACAACACACACACACACACACACACACACCACAACCCCATAACTCCTGAGGAGGTCCAAAAGATCCATTTTGAAAATAACCTGACTAAATGGTCTCTCAAGACCTCTTCCAACCATTCATTAAATGATTTTTTACTAGAATTCATTATTTAAAAGACTAAATGGGAAGTACTTTGCAAGTGTTATTTTGCTATCTCCAATTTTAGTTTTGTTCTTTGAAGGCCCTATCTCATGGTCTGTACTCTGAAGCCAGGCTGTCTAATTTTATAATGTGGGCTGTGTCATTTACTAACTTGATGACTTAAGGAAGTTACTTAACTTCTCTGAGCCTGTGTGTTCTCATCTATAAAGTGGCATAATCAAGCCTTTAGAACAGTGGTCGGCATATAGTAAGCACTCAGCATGTGTAAGCTACTATTATTCAGTTGAATAAATCAAGTACCTACAGTGAACAGGGCACAAAGTGTTTCAGGACACTTTGTGGGCTACATATCCTAGTCCACAAGGAATTTACAGCAGCCTTAAATAAGGACCCATACTGGTGCTTAAGAAGAGTTTCTAAGATTTATGGGGATCCAGATACCCAAAACATTGTCCAATCTGCTTGGACCTACTTGGAAGAGAAGAGACAGATGACAGCTACTAAAGGTGATCCAAGTGCCCATTTCATTAATAATGGGAGGCAAGCACCCCCACTGCTCCTAGGAGTCGACTCTGATTCACGCTGATATAGAATGGGAACCCTCTGTGGTACTTGCATAAGCCTAACAAGAGGATCTGTATGAGCCCAGGCAGAGAAGTTGCCTGTCAGCTGCAACAAAGCACAGCACAAGAAAAAAAGAACAAAGAGGTCCTGCCTGAGAAGGCTGAGCTGGTGAGACTGCAGAGTGGTACAATTACTTTGGAAGACAGTTTGGTGGTTTCTTACTAAACTAAATAGATTCTTACCATACAACCCATCAATCACAGTCTTTAGAATTTAGCCAAAAGCGTTAAAATTTTTATGTCATGCAAAAACCTGCACACAGATGTCTGAGGCAGCTTTACTCATAATGTCCAAAACTTGGAAGCAGCCAATATGCCCTTTAGTAGGTGAATGGATTAAACAAACTGTTACACAAGCAGATAATGGAATATTATTTGGCACCAAAGGAATGGGTTACCAAGTCATGAAAAGTCACAGAGGAAGTTTCATTTGTATTACTAAGTGAGTGAAAGCTACATATAGTACATTTCCAAATATGTGACTTTCTAAATGGAAAAACTCTGAACACAGTTAAAAAAAAAGTCATTGGTTTATAAACATATATTTTTATCCCCGGGGTACAGGTCTGCGAATCGGCAGGTTTACACACTTCACAGCACTCACCCATAGCACATACCCTCCCCAATATCCATAACCCCACCCCCCTCTTCCACCCCCCCCCCCCATCAACCCTGTTTGTTTTGTGAGATTAAGAGTCACTTATGGTTTGTCTCCCTCCCAATCCCATCTTGTTTCATTTACCTCTTCTCCTACCCCCTTGACCCCCCATGTTGCATCTCCTCTCCCTCATATCAGGGAGATCATAGGATAGTTGTCTTTCTCCGATTGACTTATTTCGCTAAGCATGATACCCTCTAGTTCCATCCACGTCGTCGCAAATGGCAAGATTTCATTTCTTTTGATGGCTGCATAGTATTCCATTGTGTATATATACCACTTCTTCTTTATCCATTCGTCTGTTGATGGACATCTAGGTTCTTTCCATAGTTGGCTATTGTAGACATTGCTGCTATAAACATTCGGGTGCACGTTGCCCCTTCGGATCACTATGTTTGTATCTTTAGGGTAATACCCAGCAGTGCAATTGCAGGGTCATAGGGTAGTTCTATTTTCAGCATTTTGAGGAACCTCCATGCTGTTTTCCAGAGTGGTTGCACCAGCTTGCATTCCCACCAACAGTGTAGGAGGGTTCCCCTTTCTCCGCATCCTCGCCAGCATCTGTCATTTCCTGACTTGTTAATTTTAGCCATTCTGACTGGTGTGAGGTGAAAAAAGAAAAAAGAAAGGATGAATACCCAAGTTTTGTAGCAACATGGACGGGACTGGAAGAGATTATGCTGAGTGAAATAAGTCAAGCAGAGAGAGTCAATTATCATATGGTTTCACTTATTTGTGGAGCATAACAAATAGCATGGAGGACGAGGGGAGATGGAGAGGAGAAGGGAGTTGAGGGAAATTGGAAGGGGAGTTGAACCATGAGAGACTATGGACTCTGAAAAACGATCTGAGAATTTTGAAGGGGTGGGGGGTGGGAGGTTGGGGGCACCAGGTGGTGGGTATTGTAGAGGGCACGGATTGCATGGAGCACTGGGTGTGGTGCAAAAATAATGAATACTGTTATGCTGAAATAAAGAAAAAAATTAAAAAAATAAAAAAAATAAAATGATATTAAAATTGAAAAAAAAGTCATTGGTTGTCAGAGGTTGGGGGGAAGGGAAGGATAAATAGATGGAGCGTAGAGGATTTTTTAAGGCAGTGAAAATACTCTCTATGATACCATAATGATAAGTACATGTTATACATTTATCCAAAACCCATAGAATGTTCAACACAAAGGGTGACCAGTAATTTAAGCTACAGACTCGGGTGATTATGATGTGTCAACATACATTCATCAACTGGGACAAAGGTACTACTGTGGTGATGTTGATAATAGGGAAGATAAGCATGTGTAGAGGCTCCGGGTATATGGAAAATCTCTGTACCTTCCTTGTATTTGCTGTGAATCTAAAACTGCTCTTCAAAAACTGGTCTAGACTAGGGGATGTGACCATGAGTAAAAAAAAAAACAAAAAACAAAATAAGTGCCTCAGTCTTTCACAGCCCAGATATTTCCAATTTTAAACCCCACACAAAAGGCGACTGCAAAGCCTTTGTGACTGCTAGATGGGAAGAAAAGGCTCTAGAGGAGTTAGGTTACAGACTTACTTTGCAAGAAAAGCTTTAACAGGCAAGGAGGCTCCAGTGTTATATAAGGATACATCTTTTAAGGACTTATTTCTTTAAAACCTAAATTTGTATCCCTTAGAAAATTATTTAAAATAGCTAACAACTATAATTAGCTTTAGGAACAAACAAATAAACACAGAATAATATATAAATATTGCCAATTAATCACCCCATAATAAACAGCCTGCAGTTGAATAAATAATCCTTTAGGCTGAGCCCCGAAGTAGCAACACTGGCAAATTAATGAATCTTTTATAGACCCTAGTTAATAACAGACTTCAGATCTGACAGGTGCATGTTCCAGAAACAAGCAGAAATCCAAATGTTATAAGGCTCTCTATCCCCATCCACTGATATGCCAGATATGGGGCCATTTTTCTAGCAAAGATAGCAGTATGTCTTTCGATTGATGACTTGAAGTTTTCAAGATTATTGCGACTCACAATAAGTATTTTAAGTTAACACCCCCCTACCCCCACAAAAAAAAAAAAAAAAAAAAGAAAAGGTAACAAGGAGGCCAAAAGATATGTAACTTGCTTGTTGAGGGTTTGGGCTCCACAATTAAGATTAGATGGGAATCTCTACTCTGACTTGCATAGCTGTGGGTCCTTAGACAAGTTACTGACTCTGCCTTGGTTTTCTTATCTGTGAAGTGGTTAAAATAATACCTGCCTCGGGGGACATGGGTCTCTCAGTTGGTTAAGGATCTGCCTTGGGCTCTGGTAGTGATCTTAGAGTCCTAGGATTGTGTCTTGCATCAGGCTCCCTGCTCTATGGGGAGCCTGCCTCTACCTCCCTCTGTCTCTCATGAATAAATGAATAAAATCTTTTCATAAAAAAATAAACAAATAAAAAAGTGCCTACCATACCAGTTACTGTGAGGATCAGTCCATGAAGATAGTGACCTGAGAATAGTGCCTGAACATACTGAGTCTTCAGCAAATTAGCATTATTAATATTATTGGCATTAAGTATTAGATTTGCTGTACCCCTTGCTTAGCTAGAGAAGGAATGAAAGAGTAAATGTTGTTTGGTCATTTTGTCTTTATTTAACTTTGGTTAATATGGAACAGAGCCCATCATTCACAGTTGCATGTAATGAGCAATATTAAATAAACAACTTGCTAATCCTTATGTTTCAGTCAGACATGTTGAGTGGAATCTTGATCATATAGAAACATTCTTGTTTTCAGCCATTATTTCCTTTAATATTGTGACCGAGGAGGCATCATTTACAAGCCACACCAAGAAGCTTAAATCAAAAAACCCTGGTTTTCAAAGTACATTTTTTTTTCCTGGCTTTTCTCAGAGCACGGGTTTCTCCACTCAACAGTAAAATAACTTCTCTTTTGAGTATTTCTGTGTGTACTTTGACTGTGGCCTTCATTCCTTGTCAGATTTGCTACTGCAGTTTTTACTAATCCCTATGAGTGCCTTCCCTGACAAAGAATAGAGAATCTGGGTCATTAACCCAGTCAAGGGCACTGGGTCACATTTTAGAGATTTTTTTTTTTAATCACACACCTTTGATCCCAAGCAATACCTCTCAGCTGACAGTTCACTCAGAATTTAATACATATGAGGTAAAACTGTCAGAGAAGTGTTCACCTTAACTGCCCCAAAAATGATTCCCTACCCCAAAGATTCTGGTTGATCCAGGGAAAGCCTGTAACCTGCCAAGAGTGGGACTGAAAAACATATTTTCCATGTAGATGGTGGCCCAAGCATTTTTCTTTTCCCAGATTATATGTGCAATAAAAAAAACAAACAAACAGAATAACGCTGTCCTGAACTAGCCTGTAATCTCTGTCTTATGCTCCAGGAACTCTTCACTCTAAACTTGAAGACAGATTCATCTTCTGTCTTTTACAAGTAATTGGATTAAAAATAGACTGAGCGTGAGCTGGTGGAACTCGTTGGTCCAAATCTGGAAGGTCTACCTGAGTATGAAGCTTTCCCTCCATTAACAAGCAATCAAAAAGCAGTAGATACACTTGCCCATTTACTCACTCATTCAGAAATTGAATGTCTACTATGTGATCAGCACTGCCATGAGGGCTGGGGATACAGCAGTAAATAAAAAAAGGAGGTTTGGCTTTTTAATACACTGTGCCTTGAAGAACAAAGTTTTATGGACCTGATGTTTAAGCTTTTAAAAAATTCTAAGAAGTTTGGGACTTACGGACAGGGAAAAAAAATAGAAAAAAGAGCTTGGAAAGGAGAAGCAGGCAGGATTTCTTCTTCCAAGTAAAAGAGTAACAATGGCAAAAAGAAACTCTAAGAAAATGGAAAGCACAAAAATAGAAAAAAGAAAGAAAAAAAATCGTATTGGGGGAAGCCAATTCTAAATTTTATAAGGAATAAATAGCCTCAATCAGAATACTATCCATAAAGATAACAGCTCAGGAGTAGGCTGAACACTACGAGATTTAGTATTTGAAACATGTTCAATATTACTGATTTTAATGAATTGAGAACTATTTTCTTCAATAAAGTTTCTAAAACAATAAGCAGTAGTCTACCAACAGATAGGAGTCAGCATGAGGTAGATTGTTACTTATCCGTAAAATGTGTTAAGTTCGCTGAAATCTGGGGAGTGTTTTCATGGTTATTCCTGCAGAGACAAATGTCAAAGAGAAAGCCTTCAGGTTCCTTAGAAGTTGTGGGGGCATCATTAAAACACAAGCTGGTCCATCCAAGAAACCCTATGACCCAGAGTGATTATGCTACACCCATGGATAGCGGAACCAAGCTTACTGCACAGACAGCTTTCAACATCAGGTAAGGCAAATATAAGAACTGCAAACTCAGATAACAGAGGTGGACAGTAAGACCCTTATTTCAAATCAAACAACAGTCATCATGCCTTCCAGTGAGGACACAGATGGTAGTACAGATTTCTCTACAAACATTAAAATGAGGGCAACGAGCCAGACTGCACTAACTGAAGGAAAACATACTTGCTAAAATATAGCAACTTTTTTTAAAGATTTTATTTATTTATTTGACAGAGAGAGATCACAAGTAGGCAGAGAGGCAGGCAGAGAGAGAGAGGGAAGCAGGCTCCCCACTGAGCAGAGAGCCCGATACGGGACTCGATCCCAGGACCCTGAGATCATGACCTGAGCTGAAGGCAGAGGCTTAACGCACTGAGCGTGCCCCAAATAGCAACTTTTAATTGTTGCCCTATTTACCCTTCCTCAGGTGGAATACTGAAAGAGATAAGCAACTTTGGGAAGCAAAACACAATTCACTGCACGTTGGTACAGGAGCATATAGAAAAGTCCACATAAAATTCACATATACAGAAGTGAACTCCTGCTCATATCACCTTTCAAACAAGTTTATTCCTCCATGCTCCAGGTTCAGGCAAGAGCATCACAAACTACCACACTGCCTCAGCCAAAATTCTGGCCATCAGGTTTGGTGCCTCACATTCCTTCACTCCTAGACTCCCAAATGTCACCCATGTGTCCTCAAATCTGGCTGACCCTGTGACTAGCAAATAACCTGAGTCAAGGTTTTTCTTGCTACTATCTCAGTCCACGTCACCTAGCAGAAGAAATAATCATCATCTCTAGAGGAATATAACATCATATAGAGCCAGGATTTATGTATAATAAAGGGTATTTAATTTAAAAAAAACTAGCAAAGAACAGAATATTTTCACTAAAACCCAGTGAAATAAAAACAGACAAGAGAAACAAAGCTACAGACAAATGGGATAGTAGACTTTAAGGAAGATGAGGAATCTAAAATAACTGAATGTTATGTGCAGAAAATAGAGGATATATGACAGGAATAAATTGAAGGATGGAGAATCTCTTCAGACTGCAGGAGTCACTTGTAAAGTACACAAGAGAAGTTCTAGGATTGAAAAATACTATAACTAATGGAACACTTGAATAAATGCATTTGTGTATTTGATATAGAAGAAAACAGAATTAGTAAACTGGAACACTGGTCATTGGAAACTAAGCTAAAATACAATGAAAAAAGGGAAAGACAAACGGGACTGAGAATAAGAGACAAATAAGACAACATGAAAAAAATTCATGGATGGGGTCAGGGCAAGAATGAGGAAAAAGAAGTATTTAATGAGATGGCCAAGAATTTTCCAAAACTGGAAAAAAGGTATCAGCTCACAGATCCAGAAAGAACAGGTAGGACAAGTTCAACAGAAGCACCCTTAGATCACACTAAAATGGCTGAACAGAAGGGTGGGAGGAGTTTTAAACAGCAAAAGAAAAAAGATGCATTACTCTTAAAGAGAAACTTTAGACTATAGCTGCTTTCTCCAATGTCCACAATAGCCAAACTATGGAAAGAGCCTAGACATCCATCAACAGATGAATGGATAAAGAAGATGTGGTATATATACACAATGGAATATTACGCAGCCATCAAAAGAAATGGAATCTTGTCATTTGCGATGATGTGGATGGAACTAGAGGGTATTATGCTTAGCAAAATAAGTCAATCAGAGAAAGACAACTATCATATGATCTCCCTGATATGAAGAAGCTGAGAGGCAACATGGAGGGTTTGAGGGCAGGAAAGGAAAAAATGAAACAAGATGGGATCAGGAGGGAGACAAATGATAAGAGACTCTTAATCTCACAAAAAAAACTGAGGGTTGCTGGGGGTAGGGTAGTAGGGAGAGGGTGGTTGGGTTATGGACATTGGGGAAGGTATGTGCTATGGTGAGTGCTATGAAGTGTGTAAACCTGGTGATTCACAGACCTGTACCCCTGGGGCTAATAATAGATTATATGTTAATGAAAAAATAAAAAAAAATTTTTAAAAAGACTATAGCTGCTTTCTCTATAGAAGTTAATGGAAATCAGAAAAGAACAGAATATTTGAAATGTTTTGTAAAAAAAAAACCTACATTATTGTTATTTAACATCCAATAAAAAATAAAAATATTTCTTAAATATGAAAGTGAAATAAAGTTGCTTTCAGACAATACACACACACACAAACACACACACACACACACACACACACGGGTGAGCTGTTCAAGCTAAAGAAAAATTATCCCAAAGAGAAATACTGAAATTCTGGAAGAAAGGAGTAAGAATGGAAAGAATAAATGTGTGGATGGATATAAATATTGACTGTACAAAACAATGATGATAAGCATCTTGTGTGGTTTAAAACATAAAAAATTAAGAAGTAGAAGATTTGAATAAATGGAGATAGCCAATAAAATAAGAAAATGTATTACTACGAAGCTAATATGGAGACAAAAGAATGACCAGAGATATGTATTAATCCTAAAGAAGGCAAATGTGATAGGACAAATGGATATCTAATACAGTCAATTTTTTTCATGTCAAGTACTTAAAATAATACATAGACATTCTAAATTCTAGAATATGCATGCACTGGGAGGATAGTCCTGTGGAATCTAGTCTGGACACCATTAAACGTGAACATCAGCCACAAACAGATGTGATTCCCTCATACATAGAAAGGCAGAGATTCAGTGTTTCATCCCATCCCACTACACCCAAAAGAATGCCACTGAATAGACCATGAACACCTTAAAGATCTCAAACACAGTCTCCTGTGGACTTGATGGGTCCACATCCACATGGGCAGGATGTCTCCTTGGCTACATTCAGCATGACACAATGAAACAGGGAAGGGCAATACTACTCAACACATTTGCTACTGGAGAGGACCATGGAATATAAACCACATCCCATTCCACTCAGACCTTCCTCTGAGAAGTATCACATCAGAGCCCTGATTGAGACCATCCAAGAGCTAATGAGTCAATGGCATGCCCTTGCCAAAGCTCAGATCTATTTGTGTGCAAATTCAGGATATACAGTCCATGTCCATCCATATTTATTTTTTACTTTAAAATAACAGTTTCTGATCATAAGTAATTTTTCTCCACACAGAAAAGGAATAGGTTAATTCAGTGAAGGGAATATCTCATTACTTCTATCAAGTGTATTAAATGATTTCAAGCAAATTCTGAATGACCCTGAAATGTGAACATTCTTCTCTTGGGCAGAAGGGGGTCTGGCATTGTTTTCTATTTGTTTAATTACAGCTCCTGAGCTGTTAAGCCTTGTAAGGAAACTTTCAAATACAGAGGACTTTATCTCTCAAGCACTCTCCCATGTGTTATGTGGTCTCTGTGACTACATATTCTAGATTCTACACCCTCCAAAAAACATACATTTTCAGTTTTAATAAGTTCCACTAAATAGAAGCAGGGACTACAGGGGTAGATAATTGGTTCCCACAGCCTACAGTCCACAATGGCAAAATAAAGAGCATGTACTTGTTAAAGTGGCTCAGTTTGTAACCAACCCCTGGCACAAGGTACAGGCTGATCTGTGAAACACAACAGATAATAATGAACAGAGTACAAACAGGTTCCCAGAAATCACAGAGAAAAGGTACACAGGTACACATGCAAGAGGAGGTAAGAAAGAGGAGTCAAGACTCTATTTGGTATCAACAAAAAGGAGTAAGACTAAGAGAAACAAATTCTACATTGGAAAGGATCTTGATGGATCATTTCACAAACTATTTTGGTTAACAAAAGAAATGTCTTGCTTTGTTTTAATTTTTTTTTCAAAATATCCATCTATGCTAATATGAACATGGATGACAAGCATTTTCATTTTTGTCTCTTAAATCTGCTCTGTAATAATAACTCTTCTCTACTTAAACTCTCAGATTACCTCCTCCTACTGAAGAACTTAGAAGTCTGAAATGTTGGCCAATTCTTTAAAACTTTTACACATGCACCATCTCAGCAAACCCTCAACAAAATATTTATGCCGGGTTTAGATGTAACTAAAGACAACCTCAGGCACCTTGGTATCACGGAGAGTGAATCCTTCAGTCCTGCCCCTCCTGTCCATGGCAAATACCTAATTCAACATCCAGACAAATCCCCTTTGTCCTTCTTCCTCACTTGTCAAGATTGGAAAGCTGAAAATACACCTCCCCAGACTCTTTATTGGCTGTGTGATATAGTTGTTACCAATGAGATCTATGTAAACATCTGGAAATTTCTGTGAAAGATTTCACTTTTCTGATAAATAGCATGGGGGTGGGGATGGAGAACAGGGAATATGAGAGAGGTCCACCCCACTGAGAATATTTTATTACCAACATTTTCTTTTTTTGAATTGCTGGCTCATGGTGATAATGAAAGCCAAGAGGCTTGTAGTCAGATTTATTATTGTTTACATTTATGCAATGTACCCCTTATTGCACATAGGCAGACAACTTCCATTACTCCCCCTACCTTAGTATGTCATTCTTCCTGACTCGGATACCACTCTCTCCTCCGGCTTGCTGCCTGCAATCAGACATTTGGCTGGAGCTGCAACCACCATCTTATCACAAGGGAAAAGCTAAAAAAATGAATAAATAAATAAAACAAAACACAGGTATTACAGTGTTGACATCCTCAATCTTCTGAAATAAGGCTAGCAACCATCCTTTCAAGACACTTGATACTTGGGGGGAAAAAACTTCCCATTTTTATAAGGCACTGCTTATTCAACTTATCTGTAACTCACTAACAAAGATCACCTGTTATTCACCCCTAAATGTGATCCTTATATTTTTTTATCTGCTTCTTGTAAAATGTATATAATTGGGTTTTTTTAAATCTGATTATTTTATTTTGTAATTTGTATATTTAACCATTAATATTCATGTAGTTATGGCTGTTTGTGGACTTATATCTACTATTATACAACTTCTTTGTTGTTCTTTTTCTCCTTTGTTTTGTCCCATCCCTATTATCACCTTTGGTTTTCCTAATCAGGTTTTCTTCTTTTATCACATCTTCAAGTATATTAGCTTGTGAATTATAAATTCTTCCACTATTCTTTTATTGGTTACCCTAGAGATAACAGGCATCCCTACCTTGTTAGAATCAACTACAAATTAGTGCTTCTACCACTTCTCAGACAAGTCTGAGTTCTTAAAATTCTTTCACAGATCAATGCATTCCCCTCTGTTGTGTAATTTTGCCACTCAGTTTGATACCAGAGATGATCTACAATATTGGGATGTATTACAGTGTTTTCACAGGCATAATTATTATTGTTTAATATAGTCAATATTCTTTTATTTGTACACAGGGTTACAGTTTTTGTTGCTCTTAATTCCTTCCTTCATGTTTATTGTTCGGTTAAGGAAAACCGCTTGCTTTAAGAACTCCCTTTTAACACCAATCTGGTAGTGAGAAAGCCCCTTCATTTTTGCTTCTCAGGAAATGTATTTATTTTATTCCCACTTTTAAAGAATATTTTGCTAGAGACCAAATTTTATGTTGACAGTTGTTCTCTTTACTCTCTTTAGAATAAAACACATTTTCATTTCTATTAAAAAGTTAACTGTCAATCTTGTCCTTTTGATGATATTACTCATATTCTCTGATTGCTCATTAAAATTGTTTTGCTTTTCAGTAGTTCACTAACCTGCGAAGGCTGAGACTCCTACTTATATTGCCTGAGGCACATAGAATTTCTTGAATCTGTGACTAATTTTTCAATTTACCAGCTCTGAAAATTATTAGGCATTTTGCCCAATATTCTGATGTTGCCACATATTCATTCCTCCCCATTTGATGCTTCAATTACTTATATTTTAGACTTTTCTACCATGTCTCATATATATCCCTTAGAATCATCTCTTCTTGCTCTCCTTGCTTGAGTGTGGATTTTCTTTTCTAATTAACCTATCTTCCAAGTCACTATTTCTCTCTTTAGTTGTATCCAATCTGTTATTAAATCTATCTCTGGTGGTCTCAATTTCAGTTACTGTATTTTTCAGTTACAGAATTTCTATTTGATCCTTTTTAATAATTCAGGTTCTCATGTAAAACTCTCCATCTTATTTCTTCTTTTCTGGAACATGTCAATCACAGTTATTTTAAAGTTCATGTCTAATATGCTAATATTTTTATCACCTTTCAATATATTTTTGTCTATTTTTTAATCTCATTGTGTTCATTGAACTGTGCTGTTTATTCACTGTAGATACTTTATGTGAGAAAAGAGTAAAGGTTTTGGAAATTTTCCACCAGAGAGCATTCACCTTGGCAGAGAGCTGACATAGAACATACTACACCAACTTTATCACAGGCAGATCACGCTATCTTGAGATACGGTTTCAGTCTCTTTATGGAACTCCACAAAGATCCCAAATAAGAGTCTGAGTGTTTCCTAATGTATTTCTCCTCAGAAGTTTCTGAATTCCAATTTTAGTTCCCTCAGTACCCTGAGATTACAAAAACTCTGTTCCACATTCCTGTCCTTTATTATTGGCTTTCTCCCCCCTCTCCTACAAGTTTAAAATTCAGCAAATGCATCAATGGAGAAAACAAGTGTCAAACTTACTTCTTTATGTTTCTTTCTCTCAGGGCTCTTGGCATCTCTATTTCTGGCTACCTTGGCAACCTCAAACTTCAGTTTTCATTTCTTCATTTCATTTCCATGAGGTTGCCTAAAGCCATACTAACTTTTCTATCTCTCAGCAACCACTCTCTTCATGACTTTTCATCCATCTATCTCCCCATCCCCCACCTCCATGAGCAAATGGCCCAAAGAGAAAAAGAAGTGTATGGGATGTTGAATTTATGCTCAAAGAGCTCTCTTTTTTGTCTGGATCCTTGTTCCTCAGAGTCTGGCTTCTCAGCAGCACCCTTGTACCTTCAGAAAGATGGACTTTTATAATTTATTCAGGTTTTCTAGTTGTTCTCAGAAAGACCATTAATACATTATATGCTACTCCATCATAGCTAAAAGTGAAAGGCTCGATCATATTTAAATATTGCTTTATTCATGAAAATGGCCTTTTCTTGGTCAGCAACATGAACAAATGAAGGAGTCTGGATTTTTTCCAGTAGTGATTTACATAGTGATTTACATGGATAGTGATCCCATTGGGCTGCCTTTTTCTGGACAACCCTCCCAACTTGGGCAGCATTAATTCAAGAAGTAGTACAGGCTGAAAAGTCTGACCAGACAGAATAAGTCTTGGCTCTCTCACTACAAGCTGTGTCATCATAGGGACGTTTATTAATCTCCTAGATCTCAGTTTCCTCACCACCAAAATAAAGACTTATACACATACGCCTTAAAGTGTTAGAGAATTATTTTAAAATTTATATGGATACATTTATAATCTCTAAATAATATTAAAAAGTTAAAGAATGGCATTTAGGTTTTTGTTATTATTATTATGTCTACAAGTTTAAGAGAAAATATTGCTAGTTATATCAAAGAGTTATTAGTGTTACTATGCCTATGCTATAATGAGTTAATTCGTTTCTTTCAAGAATTATACTATGTGAAATAGGTTCATTGCAACAAAATAATTCTATCCCTTATAAGCTTTATAAAAAGATGTATTTCTATTTATGGACCTAATTTAAATTGTACTATATTTAAATTGTGGTTAACTGCATTCCAGGAAATAAACACTTTAAAAGAGATGCTAATTAAGTAAACAAAAATACATTAATATCCCATTACTTTTACACTAATTTCTCATTTGCATTCAAAGGAGGTCAACCTGGTGAAAATGTGCTAGAACATGAGAATTGAATATATTAGTTTCCATGACCCAATCCATGCCTCTAATTGTGGTTTAAGATGCCCTATGCTCACAAACTCACAAAGTAAACTGTGGGATCAAAACCTAATATTAAATCATCTACATTATTAATGACCAATACCTAAAAGCCAAATTTTTTTTTCTCCTAAACCAAAAATGCTCTCGTCCACCTACCTTTTGTTCTCTTTCTTTCTTCCCTTTCTTTCCTTTTTTTTTTTCCTTTCTTTTCTTTCTTTCTTCTTCCTCCTTTCTCTTTCTTTTCCCTTCTCTCTCTCTCTCTCTTTCTTTCTTTCAACAGATCTATTCCTTGGAGATACTTCACTCAACCATTCATCATCTGACTGTTATTTATAAGGTCATGCTTGACTCCCACGAGTCCAAGTGCTGTCTATTACAGGAATCTAAGTTTGCACAAGAGATTTCTTCCATGGCAGTGACAGACAACAGATTCCAGAATACCAACCATTGGTTAAAACATCTGTGAAGAGTAAGTTCACTCACATGACACATAAGACCCTTTCAGTGTGTAAGAAAATGTGAAAGTAGAGGAGTGTCTAAGAATAAATAAAGCATGCTACAAGTTGGAAATGACAAAAAATGGAATTGTTATCAAAGCCTGGTCAACTTGACTTGCTTAGGGCTGCTGCTGTCACTAACGTCAGTTCATAATTTTTAATCAAAGTTAAGTAACATATATATCTTACTGTCAACTATTACCAAATATAAGTAGTAAGAGTAAGAACAAGAGAGTTTATTAGCTATTAAAATATTGATAAAATGACCATATTTCTCTGTTTTGGTTTAATCAAGATATATAGAAGTAGTATAGTGTCTATAACAGAGTAGACAGTTTATAGGTATTTGTGAAATCAATTAATGTATTGATTACTGAGAAAATAATGTCTGGTCAAGATATTTTAATGGTAATTAATGGTACCCCATTATTTTTATTATACAACAGATTAGTTCAAATATTGGCAAATAAGCCTAAATAATGAGTACACAGACACTTTTACAGTCAGAAGAAAAATTGGTGATACTTATAAAATATTTCCTGTAGACAGTGGTAGAAATATTCACATGCTTACTTTATATAAGGTATAATATATAGCCACCAAGATGGTGTAATATGAGGGACTAAAGAACTCTGAGCCCTTTTCCTTTCCTTGTCTCCTCTATCTTTCCTACCTGTTAGCTAAATATTTCAATTCTAGGCAAGATGAACTCTTTGATTTAATAATCAAAACAACAGTTTAAGATTATGATACCACTAACAGAAGTATGATGGCATTAATTCCTTAAGGCATAAATTACTAAAACAAGTGTATATTAAAATTATAATATGGGAAATATGCTCTGCCTCAGGTTATGAAATTAGCAAGTATGTTTTAGTAATAGACTTTCAAAGTTATAAGGCATATATAAAAAGAATGTTTTTTGCACTACTTAAGCTGCATATAGCAAAATATACTATAAAATATTTTACCAGCGGAGAAAAGCAATAATTGACCACATAACTTTTCAAAGCTTTCAGTCAATACTCAGCAAATGTTAGGAAGGGACAAAAGAGGTAGAACCCCTTTGGGAAGAGACATTTGTAGCATGGTCCATTTCCAAAATGAAACATAAAGAATTACTACCCCCCAAAATAAAAGCAATACAATTTGAAAAACAAGAATTACCATTCCAGACTCACTAATATTCAAAGCAACCAAGATTCAGAAATGTTAAGTACACCTCAGGCAAGACCATACAAGGAAAGATGGAAGAACTGGGCTGTCACATGAGGTTTGCAAAGGTAAGGACAAAATCCAAAGTCATTCAATCAAGCCATACTTTGTTCCTCATCCTCGAAATAGTGGTTGAGCAGTTTGGGTTTGTTTTACTTTGTCTTGGCTTAGTTTTAAGACTAACAGAAATACCGGGTGCCTGGGTGGCTCAGTGGGTTAAGCTGCTGCCTTCGGCTCAGGTCATGATCTCAGGGTCCTGGGATCGCGTCCCGTATCGGGCTCTCTGCTCAGCAGGGAGCCTGCTTCCCTCTCTCTCTCTCTGCCTGCCTCTCCATCTACTTGTGATCTCTCTCTGTCAAATAAATAAATAAAATCTTTAAAAAAAAAAAAAAGACTAACAGAAATACCAAGAATATGTTAAGTTTCTTCTCTTACTATTTTCCCCATTTCAAATGATATTTTTTTCTGATTAAAAGAAAAATAGCTATACTAGAAAAATTAGGGAAAGTAGCACCACAGAGAAACCACTGGTAATGCTACTATGCAGATAACATCATTGTTAACATTTTATAACTGCTTTGCCCCTCTTTTTATGTATATATGTGTGTGTGTGTGTGTGTATCTGCACTTCTTTAAAATGTTGTGATCTTTTTATTTGCATTTTCCACTGACATTTGATTTTTTGAAAATAAGATTGCTAATGGCTGCCTTACCTCTATTTTTTTGTTATATCATCATTTTTTAGCCATTTTCCTTTCATTGGGCCTTTGCTTTGTTTCCACCTTTGTTCACACATTAATTCTCTTGCTACTTTTTTCTAAAGTCTCTCTTTATCAGGAAGCCTGCAAGTGAGCCATTTAAACCATGCAAATATTTTTGAAAAACATTTTCTTTAAAAAAAAAAAAAAACTTAAGGAAAAAGTGGCCCTATGAGGAAAATATTGTTATTTTTTCAGAACTGATTGGTTGTTTGATTTTTTTTTACAAAGGCACTTATATATTTTTAAGCTCAGATACCATCAGACAAGCTTCTCCTGTCAAAATGTGTTATTATCATTTCTTCTGTAACACATTTTATTGTTCCTTTTTGGAAGTTGTTGATTTCCTTTTATACACTTTCAAGTGAGTCAGCTAAACAAAATAATCACGTACTAAGATGATAAGTTGTAAAAGCCACTCTCAAAAAAAAGTATTTGTGAAAACTATTACGAGTTTGGGATGTCTGATGCCCAAAGAATAATCAAGCTAAACACTGGGACTTGAAAAGGAATATATGACGATATAGTGTCCAAACATTTATGATCATGAAAAAATCCTTGCGATTTTGGAAGGTTAAGTCATAAAGAATAGATAAAAGCAAATAATTTCAGCAGCCTGAGTGCCCTAAATCAAATGAGGGTCTTTCTTAAGAAGAAAAAAAAATCAATTTATAATAATTAAGAGGCTTTCTTTTTTTTTTTTATTACAAGAGAAGGAATCAATAGAACCCAAATCAGTAAGTCCATCTGAGAAAATATGAACATGTTTGGCAAATGAGAGTTCTGTGCTAGAGAGAGAGGGAGAGAGAAATTAAGTATAATGAATGGTAGCTTTATGAAAGGGTTAGCCATAAAATGCAGTGTTAGGTCCTTATGGTTAAAATATCTTTCAAGCTTTCCATCTTTGACCCTGGCACACACCCTAGCCATCGAAGACAGAGGCTAGAACTAATTGAAGAAGATAGGAAAGGAGTTTGCTGGATAAGCAAAGGAGTTTACTGGGGCTTCAGAATAAAAGGCACAACTAATCAGATGTTGATGTAGCTACAAAGTTTCAGAACCACTGTCATTTTATGAACACTGGAAGTTCAAAGAAAAGGTCATGAGATCTTCAATGTTACTCAAATATTCCATCTAATTTAAAAGCACGTATTGCATGGAGCACTGAGTGTGGTGCATAAACAATGAATTCCGTTTCGCTGAAAGAAATTAAAAAAAAAGTGTATGTCCCTTTAAAAAGGAACTCTCTTTTAAAAATCAGTTATGACACCTAAATAACACCAAGGAGCAATACAAGCTAACTGACAGATATAGCACCCTGATTAGTATTTTGCTTTAAGCACTCAGAGCGCAAAGAAAGTTGGCATGAAATAGCCTAAAAATCCAACCTGTCCTGGGGTGCCTGGGTGGCTTACTTGATAAGCTTCTGCTCTGGGCTCAGGTCATGATCCCAGATCCTGGGATTGAGCTCTGTGTCAGGATCTCTGCTAGGTGGGGAACCTGCTTCTCCCTCTCCTACTCCACCTGCTTGTGTTCCCTCTCTGTCCCTCTCTTTGTGTCAAATAAATAAAGTCTTAAAAAAAAAAAAAAAAAAAACAAACAACTACCCTGTCCCACAAACCCACACTGGCAAAGGAAAGATTTTTAAGGTCAAATGTAGAGAATTCAATATTTAAGGAACAATGCTTTATAAGTCTCTTTTGGGTTCTCTATGATTTCTTTTACTATTGCTTCCTTTATTATATCGAAATGCTGTTCTTACATCCTTTTCAACTCAGACACAGTCTTCTGTTCCTTCCTCTCTTCCTTCTCTCTAATCTCTTACCCTTCTTTCTTCTCTTCTCTTGTATTTTCCCCCCTTCCTTCTCTCTTCCTCTCTTCTCTCTCTTCCCTGCTTCCTCCGGCTCCCTGCCTCCTTCCTCCTCTTCCCTCTCTCTAAAACAAAATCTATCAGAAGTACCTTTATGGTATAGAAAGATCATGTTAATGGTAAGATTTTGGCTGACAATTGTAATTTTCTGGCAAGATCCTTAGTGTGAGCTTGAAATTGAGTTAGTGATTATAGCTCTCCAACTTAAGAAAGTAGAAATGAAAGATTTTATTCCTGGGCAAGACTACAGGGGAAAGCAATGTATCTATAATGCCAGGTGATGCCATTTGGATTCTTCTGAAAAGGAAAAGAAATGATGAACAAAATGATTTCTAAACACTAGTATTGGAAGTTTGCCTATTTTTCATTTGCTGGTGATGTTTCAACATAAAATCACTGTGAACATTAAGAAATATTATATGTAAATGGTACTCTAGAAGAAATATTTTTACTAGCCAACTTCTTAATTTATTATACAGAGGAAAGAAAAATGAAATTTAGTTGCAAATGAAGCTCCCAGTTAAACATCAAAATATTTTTAAAGTATTCCTGTGATGACAGAGGCATTTTTTTTCTATTTAAATTTAACCAGATTCTAAACCAATAAAGGCCATCTTACAAAGAATCATTGGAAAATAGTATAAAGGAATGACACAGAAGGTAAAGTTATAGGTCTTAAAATCAATCTATTTCTTTCAGAGATCAGTAATTTCTTTAATGTACATGCTGGAAAGAAAAGTACATTTATAGTACATTGACAGTGTTACCTGTATTTTGTGTGGAGTGACAATATCGCATGTTTTAAATTTAGAATATGAAAGAAAACCCACGATGTTCACAATGATAATCAAATCAAGTATTCACACTTTAGCTGGATTTTGGTACCTAGCATTTATGAAAATAGCTCTTCCTCTGGACAAGGTGTCACTCATTTTCAAGTATGTCTTCAGGATTGAACCCCTTTGGCTTTTTAATCCTAGGTCAATAGTGGAAATGTTAGCACAAGGAAAGTTAATACTGATTTTTCTCACCTTAGACCAACAAGATTTCTGGATTGCATTGGCAAACAATTGAACAGAAATTTAGAAAGGGTATTTTAAGAGCAGGAAATCCCTTGTCGGGGTGGGGGGGGTGGAAACTATAGGCAGACAATCCTTATGTCCAATGACTTCTACATTAAAAACAATGTTTCATACTATTGAAATCATTTCATTACCCAGCTCATTCCTCTTATCTGGAGGTAATTTTTAACAGATTCCAGCCTACTTTGCAGACACAAATTTCCAGCCACTCTCCTTCAGGCCCCAAGAGGCCATTTCATAAGCAAGCTAACATCAATTCAAACAAGATTCATTTTTTCCATCACTTTACACCCTAGAAAACTGATACAGACTTCCCCAGATGAAGTTTAATACAGAACATAGGTTTATGAAGTGTGGAACCTCATTTCAAATGTACACATAATATACTGATATAGACTTAGGGAACATTTTCAAAGAATACAAATGTGCTGGGTCCAAGGCTTAAACAGTGCTTTTTGCTGAAATAAAGCTCATAAAATGATTTCAGAAGGCCAGGAAACTTTAAAATTTAGTGCCTTTTTTTTGAGATTTCCCAGAATGTTCTAATTTAGAAACTAAATTGTATATCCAACATGCAAATGTGTAGTATAAGCAATTCGTTATATTAAACAATTTGACAATTGTGGACCCTGATTATGAATTTCAAAGCCTGAGTATTTAGAGAAAAGTTTCATGAGTAAAAACCATGATGATGATAAATAATATGTAATACCCTATGAACAATAAACTGTCCCCCAGATTTAAGAATGTAATTAATCTTAGTTATTTTTAGTATTTTTAGAGGCATGGGCAAATTCTATACCTAGTCTTAGAAATGTCTAAGGGATCTAATGTGATACATAGGATTGTCTCTCATAGTGCATCTCTTTTTAAAGCTTAGAGAAATACCCGTGATCACATCCCCTTTCCTTATGGGTATCATACTCATATGATACAATTAGGGGTATCTGTTTATCATACCCTTATTATATAAATTTATATTTTACCCTAAGTAATGAGCTCCACAATTGAACTGACTATGCAAAAATTATACATCTTCTTACTCCCCTAAACTGCCACTTATGTTTGATAATTCTCTCACTTCACGGTAAGCATCCTACTTCATTCTCCTTGAATCCAAGCTATTACTGCTTGATTAATAAAATAGTGTACAATTGATAATGACCTGGTCCATAAGAAATGGGCAGCTTCCACTTTCTGCTCTAGGAAAACTCACTCTCAGAACCCGGCCACTATGAAGTAAGAGAAAGACCAGTGTGATAGCTATATGAATGAGCCATCTTGGAAGTGAATCCTCCAGTTCCCAGTCAGGATCTCCCAAGAGATGATGCTTGGAACAAAACCAAACCATCTCTACCATGCCCTGCCCATTTTGCAAATTCATGAGCAGTATAAATGATCGTTGTAGCTTTGGGCCACAACGTTTTGGTGTGGTATGCAATAGATAATCAGAAATTACTATAACGTTTCACTTCTACCTAATTAAACCTTTGATATATAATGTTGAAATACTGCAAATTATTGTAAAAGTCCACTTATTTCAGTTTCTTTTGTCCCCCTATTCCACAGTGCTTTCCAACTGTAGGATCAACAAAATGGAAGAAACAACATTTAAGAAGACCAAGTCTGATACAAGGGCTGGATAATCTACCAACTGGATAATCAATGTTGTGTCACTGAGATACAATTATCCTGAAAGGCAGCGTGTGAAGAATTAAAAGTGGACATTATGGTAATACACATGTTTCAGAGGGCATAAATTTTCTTAAGACTTAGAATCAAAAGCTGTGCTTTCAGTGTTGTCAAACTACTCCCAGAAGCTGAATAGTGGACAATAGCCATTAAAACCTCAATCTATTAACAGGCTGCAATCCTATCTCTTACTAAGTTGTACAGCTAATGTGTGGATTCATGTGAAATACACTAAACCATGTTGTGTGCCAGATATCAGGTTGCATGCCGTCCCATGCACCTCTGTTATATTGTTTTCTTAGGATATTTTATCATCTCATACACTCTTTTCTTGCAGGGAGAAATGTTTTTCTCGAAACTTCCCTGCATAAACATGAAAAATAAAAGGATGGTGTAAATATTTTCCAAACCCAGATCTCTCCATATTTCAATTTGGAATTAAAGTTTTACTTTAATAGTTACTTAACTATGACAATCATTCTGCATCAAGGTATATTTGATATTATTTTTTAAATAGTAATGACCATAAATGACTGATACCAAAATAGAAACTTCTTTTAGAAAATGCCATTCCAAGAAACTCAAATTGCAAAATATGGTACTCAGGATGGTCTATTATTCCTTCAAGATGGTAGGATGAGAAGGAATAATGGCAGCATCAAAGGTAGTGTAATAATAAAAAGTTAAAGTAGCTAAAGTAACTCAGACACAATGTACTGAATGTTTTCAAATATACATAATAATTAACATAAGTTAAGGCCACATATTAAAAGGCATTATGTTTTATGAATTCACATAAGACAATCACATTTATTCCTAAGAACATGTTGAAAGCCCCAAAATCTGGGGCTTTAACCTCAGGTAAGTACTGATAAAACAGATGTTAGATACAGACTATTGGAAATGAATAAATAATACAGTGGAAGTTACTATAGTCCCATCTGCATTATTTTTGAGTTCCTGTGAGAGACTATGCATATTGTTTAAAAAATGATGTCCAACTAGTGTCTCATTTTCCTCAATTCTCCATGAATTATAGGTCTTCCATTCATTGATATCATGAATTAACTTTAGTTATTTTTAAAAGACTTCCAAGTTCAAAACAATAGTATTCGGGAATACTTGATTCAGCAGCTTTCGTGATGGGGCAGCTGGAAAAATGAAAAATGATTGATGAAGTGATGACATTTATTTAACCCACTGGCAGATATCATGTTATTCTCTGGAGATAAGTGGGATTACCACCTTTTTCATATATATGCAAAGTCACAAGTACACATGTGAGCAACTAGTAACAGTGAAAAAGAAACAAAAAAAATTAATGTTCTAAGGGTACTTGTAGGAAAAGAAAGTTCATTATACACAAAGAAAAAAATAATTTATATATACATAAATATATAGATTATTTATATAATTTTATACGTATGTATATACATTTATATACATTTATACAATTTATATAATTATATACGTACACATACATTGCATACCTATATGTTTTTTTAATCATAAAAGCAATTTTATTTTACATGACAATATGGGTATGCCAATTATTGCAAAGAGTTTTTAACGTATTCATTATGTATATATGTGTGTGTGTGTGTGTGTGTATGTGTGTGTGTATATCTATAAATATATATATAAATATATATATTTATATATATATATTTCTCCTAGGATAATTCCTAACAATAAAGTTAGCCATTATTATGAAAATAGAACAAAATTTTGTCAGCAAAATACCATAAAATAGTAATACATATAAATTGAACTCCTCTCATGAACTTGAAGAAAACTAAGTTGCTTTACTAATGATAATTATAATAATACAGTAGTTAACTTGGCTTGTTAAAATACAGATTTATGTCCAAATAATTCCTTACATTCAGGAGCAAATCCTTCCCCAGCATTTGACAGGTTTAATTAAGAGCACAAAACAAAATGATTTCTTTAAGTTTGGCTCAAGTTTAAGTTAGATTAGAGCACTGACATTTTAATCCACCTCTACAGGTTATGTGGAAATCCAGTGTAAGTGTTGGAATTAGAAAGCCAGATTAACTGATTGTCCATGCTAACCACAAACCCCTTTTCTCAGGGGTTTTTTTTCCCCCCTCTGGTTTTTGAGAAATACCATATGCCTATAGTAAAGAGACATTAGCATAAGAAAAACTGAATCAGATTTTATTAATCCTATGAGACTCTAGATGGTCTTTCTTAATATCAGTAGAAACCATGGTTCCAGTCTTCAGGGTACTACTCTACATAGACAGTAAAGAATACAGATGAAGAGACACCTGGGGGACTCTTGATTTCGGCTCAGGTCGGATCGTGAGGTTGTAAGATGGAGCCCCATGGAGATTGCTTAAACACTACATCAAAAAGTAATGATGTACTGTATGGTGACTAACATTACATAATTTTAAAAAAATAAAGATTCTCTCTCTCTCCCTCTGCCCTCCCATGTGCATGTACTCGCTCTCTCTAAAGATAGATAGATAGATAGATAGATAGATAGATAGATAAATAGAGGCAAAAACCAGAATCCTGGAATTCAATTCAAAGTGTTCTTTTTTTTTTTAAATTTTATTTATTTATTGAGAGAGAGAGAGTGAGAGAGAGCATGAGCGAGGAGAAGGTCACAGAGAGAAGCAAACTCCCTGTGGAGCCGGGAGCCCAATGCGGGACTCGATCCTGGGACTCCAGGATCATTACCTGAGCCGAAGGCAGTCGTCCAACCAACTGAGCCACCCAGGCGTCCCTCAATTCAAAGTGTTTTTTCCCATGAGATGCGATGCTGAAAACCAAACACCATGCCTAACCACCCTTGCTGTAAGTCTGTAACTGCTCAAATCTAAAAGTGCAAATTTCTTCCATTGCTTTCTGGGAGTAAAATTTTTAATGTTTCTTTCTTTCTTTGGCTTTTTAATTTCTTGCCTGGATTATTATTTTAGGAAACTAAGCAGTTTTAGAAATAGTCTTTTCTGATAACAAGAACATAACAATAGAGATACTTAAAATTTCTGGAGCATAGTTACTACCTGGAGGACAGTTTTAAACATATATTTTATATATAAGTCAGAGCCCATTATGTAATTGTTTTATATTAACTATTTTAAAATGCATACTATTCACTGCCCAGTCCTTAGCCTTTTCTTAAAATCACTAAGAAAAATGTATCCCAACAACTAAATATCTCAATGTATTTCATTGCTTTCAAAACTAATTTAACCACCTTATCTTTTAACCTCTTAGTAAATTTTCTGATTCAATTTTGATCTGAAAAGTTCTCTTCAAGCACATTAAACTCAGCTAGTGCTTCAGTTCTCGAGTGGAGTTTTCTTGTTTAATGGTGAATAATGATGGAAGATACAATATAAAAAGATCTCAGCCTAAGAAGCTAAGAAACCATAATAATGCCCCATATACTGCTTTAAAAAAAATAATCAAATGTCATCATGTCCAACAGCACCAGCAAGAATTCTGAGATACAGGTTAAGATTTTAAAAGTATAATTCTCCCAAATCCAGATATGACACTAGTGGTAGTTTAGATATATAGATGATAGGCAGAGAGGGCAGAAGATAGATGATAGATAGATGATAGATATAGATGATAGATAGATAGACAGATAGATGAATAATTAGGTGTGCTGGCAAGAAAATGCAACAGGAACATCTCTAGAAGGTTTGATTCTAAGAAACATTTTATAAGACAGACAGACCTCCAAGCTATTGGAACTTTCCTGTCAATCCATGTGTGTGGCACATAGAAGGATAGACATACAAAAGGCTTCCCCCATGTGTCCCTAGGTTCTAGGAAGGTTACAAACAATGAGATAATACAAATTGGCTCTGAGACTTACAGTTATGGGATGAATAATTATAAATAATGAAAAGGTACAGCATAGAGAATGTAATCAATGGTATTACAGTGCTGTATGGTGACAGATGTTAGGCACATTTGTGTTGAACAGAGCATAAGATGTTGAGATGTTGAATCACTATGTTATACACCTGAAATTAATGTAACACTGTGTGTCAACTATACTCAAATTAATTCTTTTTTAAAAAGTTAGAGGGAGGGACGCCTGGGTGGCTCAGTTGGTTAAGCAGCTGCCTTCGGCTCAGGTCATGATCCCAGCGTCCTGGGATCGAGTCCCACATCGGGCTCCTTGTTCTGTGGGGAGCCTGCTTCTCCCTCTGCCTCTGCCTGCCACTCTGCCTGCCTGTGCTCGCTCTCTCTCTCTCTCTCTCTGACAAATAAATAAATAAAATCTTTAAAAAAAAAAAAAGTTAGAGGGAAAAACTATACCTAAATCCTATATGGATACACTCAATTATAGCAAATCTACCATATATAAGAAAGTGGTCTGTTTTTTTTTTTTCTAAATCACTGTCATCACATGGAATGGATTGGTCATGTCATTTCATCATGTACTACTTGGTGATGATACTACGGCATTTCATCTGCTTTAAGTTTATGATTCATAGATTGCAACTATCACAAAATATAAAGTTATATTATTTTAAAAATTGGCTCTGGATTCTGTGATTCATGTTAGCTCAAGGTTCTTTGTGGTAATTTTCTTTCTTTTTTAAAAGATTTTTATTTATTTATTTGATAGACAGAGATTACAAGTAGGCAGAGAGGCAGGCAGAGAGAGAGGAAGAAGCAGGCTCCCCACTAAGCAGAGAGCCCAATGCGGGGCTCGATCCCAGAACCCTGTGATCATGACCTGAGCTGAAGGCAGAGGCTTTAACCCACTGAGCCACCCAGGTGCCCCTCTTTGTGGTAATTATGGGGAAACTTACCCAGTGATAAGGACAGAAATAGGCCATTTTCAAAACCTAATTTTCTCATTTGTAATTATTAAGTGGAACTAAACAACTACCTTGCATTCAGTATCCAGTTTACCAAATTAAACTGGGGAAGGAAATGGGTGTGATTGAGAGTCTGAATTCAGATACCTGAAGCAGAAGAGCACAGGCCAAGGAATGATCTAAATAGAGACACAGGCCATGAGAAAACAGGCAAGGAATACAATTCTGTAGCCAAGGAGATGTAGAAATGGAAATGACAGATCTTGGCATTTCTGTTAATCTCAGAATGCAAGATATTTGCCCAGTGCTCCAGTAAGGCCACGGAGAACTAAGCTGCTTCATAAACTGAGACCAGCTCTTCCAGGCCACAAGGGCAGGCAAGGCAGAGGACTGAGTTCTTGGGAAGCTTTAATATGATCACTTGCTTCAGTATAATGACCTGAAAGTTGCTAAACAAAGTTTGGGGTTAGAAAAAGAAATAGTTTAAGAGTAGATATGTCTTGAGGAATCTCCACACAGTTCTCCAAAGAGGCTGCACCAACTTGCATTCCCACCAACAGTGTAAGAGGGTTCCCCTTTCTCCACATCCCCTCCAACACATGTTGTTTCCTGTCTTGCTAACTTTGGCCATTCTAACTGGTGCAAGGTGATATCTCAATGTGGTTTTAATTTGAACTTCCCTATGACCCTGCACTACTGGGTATTTACCCCAAAGATACAGATGTAGTGAAAAGAAGGGCCATCTGTACCCCAATGTTTATAGCAGCAATGGCCACGGTTGCCAAACTGTGGAAAGAACCAAAATGCCCTTCAATGGACGAATGGATAAGGAAGATGTGGTCCATATACACTATGGAGTATTATGCCTCCATCAGAAAGGATGAATACCCAACTTTTGTAGCAACATGGACGGGACTGGAAGAGATGATGCTGAGTTAAATAAGTCAAGCAGAGAGAGTCAATTATCATATGGTTTCGCTTATTTGTGGAGCATAACTAATAGCATGGAGGACATGGGGAGTTAGGAAAAGGGAGTTGGGGGAAATTGGAAGGGGAGGTGAACAATGAGAGACTATGGACTCTGAAAAACAATCTGAAGGGTTTGAAGAGGTGGGGGGGATGGGAGGTTGGGGGAACCAGGTGGTGGGTATTAGAGAGGGCACAGATTGCATGGAGCACTGGGTGTGGTACAAAACAATGAATACTGTTATGCTGAAAATAAATTTAAAAAAATGAAAAAAAAAAGAGTAGATATGTCTTTAATAATAGGTAGATAAATAAAATGGTAAAATAATTTTCCCAATCCAGTAAGCCTTTAGGCAGTAAGCTTGGTTTTTTGTTTTTGTTTGGTTTGGTTTGGTTTGGTTGGTTTTGCAAGCCTAAATTTGTCCTTAATCTTGTTTTCTGGAAAAAAGATACTTGTTAATCTACCTTGCTTGCTCAGAACACATCAATTCCCTTTAAACAGTGCACTAAAATTTCTAGAAGAGGTACACTTAAATCTGTGAAACTCTATCTACAACAAGAGTCTATGTGAGGGTCAATAAGATAGGTTACCTACCTCAGAAATTCTAGTATATCAGAGGAAAACATAGCATCCTTTTTGTATGTCCTTACTACTTCTTGGAAGAAATGAGAAAAAGGACTTTGGGATATGTTGAGGCTTGCCACTCAAGTTAAGCATTCTTAGATATAGGAAAGATAAATTCTATTCTAACTTACGGATAGTAGAAACAAAAAGGAAAGACTGTTGAATTGTACTTTTTGTTTGTTTTGTTTTCTAGTAATCCTTAAAACATAACACCTAGGGAAAAAAAGTTTAAAATTATGGAACAAGCATCCATTGTTTCTCATTTCTCCTGCACATATGCAACACTATATTAGGATTTTTCTCTGCTTTAGGGCAGGACTGACTTGAAATCTGTAGATGGCCATACATATTCCAAATGGAATCACCTTAAATGTGCTGTGATATACATACTTGCCATTTACACAAAATAATTTGGTGCTGTATCTTCATGCTCATACTCTTTAATTTACCTTGCCACTTCTCTCAAAATCTGTTGTACGAATTATTTATGTATTAAAAGTAAAGAAATCTGATGGCACTAGTGGAGAAGACAAACTTTAATTGGAACAAAAGGATTTGTTCTTTTTGCCCCACAGCATCGAAGTCCTCCATGTAGCCTACAGTTGTCCTGGCTCTCAACTCCTCAGTCAACATTACCCATACTCAAAACTAGAACACCATTCTCCATGTTATCAGGGAAAACCACACACTTACATTTAAAAAAGCCGTGTAAAACAATTGCCAACATCTCTATAGAAAGCCAGGCAGAAAAAAACAAAAATTGCTTTCTGAGTCAACCAATATGAATATCCTCAGTAAACCAAATGTTCATTGCAGATATGACTCACCTGGTGCTTTTTCTACTCTAACTGAATTATTTTGGGAATTTGTCCTTTGTTTCATATAGAAGATGGTAAGACCATGGCAGCAGAAGTGATCCTATCTGTAGAGTCTGAGACCTGGGTTTTCTGCATAATATTGAGCAAACCCTTTCATCTCATACCAAAAAAAAAAAAGGTAATTATAATTTTATGGTGGATATCTCTTCTATTGTCTGCCCAGCATCACTTCTTTTTCTTGTGGGATAAATCCTCTCCTACTTGTAGTCCCTGTGGGTTGGGTGGTGCTGACTTCCACAAGTTCTATAAGCCCCTGACCACAGAGACAGGTTGGGGATGGACACATGTACCAGGCTGACCAAAGAGAGCCACACTCTGGACCTCTGCTGCAGCTCTCAGGAAAGACATGTGTTCTTTCATCTCTGACCTATGTTTGCTAAGTAGAGAAGATTGGCAGCCTGGAGTACTGGTGACCATACCTGCTACCATAAAGTAAAAGTATAAATGAGAATAAAATGCATTTGAGAGAAGACAGAAGCCAGAGAAAGAGACAGAGAGAGAGAGAAAGAGATGGAAAAACAGAAAAACTATATCCTGGTGCCACCGTTTAGCCTCTGAATCCACTTCTGTATGAAATCAGAAACTTCCAGATTCTTACGTAATTACGTAAATTTCCATTTGCTTGAGCTGAATTTTCTCCCATTTGCAATCCAATAATCTTAGGGCTACTGTTAATCTGGATATCTACCAAAACATATACTAACGAATATGAACAATCTTTACAGACTTCAACATGCTATACAAAAGTCAGGGATCATTTCTCCAAACTAGAACACTCCTACACCAAATTGTAAATATGACCCCAGATGAATACACCCTGGTAGTATCACAGAGTGGGAAATTCTAGTCTAGCATATAAAAAAGTAAATTTTTCTCTCAGTTTTTTTCTGAAACACTACATAATGCAAAATCCTATTACAATGGCAACTATCAGACTTCCAGAGTTGTAAAGTTGCAATTAACATTTCCTGAATGTTTCTTCACAGACTTTTTGCAAAGCTAAGCAGTTTCAAATATGAGGCTGGTTCAGATATACTGATTTGGGGTTTCCTCTGGTCTCCAAATGCTTCAGGGTTTCAGTGACCTCAAAGGGATTGTTTTTAGCTGCAGAGGTAATCTTTTTTAACATTAAGATGTCACTGGTCACACTCATATACTCCCTGATGGCTACATAATTTGTTTTTTCCATTATCATTACACTGGGAGGAAAAGACTTCCAACTAGGCTGAAGGTAGAGCAGATGAAGAGGGAAAATGGAGGCTCAAAAGAGTACTCCAGGAATTTTAAATTTGGTCTTTTCCCATACACTCAGAAGATCTGTGTTTGTGTCTTGTTCATCCCACCAAATGGATGAAACAGGTCAGATTGCTTAACTTTTCTGAATCTCTTTTCATATCCACGAAATGAGATCAACTGTTTCTGTTAAAGCTTTGAGGAGATAGTTAAAGAGATGGTTAATATAACTGAAATATGGACTGTATTAATTTTTATCTTAACCCATTTAATCTGAGCAAGCTCATTTTCTTGGTGAATACACCATGGTCCGTGATTTAGTCTTCAGCTTTGCAAGTCCAAACATTAAACAATAGCAGCAGACAAATATACAGTAAAAAAATCACAGTAAGGGGACTCCCCAAAACTAAATTCACTTGATACATAACCTAAGCTGTTATTTATTATCACAGTTTCAGCAAGCATCTCACAGCCAGCTACTTCATGGTCTCAGGTTTCTTGAGAAGCTTGAATTTGAACCAAAAAGGCCTTCAGGTGTATATGAAATGAGAGCAAAGCGAAGTGGATATTTCTGAGAAACATTTCATCAGACCCCTTTAGCCAAGAACTTCCCACAGTGAACAGACTTTCCCAGCCCTCCAGCTCATTATTCCAGCATTGCCAAGTTCACTATGTGTGAAGTACACTTCTTGAGCTAAATGTGTTCTCAATGGCAATCTCCTTCTTTTCAAGAGTTGGGTTAAAAGATGCCTAGCCAAGATGATACCCAACTCCACCTCCATTTTCTCTTGCCTACTCTCAGTACAGCAGCTAAACAGTTTTTTTCTCAGCCCCCTTGAAATCAGAGACAGCTTTTGGGGAGTTCTGTCCAGTGCATATAAGCTGAAGACTGCTGGGCCCTTCTGGGAAACTACTGCATTCCTGATACAAGAGGTAGGCAAACCATTCCTCTCCATTTCCCTGCCTTTACTAGAGACATGATCTCTAGGGTTGTAGCAAACAACTCTTTCATGATTCAAGAAGTCAAACCAACAAACACACTTAGGACAGCAGAGCAAAAGTCTAAAAGAAAGTTAGGTTTTACTGACATCACTAAACCACTCCTAATCTGAACCATCTATCTAAACACTGTGTTATGACAGATCATTAAATAGTGTTACTGCCATCTTATACCCTTTCTAGGTGAAATTGTGGTTTTTGTTTGTTTTTAGTAAAAGCATTCCCAGTATTTATCAGCATCAATGGTTGATCTATAGTTAGGAGGCTGACACCTTGGACCAAGGAGACATTGTACCTTGGAAACTTAATTTATCTCAGGGCAACTGTATTTTCTGTATTTCCAAATTCTTAGATGGGTCTTCACTGTATCTCCAATGTATTGACTGCAATACCGACCTTAAAGGCTTATTGTGAAGATGAAATTACTTTTTCTTTTTTTTTTTTTTAAGATTTTATTTATTTATTTGACAGAGAGAGATCACAAGTAGGCAGAGAGGCAGGCAGAGAGGGAAGAGGAAGCAGGTTCCCTGCTGAGCAGAGAGCCTGATGCAGGGCTCTATCCCAGGACCCTGAGATCATGACCTGAGCTGAAGGCAGAAGATTATTAACCCATTGAACCACCTGGGCGCCCCAAAATTGCTTTTTCTAAAAGTGTCCTAGAAACTATAGAGACCTACATAAAAGCAAAGCAGTCTTTTATGACTACCATTTGTAACATCTTCCAATTAAAAAAGATTACAAGAGGATGTAAGAAAGCATTTGTTGTCCCCTAAATTAATGTTTTGTAACATTCAGAAGTTGCTTACTGCTCTTAATAACCAAGATTTTTTAAAAAGAATTTATTTATTTATTTGACAGATGGAGATCACAAGTAGGCAGAGAGGCAGGCAGAGAGAGAAGGGGAAGCAGGCTCCCTGCTGAGCAGAGAGAGCCTGATTCGGGGCTAGATCCCAGGACCCTGAGCTAAAGGCAGAAGCTTTAACCCACTGAGCCACCCAGGCATCCCAATTTCCAAGATTTTTAAGACAGAATCTATATGTACAAGAAGTCATTAGTCACTTTAATTTTGCCTTGTTTATTTAAAAAAAAAAGGTTTAATATGGATAAATATTTAAATAAAGATTTAAAAAGGCATATCAGGGTGACCAACCCACCATACTTACCCAGGACTGTCACAGTTTTAGCACTGAATTTCTTGTATCCAGAAATCCCTCAGTACCAGACAATTCTGTTTGTTCCTGCTATGACCCTTCCAATTTTGTCATCTTTCAGTCTTTTAAGTTCTGTTGCCTTTTTACTGTTTCTACTGTCAAAGGTTCAGTGTTTCCATTTATCTGTTCACTCAACAAGCATTTGCTGAGCCAGCTCACCTCTACAGCACGCTCCATGGGTACAAAGAATAAGACATACTCAAAGAGTTCACAAACCTAGTGGGAAGACCTGACCTTGACACAAAATGGAATCATTGTAACACCACTTCAGACTGACCCAATCGAATCTGGTCACTAATATCTATGAAGTTCTTTTGTAACTATCTGTTGCCTCCAGCAATAAGAGGCAGTAGTAACTATTATTTTTCATTTTTTTAACCCGGCAAAAAATTACCATCGAGGCAAGTTGCGGACCAATTCTGGTACAAGTTGAAATAGTTAGAAGCAAAAATTCCTCAAAATAACCATAAATTTAAATAAAAAAAGAAAGAAAGAAAGAGAAGAGAAAAAATAAGAAAAGAAAAGAAAAGAAAAAAAAAAAGAAAAAGAAAGAACAATTCCAGGATGCCCTGCTCTCTGCCCTAACCACTCTGATAAAGACTTGACATGAAAAGTTTACTCCAAGAGAGGTAGAATTGCATTCTAATGGCAGGACAGGCTAACCTTTGAGTTACATCAGACAGAACAATCGTGCCTAAGAGTGTGAAGAAAAGTCTCAATGAGCACTTAAACATGAACTCAACTCAAAAGGGGTAACCCTGCTAGGTTTGCCAGATTCTAGTACTTCATTCACACCAGGGCAACAAAGTCCATAAACTTTTTTCTAGCTAACTATATACCTTGAGAAATGTTTCTTTCACCAAAAAAAAAAAAAAAAAAAAAAAAGAAAGAAAGAAACCCACACTAATTTCAGCACTTTTTATGCTAATTAATACACTTCTGCTCTGTGGAGTTAGACATGAACTACTTGCCACAGGTACCTCTAGAGTATGAAATCTTTGTTACAAAGTTTTTCAAATGCAGCCCAACAATCACTAGAATATAGATAAAACTTAATTTATACACACGAAGAGAAAGAGATGCACAATATGAAATATTTTAAAGTAAAATTATCTTGTAACAAATGCAAGATACTCAGTGATTATTCTTTTCAAATATAGAAGAAATCCCTGTGGCCAAACAAGATCCTTGGGGGTCTCAAGGATTTGACAAGGCAACGCATGAATGAGGTCTTAAAAGATGAATGTAAATTTACAAAATGGAAGGAAAAGTCATGTTAGGCAGGTCAGAGCACAGCGCAAAGTCATCTACATGAAAGGGCTTGCTATTTTGAGAAACAACAGGAACAGGCTAAAAGCTTACATACTTTCAGGGGTGGTACTGAGAAATGCACCTGAAAAAGAAATTAGAGAAGCCAAGATAGTGGCAGGATTTGCAGACCACACTAAGTGGTCTGGACTCCTTGGTCTAATTACTGGGATGAAAACTTTTTATTTTATTTTATTTTATTTTATTTTATTTTATTTTCTTTAGATAATAGGATGATTTATTGCTTAGGTAACAATGCAAAGAATGGATTGAAGAGAGAGAGAGAAAGAGGTGAGGAAGGCAAAGCAGAGCAAGACAGGATGTAGACTGAATTTAGGCCTCAGAATTTATTCATCCATTCAACATGCAACACAATATTAAATGAGCATCTACTTAGCACCATGCTCTAGAAACTGGAAAAACAGCATTGACAAAACAATCAAAATTTCAACCCAGAATGCCTTTCTCTCTGTTCTCTGGGGAGATCCTATCCACTGTTTTAAAAAGTCCAGCTCTGCTATGCCAGGCTCTCAAGCTGCTGGTTTCTTCTCTTTATATCCCCATAGCCCATATCATGCTTTTATGATGGAGTTTGCAGCATGTCATTTATTTTTAGTTATGGTAAAATCCAAATAACATAAAATTTACCATCCTGACCACTTTTCTAACTATATGGTTCAAGGGTGTTAAGTCCACTGACAATGTTGTACAACTAATCTCCATAACTTTTTAATTTTGCAAAACTAAAACTTTATACTCATATTCCCATTTCTCATTTCCCCTGAGCCCCTGCTAACTACTATTATACTTTCTGTTTCTTTAAATTTCACTATTCTAAATACCTCATGCAATGCAATCTGATGGTATTTACTTTTTCTAACTGGCTTATTTACCTAGCAAAACATCCTCAAGGTTCACCCTTGTTATAGCATGTATCAAAAGTTCCTTCCTTTTTAAAGCTAAATAATATTCTATTGTGTATGTGGATATATATACATATGTGTGTGTGTGTGTGTGTGTGTGTGTGTAATTTCTGGTTCACAATGAATTCTATTTTTGATTTTTAAAGGAACCACACACTGTTTTTCAGAGTGGCTATACCATTTTACAATCCCACCAACAGTACACAAGGGTCCCAATTTTTCTACATCCTTGCCACACTTTCACTTCCTGGTTTTTTTTTGATAGTAGCCTTCTTAATAAGCATGAGGTGAGTATCACATGGTATTTTAATTATCTGTTTATTGTCGGACACTGACCTTCCAGAGAGAGAGAGAGAGAACCATGCCTTTTCATCCTGACTCACTCATCTTTATGTAATTGGTATCTAATCACATGCCTGGAACATACTATGTCCTCAAAAAATGCTTGTTCAATTAATAAATATTGCCACTGTTAACCTCGCAAGAACCTAAAGCTTTTTTAGGAATGAAAGGACAGGTGACTCACTGCAGCCTTTTGTCCAACATGCTAAAGAAGAGAGGAGTCATGGTTGGAAGCTGCAGATGGTGGTAGTAAAAAGAGGAACAACCAAACTAGTTTCAAGACACTTTACAAGGACAAAGGGAGGAGGGAGACAAAATCAGGAGCTGAGCTGGGACTGAAAAACAGCCCTGAGAGTTTGTATTAGAATAAAACCCTACCCGTACATATTCTCAATCCCTAACTTCTAGGAGACTCCATCCCCACCCACCTTCTCCTGTGAGTACCATTTGATATGTAGGAAGGGGAGGTTTCTGTGCTCTTGGCACCTCAAGTTAGAACACTAGAGACACTGTGTAATTCCTTTTAATTAGGCTTTTGTGATCCAAACAATCTTGGAATACTGCCTACTGGCAAGATGAAGAATGCCATCAACTTTATCATAACTTTACATGTGACAAAACCAAGATTCATCAAGAATATAAACAATGGCATAAGATCAAAGATTATCTCCCCAAAGGTCCTGATTCCTGTCCCATTATGGAGCCTGGCCTTGTAAACTTTATCAGCAATTTAAAGATGCATTTTGCATATTTTATTGTCAAGCTGTTAATATATTCCTTGCCCACAGCTCAGTTTTTCTAAGCCTAATTCCTGGCTTTATATTTTTTCTCTTCCTTATTAATACAGCATCAGCAGTTCCAGAACTTTGTTATTGCTCAACATTCCACACTTTCAAAGCATAGGTCTTCCTATTCAGTATATTCTTTAAATAATTACAGGTCTCTGGGGCGCCTGGGTGGCTCAGTGGGTTAAGCCGCTGCCTTTGGCTCAGGTCATGATCTCAGGGTCCTGGGATCGAGTCCCGCATCGGGCTCTCTGCTCAGCAGGGAGCCTGCTTCCCTCTCTCTCTCTCTCTGCCTGCCTCTCTGTCTACTTGTGATCTCTCTCTGTCAAATAAATAAATAAAATCTTTAAAAATAATAATAATAATAATTACAGGTCTCTTTCATAATAAACTCTTCCCTACTTGTTACCAGTCTACATTTTTAATCTGCTTTTGGTTCTGCCTTTAAAGTTGTTTCAGCAATGCTAATTATCACGAAAAAGATAAGGTCAGATTGCTTTTCTTCCCCACTCATAGCAGCTCAGAAAATGAATTGTAGCATTCTGCTTTCTTATTTGTGCAGGTAATGATGGATTCATTGTGGCAAAGTCTTCACAGATAATAAAAATTACATGCTTTTTGTAGATGTGCTAATTATCTCTTCTTGATCAAGAAAAAACATTGAATCAGCTTCCAACTACACAGTTTAATTTACACCCATACCTGAGGCTGGCAAGAAGCCACAGCTACTTCATGTCACTTCAGTTTTTGGCTAAGAAATTAAAGTATTTTGGAAAATTATTAAGAAATGCTTATAACAACTAATATATATGACTAATTGTTGATAGTCACCATCAATTTAACATGATAATGCTCATGTAAATGCACAGAAATGGTGAGGAAACCAAAGGACAAACAGGATGGATGGTTTGCAGTATCCAACTTGAGTAATGAGAACTAATTCAATCTATTTTGGACATGCAGAGATAACTCTGTTATTAAATGACTGCACCAGCAAAGGAACAAACCATATATTTTTAAGACATAAAAGCTACATCATTCCCTGGCAACAGAAAGAGGCCAATATTTTCATGATGCTTCATGCACTTATTTCTTTATATTTGAACAACACTAAACCAGAACTGTTTGCAATTGTAGACTAGTTTTACTAGATTATGTTACTTTTGATAACAGTTCCTTGTAATATTCTGAAAGCCCATTTAATCATGAAATTTGGTTTAAAACCATATTTTTAGGGGGAAAATCTCTGGCCTTTAATTTATACATTTCAACCTCAAAACAATCACTCAATAGAGTTTATCTTATAAAATAATACCTTCAATACTCTGAAATATGGCCACTTTAAAACCAAAATGCTTCACTGTCAAGAGAGAGAAAATGAGAGATGGAAAGACTTTTTCTGTGTACTTTGTTTTATTTTGGTGGAAACCAGATTTCTTTTCAATTCCAACCAATGGACATTTTCAAAATAAAAACTGGCTTGCCTTTGCTTCTAGAACATAAGTCATAAGCCAAGTAATTTTCCTCCTTTTCTCTTCTAATCTGTCAGACACATAGACTTCCATGAAATGTTGCTGAGACATTTAATATGAGCCCACTAGAAGATCAAAGGATTGCTGAGCTCATCGCCACAGGTTGGTCAGGATATTGGTGGTCCTTGGTTAACAACTAATGAAGATATAAATTATGAAGTGAAAATTAAAATTCAATTACTTTGTTTTCATTTTGTTTTTAAAGATTTTATTTGTCAGAGAGAGAGGAAAAAGTACAGAGGGAGCAGCAGGCAGAGGGAGAAGCAGGCTCCTTGCTTAGCAAGGAGCCAAGGCAGGACTGATCCCAGGACTCAGGGATTATAACCTGAACAGGAAAATACAATGTAAAACATAAATATAGTAGCTGTCTCTTATCCATGGGGGAATATATTCTAAGACCCACCCCTCCGCCAGGGATGTCTGAAACCGTGAATGGTACTGAACCCTATATATGCAATATTTTTTTTACACATATACGCCTATGATAGTTTAATTTATAAATGAGGCACAGTAAGGGATTAACAGCAAAACTGATAATAGAATAGTAACAATGCACCATAATCAAAGTTATGTGAATGTGGTCCCTCTCAAAATATATCACGTATCATTTGTGATGATATGAGATGATAAGATGCCTATAGGATGATATGAACTGAGGTGAATCATGTGTGTTGTGAAACAGCATTAGGCTACTACAGACCTTCTGATGATAAGTCAGAAGGAGAATCATCAGCTTCTGGACTGCGGTGAATGGCGGGAAAGTGGAACCACAGAAAGCAAAACCTTGGATGAGGGTCAGGGTATATCAACAGTATAAAATATGTTGACCTTGAAAATCATTAAAAAATCTCAATTTCAAAACATTGATTGTATCACTCATCCTACACATGGATCAGAATTCCCTCTCACCTGATAATAGTAATAACTTGAGAAAATCTCCACGCAGAAAGTGGATAACTAATTCATGTGCCAGCCCAGACATGTGCCCTTGACTTGGATTCTGGCCAGAGTATCCCTGGCAAGAGCTCATGCTTGTCCCCAATCCTGAAGCCAGGTTATTTCTCCTGATATGAAATGGAGAATAATCCTATGGGGGCTGCACAAATCATTCCTTCATGAACTATATCTGGTGGCCCCCACCTGTTACTGATGCCATGTGTTGATATAAAAGTGTAAGATGCTATGGAACTTCCTCAACACCCATATGTGTTGAACCCAGATGTGTGAGGGAGATGATGCCCCATGAAGTGATATTTGACTGATGCAAGACAATTCCTTTCAGGTAAATCTGGGACCCTTCCCTCCCCTGTATGACCTGTTTGGAGAAGTACCACCTTCCCATGGCTTTCTTGATATTCTGTGGATTGTAGCTGTCATCAGCCCAGTAACAACTCCTTTGCAGTTTCAGTCTCTCCTCCCTATCTCTCTCACTTTTCAGTCCATTTTACATTCCTTGGATTACACTCATAATAGAGTAGCCTCTAATATTTTGCTGAAGCACTATTTTCTAAAGGACCCAAATGGAGACTCTATCTAACTAGAAATGAGAAAAACAAAAAAAAAGTAATGACTGATTAAGGGCCCAGTTGAAGACAGAAATTGCAAATTTATCTTCAGTTAGTAAATAGAGTTACAGGATTTTTTTTTTTTTTTCCAGAAAAGAAGTGAGAAAACAAAAGATGGGACCGGGGTGGGAGACAAACCATAAGAGACTCTTAAACTCAGGAAACAACCTGAGAGTTGCTTGGGCAGTGGAGAGGATAGGGTGGCTGGGTTATGAACACTGGGGATGGTATATGCTATGGTGAGGAGGGTATGTGCTAATGGTGAGTGCTGTGAATTGTGTAAGATTGATGATTCACAGACCTGTACCACTGGAACAAATAATATGTTAATTTTAAAAATGGGTTTATTTATTCATTTAGCAAATTAAGCTTCTCCTAAGTGAAACTAATCTAATTGTAAGATTAGTCGTTTAGGATTAGGATTAAGATTAGTCGATTAGGAAAAGTGCTAAATGCACCAGCTTCTCAGAATAACCTACATCAGTGTAGTAACGGATGAAATAAGCCTTCACAGGCCTTTTCTGAATATAAATATCTTAACTATCACCACGTTAAGTCAATCCCCATGGTGAGAAGTGATATAAGCAGGTCAACAGCAGGTAGGAATGACAGGAAGCAAGGAATGAATTATTAGGAAACCGAATAGGAAGCTCAACCTGTATGATAAGGGCAACAAAGGTGGTGGGGAGGTAAGTCGGAGTGGGAAGGATACCAGGAGAGAAGCTGGAGAGAATACTATGTGTGTGGGCAATGAGAAGTATAGCTGTTGGAGCTACCATTGTGAAAATGGTGGGCAGGCTTTGCCATTCTCTGACTCAGTTACACTAGGAATGCAATGTCATGCAGGGTTAATGTGACGGGTTTCTTTAATTATGCCATTTCCTCTGCAAGCAATGCCAAAGTCCTCAAACTGAGAGATACTCGACCTTATTAGAAGACTCAAGAGTACTCATAATAGACCAAGCTGTGCCTTCTTACCTTGTAACACGTAGTATGGACCTGGCCCTCAGCAATATCCCAGGATCACAGACTTTGGAAGCCTGGGAACTGCATTCACCAGCATCTCCCTCTGGAAGAACTGCCAAGAAGAGGCCCTCACGGAGAATTCGGAATGGAGAGACAGAAGCTGTGCTGAAGTGTCTCTGGGGAGTGGGCTCTCAGTTCAGAGTTGTCTTAAACCATGATCCAAGGAACAGCAGAGCCACTACTCTTCAAGCAGGGACCCATAACTGGCAGATCTGGGGAGATCCCTCTTCCTCCACCATGAAGAGTGGCATGGGAATGCACTGGAGGAATCTGCTGGGTTTGGAGACTCCAAAAGGGGCCGTGCACCAGAGACAGAAATGTTCCTTCACAGGCTGTGTGAGCTCAGAGTGCAGCCAGAGACCAGGGACAGTGATTGACTGCTTTTCTCTGAGGGTTCACAAAAGAGGGCCCCCCGCCTCCCTGAGCTCTTAGCTCCTCCAGGATAGACATTGGGAAGCTGCCATTTTCATTCTTGTCCTCCAAAGCTCTATGGAAAGCGTTCAGGGAACAAAAGCTACTGAGCACAAACCCAAGCAGATTACTTAGCCTGGCGCCTGACAAGGGCAGTGCAATCCTACTTCAGGCAAAGACATTTGAGAATCACTATAAAAGGCCCTGCCCACAGAAAATCAGAAAGAACATCCAGCCAAGACCAAGTTTATGGATAAATAAGAACTACAAAACTCCAGAGCTAAGGGAAAAGAACACAAACAATTCATGGGTTGTTTTTTTTTCCCCCATGATTCTTCAATCTTTCAAAGTTAAATTTTTTGAGAATCTCTACTCAGAAAACTATAGAATACTCATGAAAGAAAGTGAGGAACACACAAAGAAATGGAAAAATGTTCCATGCTCATGGATTGGAAGAACAAATATTGTGAAATGTCTATGTTACCTAGAGCAATCTACACATTTAATGCAATACCCTATTGAAATACCATTAACTTTTTTCAAAGAAATGGAACAAATAATCCTAAAATTTATATGGAATCAGAAAAGACCCCAAATAGTCAGAGGAATGTTGAAAAAGAAAACCAAAGCTGGCAGCATCACAATTCCAGACTTCAACCTCTATTACAAAACTGTAATCATCAAGACAGTATGGTACTGGCACAAAAACAGATACATAGATCAATGGAACAGAATAGAGAGCCCAGAAATGGATCCTCAAATCTATAGTCAACTGATCTTCAACAAATCTTCAACAAAGAATGCCCAACATAAAAAGGACAGTCTCTTCAACAAGTGGTGTTAGGACAGCCATATGCAGAAGAATGAAACTGGACCATTTCCTTACACCACATACAAAAATAAACTCAAAATGGATGAAAGACCTCACTGAATGAAAGATTCCTCACAGGAATACATCAAAATTCTTGAGGAGAAGACAGGCAACTTCCTGGACCTCAACTTCTTCCTAGAAACATCACCAAAGGCAAGGGAAGCAAGGGGAAAAATGAACTCTTGGGACTTTGTCAAGATAAAAGGCTTCTGTGCAGCAAAGAAAACAGTCAACGAAACCAAAAGACAACCAACAGAATGGGAGATGATATTTGCAAATGACATTATCAGGTAAAGGGCTAGTATAAAAAATCTATAAAGAACTTATCAAACTCAATACCCAAAGAACAAATAATCCAATCAAGAAATGGGAAGAAGACATGAACAGACATATCTACAGTGAAGACATCCAGATGGCCAACAGACACATGAAAAAGTACTCAGTATCACTCAGCATCAGGGAAATACAAATCAAAACCACAATAAGATATCACCTCACACCAATCAGAATGGCTAAAATTGACAAGTCAGGAAACGACAGATGCTGGAGAGGATGTGGAGAAAGGGGAACCCTCCTACACTGTTGGTGGGAATGCAAGCTGGTGCAGCCACTCTGGAAAACAGTATGGAGGTTCCTCAAAAAGTTGAAAATAGAGCTATCCTACGACCCAGCAATTGCACTACTGGGTATTTACCCTAAATATACAAAAGTAGTGATCCGAAGGGGCACGTGCACCTGAATGTTTATAGCAGCAATGTCCACAATAGCCAAACTATGGGAAGAACCTAGCTGTCCATCAACAGATGAATGGATAAAGAAGATGTGGTACATATACATAATGGAATATTATACAGCCTTCAAAAATATAAAATCTTGCCATTTGCAACAATATGGATGGAACTAGAGGCATTATGCTAAAAGAAATAAGCCAATCAGAGAAAGACAATTATCATATACTCTCACTGATATAAGGAATTTGAGAAAAAAGAGGATCAGAGGGGAAAGGAGGGGAAAATGAAACAAGACAAAACAAGAGAGGGAGACAAACCATAAGAGACTCTTAATCTCAGGAAACAAACTGAGGGTTGCTGGAGGGGAGGGAGATTGGAGAGATGGAGTGGTTGGGTGATGGACATTGGAGAGGATATGTGCTATGGTGAGTGCTGTGAATTGTGTAAGACTAATGAATCACAGACCTGTACTCCTGAAACAAATAATACATTATATGTTAATAAAAGAAAGAGAGAAAGGAAGAAAGAGAGGAAGAAAGGAAGGAAGGAAGGGAGAAAGAAAGAGAAAAGGCAGAGAATGCCTCTGGGTGTGATAGGCAAACAGGCATCATATGACAAACATGAGATTTTTGTGCTAGCTTCCAAGTGTTCTCCTGAAAATCACCTTCTTCAGTGTTGAAAAAGATGTGATTATTGGCATCTGTTTTCTGGATATGACCTTTTGATTCTCTAAAGGCTGACAGTGTACCTGATAGTCCACATGGCTTATTCTGAACTTGGCTTTCCTGGTACTTCACAAAGTTCGAAAGCACTAAATTCCCTGGATTAAATACCATTCTGGTTGAAAAACCTAGAGTGATTTCTGGTTATGGACAGAATTCAGACTGATACTTATTTATCTTTTTTTATACCACCCATCTTAACATAGAAATTGGTTATTTTTTAGTGCAATAGTAAGTTTTAGGACTTTATTTTTTCATAAGCTATAGTTTTTTACTACTTCCATGAAAGTGCCAGAGATTAAACATAAAAATAAAATATCTCTAAAACATTATAAAAATCATATTATCAGAAATTATTGATATGTTGTTCTTGCCATTATAAAATCAAATGAATTCTTAATATATTTGTTTCTTTGGAATAAATCCAACTTTATACATTTCTAGCCTGATTTCATCAGTGTATAAATTAATAGAAGCCATAACATTCAGGAACTGGTTCTTTTGTAATAAGTGAGAAAAAATAAGGTAATGACTGTTTGGCATAAAATAAATACTTTCACCTCTTTCTAGGGAGCACTGCTGGATTCATGAAATAACTGCTTAGCCATTATTAAGGCTATAGTAAAAATTGTTAATTAATGTTAACAATCTTTGCAATTTTAGGCATAATTTTAATTCATTTCCTTTACTTAAGCTTAAAATTACTAAATTATCCTTTAAGAGTTCCTCATTTTTCTCACCTTGTTAGAAAAATGTTTAGTATTTTTATTGCCATTTCTGATATTTAAGAAGTGAGAGTAATAGCTAGTAAGTTCATAAACATCTTCCAAGTTACAGACCAGATAAATCATTGACCTGATTTCAAACAAGTGTAGTTCATTTTACACAGAGAAGGACGTGAGCCATGCACACATAATGGCACTGGAGGGCAAGTCTTCAGCCACCATACTTGCTGCTGCCCAGGCAGACCCAGAGACCCCTGGCTAAGAAAGATTTTATTTTTTTATGTTTTATTTTTATTATTATTTTTTTAATTTCTGGCAAAGAAAGATTTTAGCTGCTCCTTATTTCAGCCTCCTGCCTATGTGAGTATTAGATCTAGTTATAATACTTATGCAGCTTTTCTAGGAACATAATAAGAACAACTTAAAGAACAAAGTTGGTTCCACAGTGGAAATGGGAGAGAAGCTGGGATAAGTATTTCATTTCTGAAGCTGAGGGGCGTCCAGAGAGGGAACAGATGGGAAAAAGTATGCTGATTTTACCTGCATGTAACCATCTTAAAGACATCACAGACAATGCTCTGAAAAATTTCAGGGTTGAATACTGAAAAAAATGAACTGATGATTTTGTGTGTGTGTGTGTGTGTGTATGTGTGTGTGTGTGTGTGTGTGTGTGAGAAGCACAATAACATTCCTAAAACTCTAAAAAAAAATCTTGATCTGTGTTTTCCTCTGTCAAATAAATAAGTAAAATCCTTTAAAAAATAAAAAGTAATAATAAATAAAAAATATTTTTTTAAAGATTTTATTTATTCATTTGACAGAGAGAGAGATCACAAGTAGGCAGAGAGGCAGGCAGAGAGATGGGGAGCAGGCTCCCCGCTGAGCAGAGAGCCCGATGTGGGGCTTGATCCCAGGACCCCGAGACCATGACATGAGCCAAAGGCAGAGACTTAACCCACTGAGCCACCCAGTTGCCCGTAAAAAAATATCTTGACCTAAAATCTAAAATCAGAAAGAAGGGATAAGAGCTAATCACACGGGGCGCCTGGGTGGCTCAGTGGGTTAAGCGGCTGCCTTCGGCTCAGGTCATGATCTCAGGGTCCTGGGATCGAGTCTCACATCGGGCTCTCTGCTCAGCAAGAAGCCTGCTTCCCCCTCTCTCTCTCTCTCTGCCTACCTCTCCGTCTACTTGTGATCTCTCTCTGTCAAATAAATAAATAAAATCTTTAAAAAAAAAAAAGAGCTAATCACACAACTACATACACTTATGGAAAAATTTCACCATCTATGTGTGGTTACCTTTTCAGTTCAAAAGAAATCACTATGAGGGTAATGCCATAGCAACTCTACTAGAACCAATGAACTGACCTTTAGAAGGTGTGCTGTGTTATCAAGAAAGTGGGCAGGGTGAAATCTTTATCCCTGATAAACACTACTAAATTTGAGTGTGACTACAGATTCTAGTAATCAAACAATTAAGGCAAATTTGAGGTCAGGACCCTTTCTACTCAGTTTACTCTATTCCCAACCACATTACAAATTCCTTGTGCAGGTGGTATTAAGGAGAATGTTAATAACTAGGTGTTCACTATCATGATTTAAAAAATTTTTCAAAAGGATGAAAATATCCTATAGAAAGAGAATTAAAGGACCACCAAAAAATCAAAAGAAAACAAAAACTTTCTAAGCATGAGATTTCTTTTTATATAAAATTCATATATAGACAACATTTCATCTTTCCATGCTATGTAACCTCTACTCCATGGTTAACAAGGCCCAGGTACTACAGTACCAATCTCCATCCCATGTGAAGCTAGTGGGTAAAAGCTGACTATTCATGAACCCAGAGATTCTAGAACGTGGGGAATACCTGGGATTTACTCTATAATTATCTTTTCCAGAAGGTTGAGTAGTATAGAGAAAAGATGAGCTAAAAAGAGTTTCACAGGTTCTTGGTGAGTTCAACCACATGAAAAGTATTTGCTCTCCTAAATGATTAAAGGCATTAATTTAATGGCTATGATCAGGAAAATAAAAGGAATTCAGGAAACCTAATATCAAAGGATATAGAGAATTTTCTTCCCTTAAAACTATTTAAATATGAAATTTCCTCCCCCTCAAAAAACACAAAAACATACATACCGTAGTTGCATATATTTACTTTTTTGCACATGGATTTCACCTTTGATCAAAATTCCTATAAATACTTTGATTAAAAAGTATTTTTAAAATACTAAAAAACTAAGACAATCCCTGTTTTATTAAAATTGAACTATACCCAATTCAGCAGTTCATTAAGACAACCATTCAGAAACATATTTGGCAGTCACTAAGAATGTTACTTGTGAGATTTATGGTTAGTCCTACATCTTGGTCTTCCTTACCTTCAGCCCAAAGTTTAAAACCTAGCTCAAGTCTTCTTTTTCCTTAGCACCTATTTCAATGAATATTAAATAAATGAGTGAAGGAAGGAAGGAATATTGGAATCTATACTTTTCCTATCCAAGTACCTTCCCTTAAAGACTACTATTTATTTCTATATCTAATCTGATGTCCTAAAACAATTTGCCCCAATAGCTAAGGACATAAGATAGAAGCCCCCTATCTATCAAAAAACACCTTAGACTTTTCTGAGATCTCCTAAACTCAGACCCTCTCAAGTCATCAGAACACAATTGCCTATTTTCAATCTGATTAGCTGATAATAAATCACAAACCCTTAACAAGATTTTTTTTCAACCTCTAGATCTGAAATATGAAAATTTTATGCTCCTATTACATGAAATTGTACTAATACAATTCATTAAATTAGTTCAACCAGCCTTTCCTTCAGAAGAATTGACAATAAATTAGCTTGGGTCCACATCTTTGCTATTCTGTATTTAGCAGCCAGATCTGCTAAGCTTTCTGTATCTGAAACTCTTACCAGATACTATTCCATTCTGATTACATAATTCCATTCCAGTAGATTATATTAATTTATAATGTAAGATAGTTGCTGCTATCTAAAAGATACACATAAGAGCAAATATATAATTAGCCTCTTTAAACCAGCAGGACATAAATAGGCCATATTTCTAGGGTGACCGAGCAAGTAAAGAAATGTAAAGATGAATAGGAAAAGCCAAAGTTAGCTAATAAATGATATTCATTCATTAGCAAATGGTATTTACAAATCATTCAGATTCTCCCTCTTGCTAAATAAGTCATGGGATATGTTTTAGTTCTAAAGACAAAGTGATGAAGTCCAGATAAAAGGGTCACACCAAATCACCATTATTCACCACATATCTTTAGAAGGCTGAGAATGAGAAAGATAAAGAGAATTAATTCCTGATTTACATATTCTGCTAATAAAGTGGCAAGGTCTTATGGAACAAACACAACAGCTGCAAATTATGTAATTATGTATCTGTATGCAAATTTGCAGACATCTCATAAATGCTGGAACACTATTTGCAATGCTAATTAAGTGGCTTTTATTGCTGCTGCATAATTCCTACATGTGATTTGGTTCCAGATGTCATTGTAGCTTGTGAAACCTTTATTGTCAGGTTAGCTGAGGTAGCACACATTAACACCACTCATAAAAACTCTATTTATAATTAAATTACTTGCGGTGACTCAGTGATTTTTCATCATCCTCCTATCCAACTTTACTACTCATATAGTGTATAGATTGAGTTGCAACTAGAAACTTGGTCTAAAAGAAATTTCTCTGTATCTACATTCCCATATAAGTGGTTAATCTGTTTAATCTTATCTACATAAACTGAGTTAAGTGTCTAATGAGCATGGGGAAGTTCAGATAACAGATAAGGATTGTTAGCAGATGCTATAATGCTTTATTTCAGGTTTTATAGTTGTAAGAATAATAATTCCATTTGCTATAATCTAATATCAGTATTTTAATCACCTGAAAGGCTATCTATTTTGCAACAATACAAAGTGTTTTGAGAACCATACAGTAGAGAACTGGTAAAATACTTTTAATTTACAAATAAAAAATATGACATTATGAAAAAAGTAAAAGGGTGCCTGGGTGGCTCCGTTGTGTTACATTAGACTCTTGGTTTCAGCTCAGGTCATGTTCTCAGGGTTGTGGTATTGAGCCCTGTATCAGGCTCTGTGCTCAGCATAGAGTCTGCTTGAGATTCTCCCTCTCTGTCCATCCCACCTGTGCTCTCTCTTCCTCAAATAAGTATATAAATATTTTTAAGAAAGAAAGAAAAAAGTATCTATCAGACACCTACTCTGTGTATAGCACTGAAGGCGTTCCAAAGAAGCATAACATATCAGCCCTCAAAGAGCTTACAGTTTGTCAGGCAAGACATAAAAAAAGATTTAGAATATAACACAAGAATATAAGATCCAATTGTTCATTGGCAACTAAAACAGACAAATGAAATAAGAGATAGTTTTTATAACTTTTTATTTATTCTTTAAAGATTTTATTTCTTTATTTGACACAGAGAGAGGAGCACAAGTAGGCAGAGAGGCAAGCAGTGAGAGGGGGAAGCAAGCTCCCTGCTGAGCAGAGAGCCCAATGCAGGGTTCAATCCCAGGACCCTGAGATCATGACCTGAACCGGAGGCAGTCGCTTAACAACTGAGCCACCCAGGTGCCCCCTTTTTATAATTTTTTAAATCCAATTATTTATTTCAGTATTTTCCCCTACCAAAACTTTCATCAGAATCATTGATAATGTAAGAAATATAAACTGGTATTTTCATTGCTACTTTGTACTTCTTCTAAGAAGAATCAGGGCAGTTATATAACCAGCCTCTGATGTTTACAGGACTTTCTTTTAGATGATGGCATCATGGGCATACATCATAAACTATTGTAAGCAGATAACTACCTAATATAATAAGGTGCTGAGTGGGAATTTTCTTGATTGCTAGAGATGGCTCAAGCTCCAAAATAAAACTAAGGCACTAATAAATGCCCTACTTTAAAAATAAGTACCTGATAGCCCTGGTACGTGCTGGCAGGGCTTACTATGAGGCAGCAGAACTGGCAATACTACCATTAATCACCACCTTGCCATACCCTCTCCAGGCTACACAAAATGAGTAATGACTTCATGTACTGTTCTCCACGAGAGAGCAGTATTCTAATTTTTATTAAGAGAGGAGGAGTTTAAGATTAAGGGAGTGTGTAAGAACGGGAATATAGGATATAATTCTTTGGCTTAATACTTGCACAGTGGAGAAGATTCAGGTCCAGTTACTGCTACCCCAGGATGGGAAAGCCCCTATGAGAGCTTGACATCCACACCCAAACATTGGGATCATATGTGAGTATAAAGATAAGTGCTCATCTCTCAGCCAAGCATGTTTAAAGGAGAGACAAAAGAATGGATCATTTCCCATGGTAGTTCCTGCAGCTTGTGAGGGCCTACTGAAGACAATTGGTAGCTCCCATGGCTCCACATGGAAGCACAAGGATGCTAAAGGACAAGTTACTCTACTGCTGGCAGGTAAAGAGGCTCTAGACCTACAGATACAGACCTGGGGACATGAACCTCTGGTGCCAAATGAAAACTAAGCTACCCTATCAGTGAGAATGCGGGCCAAGTTGAAGTTGCACATTAGTACGAGAAAACATGTGCAGGCACATCAACGTCAACAAAAGCCATCAATATCAGAATAAAACCAGACTAAACCACAGCTAGAACAACACCAGTTCCTCTGCACTACCACGAACATCTTTAGATTCAATTACCTTCCCAACATCAAAGGAGTCAGCCCTAGAATCAAAGGCGTGGAGCTAGAGGTATCTCAAAGCCAGACCATAACCAGCCCCCTTCCACACACACACACATTCATACAGAGAAGGAAAAGATCAAAGCTCCAGGTGCAAAAGGAATGAATATTAACTGTATGAATATGAGATCTGTGTTCTAAATGGACCAGAAATTTCAATTTCAATAAGGATAAGGGATCAGATACTTGAATATGCTATTATGTTGTTAAGTGTGCTGGAGGGAGGAGGGGGTTGGATGGGGATTTAATATGGGGCATTGGAAAATATTAACTGAAAAATAATTTTATCTGATATCCCAATAATATGAGAGTCAAGAATATTAGACATCCTAATTTTTTCTACCTTCTTTCCTTTTCTAAACCTACTTCACTGCTGCCTTTCAAATGCTCTATATTCAAGAAGAACAGCAATACCCAAGATTAGAAACCAAAAGAAAGCTTTGAAAACCAAAACTTCTTTATTTTTTAAGCTTTGTTGATTTATTTCAGAGAGAGAAAAAGCACCAGCAGGAGGGGCAGAGAGAGAGAGAAACTCAAGCAGATTCAGCACTGAGTACAGAGCCCAACATGGTGCTCAGGCCCATAACCATGAGATCACAACCTGAGCTGAAACCAAGAGTCTGATGTTTGACTGTACCACCCAGGCATCCCAAAACACTTTTTAAACAAAATTATCAAGATATACTTCACACACAATAATAGTTGCTCATTTAAAGCTCTCTGGTTTGGTCTGGTTCTGATGCTGATGGCCTTTATTGGTATTGAGATGTCTACATAGATGGTTTCATGTTTTCCTCTCCCCAGTGTTCAATTTCAATGTGGCCTCCACTATAATTAAGGAGAGGGTAACCCAGTTTTCCTTTGGCACCACCAGGGGCTAATGGCCCCAGACCCCTGCTCTGGGTTTGAAACTTCATTATTGGGCAGCACTAGGGAAACATACAAGTCAATGGTTTTTAATACATTGAGAATTGGACAACATCACCACAACCATTCTGGAATATTTTTATTATATTAGAATATTTTTATCACCCTGAAAGGAAATCCCCATTAGCTGTCATTCTCTACTTTCTCCAAATCTTTGCCCTCAACCTAGAGCTCTAGGTAACCAATAATCTACTTTCCATCTCTATAAATGTGCCCATTCTGGACATTTTATATAAATGAAATCCCATTCTGGACATTTTATATAAATGAAATCCTATAATGTGTGGACTTTTGTGTTTGGTTTATTTCCCTAAGTACAATGATTTCAAGGTTTATGCATATTGTAGCATATATCAACATTCTTCTATATTGATAAATGTTGCTATATTAACAAATAATATCCCACTATATGAATACATATTTTATTTTTCCATTCATCAGTCAACACACATTTGAGTTATTTCTACTTTTTGACTATTATGAATAATAATGTATGAATAATCATAATGTTTTGTGTCATTTTAGTGCAATCCTTATCTTATACTTGGGAAGAATTCCTTGTTTGTTTTGTTTTCTTTTCTTTTTTTTGTTTGTTTATTTGTTTGTTTGGAAGAGCATACAAAGGTTTGGGTATTCTTTTAAAATGGTTTATAAACTTTATTGAAGCCATTAGGTCTAAGCTTTTCTTCAGGACAAGTTTTTAAATTACTAACTAAATCAATTTCTTTGTTATGACTCTATTTAGATTTTCCATTTCTTCTGAGTTCATTTCAGTAATTAATGTCATTCTAGGAATGTTTCCTTATTAATATTCCTTGCCACTTGGGACATTGTTATCTAAACTTTAATCCTTTAGACATAGTTTTAATTCTTTAAACACGTTTATAATAGCTATAAAAGTCTTCATCCTTTAAGTCCAACATCAGGACTTCCTTAATGACAATTCCTATTGATTGCTTTTTTTCCCTGTGTCTAGCCATACTTTCCTTTTTCATTGTTTGAATTTTTTTCTTGCTATTAAAAATTATACATTTTAGAAAATATAATTTGTCAATGAAATACCTCTTCTCAGGTTTGCTTTTGCTGCTATTTTGTTCTTAATGCCACTGTTGTAGTGACTTTCCAGGAGTAATTCTATAGAGACCATATTCCCTGTAATTTGTAAGCAAATTACAGGGAATGAAGTCTGTGCTAGATAACTTAATCACTTTTCAAGGATTTCCTTGAAACAGTAAGTTTCCCAGACTTTGTACAAGTCTGTGTGTGTGTGTTGGGACACACACTCAACACTCAGGTGGTTTACAACTATCCTTTAATCTTTACATTCTCCTGATTCACAGCCTCAAGTCAGTCAGATGCAAAATATTTGGGCCCTCTCAAGTCTTTCAGGTGTACACACACCTCTTTATTTGTACATGGCCTTTTAGATTCCCTAGGAATATAATGGAACTTTTCAAAGGTCCCTACGGGTATCTCATTACCCAGATATTTAAGATTTTGACAAGGCTCTTATTTGTTCCAAGTGATTATCACAGACTCCAGGAGCTGCAATTTAAACAATGCAATGTTTTAAACAAATGCATTGTGGATAAAAGAACTGAGTCAGGTCAAATAATGACAGTAGCCTACAAATGGAGCTTTTGAGGGACATACTAGACAGATTAAAGAGTGACAGTGATCTGGGAATGAGACTTCTTGATGTGTTCCAAACCCACTGTGATCTCCAATTGCTGCAAAGTTGCTGGTTTTCACAGCTTCCGTGGTTATAAGGATGCTGGTTTTCAAGTCTACTACAAAGCTGGGGAGAGGAGGATGGAAGTAAGTTACAATACCACCAAAGTTGCTCATCTTACCAAACTTCCACACTTTTTCTTGAGTAAACACCCCTCAGATGTTCCAAGTTTTTAGTTGACTTCCAGATTTCTGAAAAGGTTGATGATGAACAACTTGTGCCACCATTTTCATTGTTTTTATGTTACAGCAGATTTACAGAGGTCCTCAGTCCACTATTTTGCAAGTCTTGCCAGAGTTAATGTATGTTTAATTTGGGGTATGAACACTGAATATTTTTTTTCTGTAAATTTCTCGGTTTCATTTCCAGAGATGCCTGGTTGGCATAGTCAGTTAAATCTGACTCTTGGTTTTGGCTCAGGTCATCATCTTATGGGTCAGCCTAACAAAGGCTATTATCACATGACAAATCAAGGATAGTGAACTCATTCATGATTGTGTAACTAAAAAATCCAGAGATTAAGATTTGCTGTCCCCATTAGACATTCCAAGATACTTGTCCTTCACCTTTGCTGTCTACATGCATAACACGTACTTGAAAGGTCAGCTAGAATTTTTAAGATGTTTAAATAAACCACATGGGTATGGGTACTTTCCTTTTTTTTCACCTGCAATATATTATTTGATTTCTGCTTTCTATAATGTTTACTACTGCTTAGCTGGTAAAGATAAAAAATGAAATGCTCAAGGAAGAAAGGAAATAAGTGATAGAAATATTGGGATTATGAAAATTGAACCACTCATCAAAATAAAAGAGATGGAAGATTATCTGGGAAACTGCCATTTAATATGTGTATGTAGATCAACCTTATCCTTTCTGGTTTTTGGCATTTTGCACAAGTAGCAAACAATTTCCTAAATAAAAAAAAATCAATCCTGGGTGAGGACAAAGTATTATTGATCTAGGTATACTATGTCTGTCAAAACATCACAGTATGATTTGTGAGAGTGCATCATTGTGGTTTTCCATGATGTTGAACTCAAAAGATGAAGCTGTCTCCTGGGCATATTAAATGAATCTTTAATAATTCCATATAGATCCCATCCATAATTTTATTTAATTTTTTCTTAATTCCATAGATGTTTTATCCTTTTTATGAAGTAAAATTCAATTTGATTTCAACCTTGAAGTATTCCCAGTTCTTTTAACCCTTAAATACAAATATGTCTCAAATACAGCCTTAAATACTAAGTAGAGATAAATAGGGATCACTTATTTAGATCTTAAGGCACAAACTGATCTGGAGCCACAAAAACTATAAAAAAGCCCACTGAAACTATATGCTAGTAAGCCCAGAAAATCACCAGTTATCCAAGTCTCATGTTCTAATCACATTTCTACCCAGTTCCTTATTATTATTTTTATAAACTTTACCAGTCCTTTCAGAATGATTACTCCTTTGGATGGTATACTGGGGTATTTTGTTTCTTTTTGCTCTAAGACTGCCTTTTAGAGTACCCAGTGGGCTCTACTTTTGGTGGCTCTGGTCTAGGAGTGGGACCATTTACCAATCCAAACTTTTCCATATGCTGTTGCCATACTAAATTTCTTACAGTGATTTTTTATCTGCTACATATCTGCTCAGAAATCTTTAATAACTCCCTATTTCATACTGTACCAACACAGAGCCTCCACAGCTTTCAAGGATTTCAGATTCATGGTTGAGCCCTGGTAATCCAACATAATTACTTGCTACTCCATAACCCATATCACCCAAAGCAAATAAACTGATCTTCCATTATCTTCCCCCAACTGACCTTAATATGATTCTTTATTTATCGCCCAGCTTAAAATGATTTTCTTCTTGTTAATCTATAAGTGCTGTTTTTGATGTTACTGTTATTGGTGAGGATATTGGTTTAACATTTTATTTACCAATGATAACTAAATATGGTGATTATAAAATTTATTGTCCAAACCAGGACACTTTTAAAAGTAGAGTGCTATTAATGATACAGCTGGACAAAAGGCATAAACCAGATTACAAAGTTATTGAGCAAATTATAACTCTACTTTGGATTCATATTTAATTACCAAGGAGAGAAAAAAGCAGCTATAATCTTAATAGCTTAGACAAATGCAAACCAGACTTTAAAATAGCTATTTCTTAGCCATAGATGTTCCCTGTTTGGCTCATCATAGTAAGCCACTATCTTTTAAATAGATAAAATAAATCCAATATATCAACAATTTCTATATTAATTTGGAATGCTTGATATTTTTTATTTTTTATTCTTTTTTTTTTCTTGCAAGCTAGATGAAGAACCCATTAGTAGAAAAGTGGTGCTACTTTTATTCTCATCTCATAAAATCTAGCTGCTCAGAGAAATTCAAAGTTCATTTCATGACCAAAGGTGAATTAGCCAAAAGTTAATATAAAAGTTTAATTCAGTTAATCAAAACCAATCCAATCTACTTGGTCTGTTTAGTTTTAAAAACACTGATAGAAATCTCTCCATAATTAGTCTTGAAACATTAGGCATTATTAATTGAGACAATTGAAAAAAGGCAATTTGTTTTAATCACTTAGAAGATACCCATATAACAAGGCATCCATCCCAGAGAATTGAGGAAAAAGAAGGAAGGGTCTCATATAAGGCAACCACATAGTTTTCCTGTGAAAAGGACACACTAAGGGAACATAATTCTGACCAGTGATGATAGCCCAAGGGAAAAAAACTTCATCTCTTTCAAGAACAGCCAGAAAAAAACCAGCTCTGAGGCAGAAGACAGAGCCCTGGTTGTGGTGCCAATGGACGGTCTCATAAAAACAACAATAAGACATCAATAATACCTGTATTTAACATTTATTAAGCATTTACTACATATCAAGCAATACTAAACCTTCAAGGCTTCTTTCCCCATACTTAATTATCACCAGAAATTCTGCTTTCTCCTTTCAGTACCTGGAGACTACCCTGATCAAAAACTATGTTAATAGGTCAGTGGAAATGAGTTACCGAGAACGCCCCAGAACAAATGTTTACACAGCTATTAGACAATGTACATGATTACATGTCCTTGGGCTTATTAGTCCCTACCCAACAGAGATGCATTTTATAGAAGTTATGACTCTGATGTAAAACTAGTTTGAGATGTTTTATAAGTAGCCTGGGAGTTCCTTTCACTGTTACTCAGGCACTGTGCAGTGTCTTTATTTCTGTGATGTGAGCAGCTCTCACTGGCTTTCATGTTTCAACAAAAAAGCCATTTTCCCTGCTGTGGGAGAAGTAACCAAGTGGGAAATACTGTTAATTCTGCATGAAGAAAAAAAAAAAAGATGAGACTTTAAAAAATGTTTCAGCTTTTCAAAGTCAAAGCCTTGTATTCCTCTGGTACACCATGCACGTTTTCAGGCATTCCCAGAGAAGAGGCATTTATTTGGAGCTGCTTTATGCAGATTCATTTTCTCTGAATGCACCAGAGCAGAGACACCACCATCAGTTCTTTTGCAACACGCTGGCTTCCTTACAAAGGAGCTGAGTCATAAGCCCGCAGGACAGGCAGGCCTCACAGAGTAGAGGCCCCTCTCTTCTCAAGGCGGCCACTCTCTTCCTCTGCACCAGGAGAGGGTGACCCACATGACACTGAATTCGATCAAATTCACCGGGCACCTGCCTTCTGAGCTCACTATGCCACCTTGGACTTTATAAACCTCAACTCTGGTCCTATCTCCAAATTAAGGCTGGGAGAAATTAGGGAGCAGAAAAGGGAACTGAGATGGCAGTCATTACAAGAAACTACCCCCAAGTCCTTTTCTAAATCTACAAAAGAGCCAAAGCCAGACCCATCCCTATTAGAGCTTACTTTGCATAACGACCTTGAGAACTCTGAGATCCTTTGAAGCTGAGCTGCATATCTGTTCTTGAACTCTGTATGAGTTGAGGAGCACTGCCAAATTTTTCAGACCCCTGAGGTTGCCCACCATTAGTGGAATGTCATGTAATGACCTAGGGACATAGGTACGGCCTGAGGTGCAGGACAAGAATCCCTCCTGAAGGGAGCACGGCTCCATCAGGCCACCATGACAGGAGCTGGGAAGGAAGAAGAGCAGCCTACCATTCAGCAGGCTTGCTTGTCCAATGTACTCTAAGGGCTGTAAATAGGGCACCTGGAAGATCCACTAACTGGAAGTCAGGGCACTCAGGGGCTCTTTGCTGACACATTGCTGTGACTGCGTCCCAGAGGGCTCTTGATGGTGACCCAGGGACTAACTCAGTGAAACACCAGGGACCAGGAACAGAAAATCCATACTTCATCACCCTTTCATATCTAACAGGACCAGCACAAAGAAAATAATCTGCAAGGGCCTGGACTAATAGGCCACATGGCAATAAAATCCACATTGGAAAAACTTGCTCTCATAAATCCTGACATATTCAGATCAGGATTTCCCAGCAAGATCTTCCTAGGGTTTAGGGACCCTGATATAGGACTGCTCTCATGATTCCAGTCTCCACTCACTCCTCCTACTAGACGCTCTTCAGGGCCTTGATCATGAAGAAGCTTAGAGATGAAAGCCACAGGTGGTTTTTGAAAATAAGAAGATTTCATTGATCAGCCTCTTCCACCATCTTTCACCTAACAAGCCTCGGCTACTGTGGAACAGCCATTAGTTGCTGAGCACCTGCCAGCCCCAGGCACTGAGAGAGGTATGGCAGACACAAGGAACAGGATGGACATCTTGCTCTCCTGGAGTGTATGGGCTAGAGATAGAAGTTCACAGCAAATACACCTATAATAAGACAGTCATGTGGTGATGAGAAGCAGGAAGGCATGAACAGAGCTCTGACACAGAGATTACATTGGGACAGAGGATAAATGTTCCAGATAGTGTGCTCAGGGGAGGCTGCTCTGAATCGCTGAGACTTAAGCTGAGACGAGAAGTATGAGAAGTGACCAGACATTGGCAGGGAAGAGTGGGCAGGGAATAGGGAAATGAGCTCCACTCAGAAAGGAAAGCAGTAAGCCTGAACACTAGAACTAAAAGAGAGTTGACATGAGATGAAGGTGAGGAAGTAGGTAGGGACCGTATCATGTAGCCATGAGAATCTGGGAGAGAACTTATACTTATACTTCTGTATAAAAGAAAACCACTGCAGGGTTTTACTCAGGGGAAGAAAAGGATGAAGATCAATATTTGCTAAATGAAGGAATGAATGAGTGGATGAATTCATCTCTTCTTAACCCCACGGTGGACTGTGGATGGAGTCTGTGGAACTTGTGTCCTCTCTCCCTCCACTCTCTCTCCTATTACTGTCTTTTCATGACTAATTTTGGCAGTATGAAAGCCAACTCCTTTCTCTCCCTTATATATAACTCACTTCTTTCCACACACATTTGGACTGCACTGGGAGAGGAGAACCATGTGCCAGTCTGGTTATCCTTTGAAAGATATGGATACCTGCAGAATTGCTTGCTGACTTTTGCACTTGGGGGAAAAAAAAAAAATTTATATATATATATATATATATATATATATATATATATATATATATATATAATTTACAATTTGCTCACCCCCAGCTGCTGTCCTCTTCCCTAGCCATGGGAGTATTTATCTATTAGAATGGAAATCCCATACAGCCTCAGAAACTTCTTTACTGCAGTTCTGTGTGCAGATATGCTACCCAGCTCTGCAAACCCAGAAGCACCAGATCTGCCCTTTTGTTCCTGCTTTACAGGTGTGCTTACAACCTCCAGCAATTTCCTAACATCTCTCTGAGGAATGGATTTTATCACAAGATTGGCATGGAAATCTCAACTGATCACAGCCTTTCTGCATTTTGAAAGCATCTAAGGTGTGACCTTGTCTTTCTATAGCTCAAGAGAAAGCCTTATGTCTGCTATCTAAAACACTTCTTCATGCAGTGCATATTTTGCATAAGTTAAATAGTTAATGGGCTGCTCTAGGGTTGTATAATGTTCTGCATTTGTTTTTCTTCCCTTTATCCTTTTTTTTTTTTTTATCTCCTCTAGGTGATTCATCAGGCATACTTTCTTGAACCAGCTGTGAGAGATTAAGAAATGTTATTTGCATTTATGGGAGGAATTCTCAGGCAAGGAACAATCTGCCTGTTGAATACATTCATGTAAATAGAACAACTGTTTTAAACCTGAGCAAAACGAAAGCAAGGGGCACATGAGAAAGGAAAAAAAAAATTCCTCTCAGCATGTACCATGCAGAACTTTGATCTTAACTTCAAATGAGGCTGGGTCTCACCACGTGAGACAAGGCTCTCCATCCAGGATTTCTGCAGCTCTCGTTAGAATTCAGGCTCGCACTAACAAGGCTTCCCTTTCTCTTTCAATTCCACTGTTGCAGTTGTGGAAGATCCTTCTTTCAAACAGGCCTCTTACAGGAGACTGCAGGATGTAAGGGAAGTGCAAGGAAGAGGGAAAAAGCACTGGACCAGGAGCTGAGAGGCCCAGGTTCTGCTTTCACCTGGGCCAATGATAAATATAATTATTACTAATAAACTTAAAACTCAAGGCACAATTTTCACAACCATGACAATGCCCATATTCATTGCCTCATATGTGTCAAGTACTGTACTAGGTATTTTATTAAAATATACCCTTAAATCTCCCTAATATGTATCTTTTTAATAAATGCAGAAACAGAGACCTGGACAGAATAAGTGATTTTCCCATGGTCATTTTGCTAATTATGGGACTTTGATCAGCTAATTAAACTTTTCTGGTCCTTCCTCAGTTGTTGTCTTTTGTTTTTAATCTGAAAAATGCAGAGTTGGAAGAACTATCGTTTTTTCTAACTCCAGAGTTATGTCATTTGACACAAGAGGTGTTTCTCTGCACTTTGAGTTAGCAAAACATTCTGCTACCCCACTTGCCTGAGTCTCTACCATCTGAACAAAAGAAAAAGAAAGGAAAATAAGGCAGTGGTGATGTAACGGAAAATCACTCCAAGTACAGCTTCTGGTTTCTACCATCTGTCTCAGAGCACACATTGAGGGGTGGCTCTTCATATCAGTTGGTGTGAGGGGATGTTAGATGACTTGCTTGTTCTTAAATTTTCACCAAGTTCCTAATCCTTTCAGTTTTGAAGGTGTGGGTCTAGATAACCTCTAGAATAGCTATACATTCTATTATTTTATATCTAGGAAAACTGAAACACCAAGTTATGAAAAGCTACAATAATCAGTATCAGACTCAGACCACGAAAAAACGTTTTTATTCTGCCTCTCCTTGTTAGCTAGTTCCTTCCTTCTTGCTTTGCTTTCTAAGGTAATCTATAAACACATATGGGCATCTTTGTTCTCAAGGCCTAACATTAAGAAAATTATAGAAAGAGACAGGCAGTTTGGCAAATTTCAATAGAAATGGTGAATGACCTTGAAATCTACTAGACAGTACAGGGGCACCTGGGTGGCTCAGATGGTTAGGCATCTGCCTTCCGCTCAGGTCATGATCTCTGGTCCTGGGATGGAGCCCCACATTGGGCTCCAAGCTCAGTGGGAGCCTGCTTCTCTCTCTCTCTCTTTCTCTCTGCCTCTCCCCCTGCTTGTGCTCTGTCTCTGTCTCTCTCTCTCAAATGAATAAATAAACTCTTAAAAAAAATAAAAGAAAAGAAAGCTAGTACAGATGTGAGATTACAAATGCAAGGGTGAAAGGGAACGGCAAGTTCAGCCCTAAATTTTCCCAGGATTATACAGTGTTCTGATTGCTGTCTAGTTACAAGCATCTTAAATAATGGCTGCTCACCAAGTAAAGAAAAATAATACTGAAGTTATATATATGGGTGTATGTGTGTGTTTGGAGGGGCTGAGAAAGAGAGATGGGTAAATTATTTGAAATATCACCATTGGTAAATACTAGATTTGATTCATTTTGTTGCTTTGTTTTGTTTGTGGAAGAACTTTGATGTCACACAAAACTAAATTGTGATGTAAATCCCACAAATTTCCATTGAAGAGGAAAGCTTTATTTTTTGAAACTGAATATAACTCCTGTCCTCAAATGTTGCAGATTAGTCTTTGAGTTGCTGATAATTTACCTACCAGTTGAAAAGCTTTATTCTTCAGCTTTGGGTCCATACCTATGGCTGAATATTTGCTTGCCAGAGTTCAGAATTGAGTGGGGGTAAAATCAAAGCCCAGTTAAAGTTCAGGGACCTGAAATTTCTGCTATGAACCCCATGCTCTCTGCGTATCCCCTTCACCACTACTTTTCTTTCTTCCTGAAAATAATCTGACTAGTTACCAATTATTTACTTTATACCATAAAAATGCAATTAAATGATAGAAACAATTCAAGACTTGTACATAAATCTTAACTAGAAACTGATTTTTAGGTATCCTAAATGTTTCAAAACTATTTCCAGATATTTTAGCAAACCCTTAGAATTCCAGGCCAGAAAGGTATTTAGTTAGTTAGAAATAATTTCAAATTTTAAGAAATGCTGCAAGAACCTTATTGACATCCACTGTCTGGTAAACCTAACTCAGAATGACATCAACTCAGAAATGCAGAATCAGAAGAAAGAGAAAGATTACCAATGTTACTTTATCTAAAACCTATTTAAAGTCTATCCCTGATGAAATTAAGGTGTCCTTCTCCTCTACCACCTTGGACTCGGACCACAGAAGGAGAAAGGGAAAACTGGATGGGAAGAAATCAGAGAAGGAGACAAACCATGACAGACTCTGGAATTTGGGAACAAAAGTGAGGGTTAAAGAAGGGAGAGGGGGTGGGTGGATGGGGTAACTAGGTGAGGGATATTAAGGAGGGTATGTGTGGTGATGAGCACTGGGTGTTACATGCAACTAATGAATCATTGGACACTACACCAAAAACTAATGATGTACTAATTGAACATAATAGTTTAAAAAATAATTAAAAAATAAAGTCTATCCCTGAACTTACCAATTACAGGCAATAATAAATTCTTTTTCCTTAAAAAAAAGCTGACACCATGCAACACCCACCCCCGCCACGTGGGACATGAATGACATTCTTCCAGGAATCTCCCAACTATATGTTAATATCTTTGCTAGAGGGGAAAAACAACCTTAACCTGACAATGGCAAGGCCTCTGGTATCTTGTTGGTCCTCTTTAGTATATGAAAGTTCTTTTGAAACCTCCCTTTTCCTTACCTCCCCAACCCCAACCCCACAGTATACAATCAGCCACCCCTCCCAACCCAGGTGCAGCAGCTTTTACTGCCCAAGGGCCCTCTCCTCCTGCTTTAATTAAACCACCATTTTGCACAAGAAAGAAAGAAAGAAATCCTGTAAGAATAAAAATAGTACAAAGAACAGGAAAACACCTTCAATGAGATGAACTCATTAACATTTTACCCCACTTCTTCTATCATGTGCTTTCTAGCTGTCTCTTTACTTCTATACCTCTCCATTTCTCTCTCTCTTTATCTCTCTCTCCATATGTATATATAAGGTAAATTAGTTAAGCTGAGGGGCACCTGGGTGGCTCAGTGGGTTAAAGCCTCTGCCTTCGGCTCAGGTCATGATCCCAGGGTCCTGGGATCCAGCCCCGCATCGGGCTCTCTGCTCAGCGGGGAGCCTGCTTCCTGCTCTCTCTCTCTGCCTGCCTCTCCGCCTACTGTGATCTCTGTCTGTCAAATAAATAAATAAAATCTTTAAAAAAAAAAATTAGTTAAGCTGAGTTATGTTGTGGCCTTTACATTTCAGTTATATTTCCTAAAAACAGGACTATTCTACATACACTCAATACAATTTTCAATGTGAATAAATTCATAAAATACATTTATACATTACTCTTATCTAATTTTCTATTTTCCTAATTAAGATTTTAATTATTTATTTGACAGAGAGAAACACAGCGAGAGACAGGGAACACAGCAGAGGAGTAGGAGAGGGAGAAGCAGGCTTCCCACCGGGTAGGGAACCCGATTCGGGGCTCCATCCCAGCACCCTGGAATCATGACCTGAGCCAAAGGCAGACGCTCAATGACTGAGCCACCCAGGCTCCGCTATTTTCCTATTTTTAAAATTGATCCAATAATGTACTTAATAACATTTTTTTTCTCTTCCATATAGGATCCAATCTAGAAGCAGGAATTACAATTACTTATTGTGTCAAAATCAGATTTTCTAATATTGTAATGGTGCTGCATAAAAACTTACAATTTTAGTTTAAAAATTAAAAACCAAACATATTAAAACAACTACAACTACAATAATATGTTATTGAATGCATAATTTTAAAAAGATGTTACTTGCAACATAAAATGTGAGGAGCAGAAGTAAACATATAAAGTTTCTATATGCTACTAAAGTTAAGGTGTTACTAGTTTTAAATAGGATGTTATAACTGGAAGAGGTCTCATGGTACCCACAAAGGAAAAAAACTGTAGTAGATACACAAAAGCTTATGTAAAAAGAGTCAAAGAAAACTACCATAAAGTCATCAAATCACAAATGAAGAAAGCAAGAAAAAAAGGATCTACAAAATGTCCCAAAAAATTTTTACCAAAAAAAGCAATTTTAAGTCATTACTTTTCAGTAACTAATTGAAATGTAAATGGATTAAATTCTCTAAACAAACATCAGAGAATGAATGAATGAGTTAACAAACAAGGTTCATACACAAGCTGCCTACAAGACACTCACTTTAAGGACTCACAGATTAAGAATGAAGGAATGTTAAAAAGTATTTCAAGCAAATTGTAACTACCATATGATCCTGCAATTCTATTTCTGATATAGATATGAATGAAATGAAATGAAATAACTACTTTAGAAGAGGTCATCTGCATCCGCATGTTTACTGCAGTATTTACAATAACCAAGACATAGAAACAACCTAAGTATTCATCAACAGGTGGATAAAGAAGATGGAGTATATATATTCAGTATTATACTATTCAGTCATTAATAAGAAAGTAATTCTGCCATTTATGACATGTATGAAACTTGAATGGGTTATGCTAACTGAAATAAGTTAGACATGGAAAAACAAGTACTATATAATCTCTCTCATAGGTAGAATCTAAAATCATCAGACATGAAAACAGAAGTTGGTGGTTGCCAGGGACAGGGTGGGGGATATGGGTGAATGTGGTCAAAGGGTACAAAATTCCAGCTACAAAATGAATACATTCTGAGGACCTAATATATACACGGATGACTAGTTAAACTATACAATAACTATACTGTATTGCATACCTGAAAGTTGCTAAGAAAGTAGATTTTAAAAGTTCTAACCACAACCACCCCTGAAATGGTAACTATGTAAGGTGATAGACACGGTAAGTCACCTCACTGTGGTAAACACTTCACTATATATATGTATATTGAATGACCACATTGTACACTTTAAACTTACACAATGTTATATATCAGCTGTATCCCAATAAAGCAGGATTTTTTTTTTTTAATTTTAAAGTCATGGAATTAAATGGAAAAGAAAAAAATAATTCCACAAATAATAAATCCGGCTTCACATATCTGTATTTCTGCATAGGATGAGGGACTTACCTTTGTTTGGGAAGTTCTATTTTTCAGGATTTTTTTTAAGTTTTTATTTATTTATTTGAAAAGGAGATGGGGAGAGGGACAGAGGTGAAGCAGACTCTCCCCTGAGCAGGGCACCCAACATGGGGCTCAATCCCAGGACTCTGGGATTCATTTGGGAAGTTCTATAAAACAATTTTGCATTTGGAATCTTAATTAATACTTTCAGTGGTTAACCAATTGAATTCCTTCTTTTCAATCATTAAGAGTAATAAACTCTCCACACACATAATTTCTAAATCATTTTAGTTAGTTCCTTGGAAGGAAAAAAAAAAAAAAGAAAAGAAAAGAAGCTTCCAAAAAAACGTAAGGGCCTCTCATATGTGAAAGCCTAAAATACTTTCTAAATGAAAGTGCAAAGCAAGGTCCTCCCCACAAGATTCTTCTTCACCAACTGTTCTAATTAACATGGCTACTAACCACACTAACCTAAATAATCCACAGTATAGACAAATAAACATTATATATAATTTAAAATGTACTCAAAGATGATCTATTTAGAAAAAAGAGAAGTCTAGAATCAGTTTATGTGATCTTCAAATCATCAAATTTAAAAAACAACAAAAGTTAAAAATATTTGTAAATTCCAGGGGAAAAACTCTTCATCAACTTTTGTTTAATATCTAAAACATGGCTTTGACTTACCTTGTAAATGTTAATGATATGGGCCATCTGCTTTTTGTGACAAAATGAGGTGGTGATTTATTTCTGTATCTTCATCATGTGAATAAAACGCAACTCACATTGCATCAAAGAGGAAAACCAAATTACACACTGGGATGAATATAAACACAAAGTTTCCAACATCTTTGAAAAAGAGACAGGCCTCAACTTATTACAATTCAAATCACATTCAGGTCAGGTTGACTAGGATTTTTATAACATGAAGTTAAAATTAAAAAGTAAAATTTTTAGGGGCGCCTGGGTGGCTCAGTGGGTTAAGCCGCTGCCTTCAGCTCAGGTCATGATCCCAGGTCCTGGGTTCAAGCCCCCATCGGGCTTTCTGCTCAGCAGGGAGCCTGCTTCCTCCTCTCTCTCTGCCTGCCTCTCTGCCTACTTGTGATTTCTCTCTGTCAAATAAATAAATAAAATCTTTAAAAAAAAAAAAGTAAAATTTTTAATAAGATCCTCCAATAGAATAAAGTATTCACCAATCTGTGCCATAATCATTAAGTTAAAATTCTATTCAACAAATAGAAATCAAACAATTAAAAAATTAGCGAACAATTTTGGAAGAAGCACAGGAACATCTAATAAAAACTGTTGGGTGCTGCTAAGAATGAACGAACAAATGAAGAAAAGAAAGAGGAAGGAAGGAAGGAAGGAAAGAGGGAGGGAGGGAGGGAGAGAGGGAAGGAAGAACTTCATCTGAAAGCAGCGATTACTTTGTACTTTTCTAGACATCTAAGGAAACTATGATTTCTTTTCTTTGACTTTCAATTTTTTTTATTATCAGATGCCTCAAACACCTACAAGTTTTAATATAATCAAATCTTGAGTAATACACATTTTTGGAAATCCCTCCTAACTTTTCTAAGTCACCAAGCTAAATGAAGTAAACTTAGTGCTTTCATTCTGTCATTCTTTTCCCCATTTATCGCTAATGCTACCTCCCCTTGTTTCTTTAGATCAAAGAAACAAGTAAGTAACTCAAGGAACATGAAAGTGAATTATTGGTCTAATGTTGCCCTCAAAATGGTATTCTCTAGAGCATCCAATGAAAAATCACTTTTGGTTAAAATTAATCATCTCAGAATCTCAAGAAGATTTAATATGCTTTCTTTTATAGAAGAAGATGACAACTGATGCGTTATTGGGCATCTGCTTTCGAGTTGCTTTTCCAGATGGATGCACACCTAACATCTTTATTCTAGTTGTTCTCATGAAAAATTACTTAGTTTTAGGAAATGGCTATTTCAATAACAGACTAACTGGGTCTCTTGAACACCAGTATTCTCAGTGTCTTAGTTCTTTTTTTTTTTTTTTTCAGTTAAAATAATAATAATGACTAACTCCTAAATTTTATCTGGCTTAAATCAGATTTATAGATGTACAGATCTAGAAGTTGGAACAGTGTTCAACAAATTTATATAAATACTTATAAACATTTGTTGCATTTGAAAGTCTTGGTCTCATTAGGAAATACATTAATCATATACTAAAACAAAGGGAAAAATGGATTGTAAACCTAAATGTGAAGTAACAAACAATAACCCTAGAATCAAACTGCAGGCCAAGGCATCTCAGGGAACTATAGCAAACTCAAAGAGAACCGTAGGATATTTCACATTTGTGAGACAAACACAGCAACATAAACTTCTATTAGACTCTTAAACTACCAGCTCAAAGTCCTACACAGTTTCAATATTACATTATGTTATATTACATACCATATTTATCTTTGCAAAACTAGGTGTTCAGTGGTAGCTTTCAGACAAGCTACTGTGAAGAATTAGTGTGGAAAAGGTTATGAAGGTGTTGGTGTCCAATCCAATTCCTAGACTCCAAGACTTGAGAAGTTGTACAGCGTGATACACATAGATCCCATTACTAAGTAATGGTGGTTAAGAATAAAATTAAAATGATACTTTAAAGTAAAAATATAATTTTTATTTTATTTAATTTGTATTCTTTTTTTAAACATCAACTGTGTTTTAGGATATAAATCCTTATTAAGTGGTTTGGACCTATCTGCTTAATAAACTCAATTGTTAGGTGTTTCTTTTAGCCTATTAGGTTTCTAAAAATATTTCTAACATATTAAAGTCTCCATAGACCAAGAAAGTATGGGAAACTCTTTTGTAGAAAAAAAAAATATGGGGGGAAACATATTCATGACCTTGGGGTAGGCCAAAATTTCTTAAATAGGAACAAAAAAACACTATACATAAAATTTAGTAAATTAGGGCGCCTGGGTGGCTCAGTGGGTTAAGCCTCTGCCTTCGGCTCAGGTCATGATCTCAGGGTCCTGGGATCGAGGCCCACATCGGGCTCTCTGCTCAGCGGGGAGCCTGCTTTCTCCTCTCTCTCTCTATGCCTGCCTCTCTGCATACTTGTGATCTCTCTCTCTGTTTCAAATAAATAAATAAAATCTTTAAAAAAAATTTAGTAAATTAGATTGCATTAAAATTAGGAACTTCTCTTCACTCAAGACACTGAAACAAAGGGCTAGCCATAGATTGAAAAGATATTCATGATACTTATACTTCAATAGGAACTTCTATCTAGAATATATAAAGAACTCATAAATCAATAAGAACTCAATTTTTAAATATACAAAGAACTTGAGCATTTTAACATCTGCTTCAGCAAAGCAGATATTAAAATGATCAATAAGTATAAGAGAGAAGTCATCTTCATTATTTATAAGGGAAATGCAAATTAAAGCCTCCATGAGATACCACTACACACCCACCAGAATAACATGAGAACTATTAATGCCAACTATGGTTGCAAATGGAAAACAATAGGAACTTTAGTGTGTTTCTGATGGAAACATAATTTTACTCGGTTTGACGATTTCAGAAAACTGTTGGCAATATATATTAAAGCTTAAACATATACCTATACTATAATCCACGGGAATTCCATTCCTGGCTGTCTATGCATGAAAAATGAATGCATGTGTCCACCAGAAAACATCTACAAAAATGTTTGTAGCAGTTTATTTGCAATAGCCAAAAATCAAGTCAACACAAATGTCTGTTGACAGGAGAATGGATAAGAAAGTAATGGTAACCTCAAATGGTAGAATATAAAGAATCTAACTACTGTTTCACACAACAACACAGATCATTCACAGGCTATGTGTTGCATGACAGAAGCTAGGCACTACAAAGCATATATGTTATGATTCCATTTACATTGTGTTCAAAATCTGGCAAAACTAACTGGTGATTATTGAATTGAGAATAACAATGACCTTGGAGGGGGAGCTATTGGCCAGGAAGGAACCAAGTATTGGTGCTGAAAGTGTTCTCTATCTTGATCTAGGTGGTAGTTACTTACTTTATACATATATAAAACTCTACTGAGCTGCCATGTTATTTACACACATTCACAGACACACACATATACACATACAAAATACTTCAATAAGAAAATCAGAACTGAATTCTAAACAACAAAATTAGGCAATTCTGAACAAATTACTAGATATTACATAATCTAATTCAATTATTAAGTGTAAAGGCATTCAACCTAGCATAGTTAGTAGCAGTTATTTACAGATAAAAAATATTACGTATTTATATCCCACACAATTTGATATCCTCAATATATAGGTCAGTAGTACAATATAGCACTGTGCTTCCAGTAGGAGTTTTTTGGGTTCTAGCTCCTTACTTATTATCTGCGTAGCCTGATAAATTACCCAGCCTTTTTAAAGCCAAGTTAAAGTGTTACCTACCACACTGGATTACTGAAACAATAAAGGAGACAATGCGTGCTTGGCAAAGGGTAAGCACTAACTAAATGTTTTATCATTACCATTATTTTCATTTCTCTTTCACAAATCACTGGTAAGCCCACATACGTTTCCTATCAGTTTATGCAATTACAGTACCATCTTTTGAAGTTTAGTTACTAATTTAAGTTATTTTGATTGAGGCAGTTTTAAAGCCAGGAAACTAGATGGAAGTTGAGAAGAAAACAGGCAAGTAGCATTCAACACATAAGAATGAACAAGAATAAAGATATTTGGAGTAGAGCTTTGAAAAGGAAAGAAATAATGCTGAAGCACAATAATCCTATTCCTGAAATCCTATACCAGTATCAACGTGCAGGAGGGTCTGAAGTTCATCTCAGCAGAACTAAAGCAATACAATGCTATCTATTCCAGAAGAGGAGTGAGAAATATCTAGTCAACTGCACCATTATTCATCTCAAGAGTCCAAGTTTTTGTATGCTGATGCCAAGATGACACCAGATAAGTGGAGAGGAAAGGAGTCATAATCTCAAAGTTTATGAAATCACTATGGCAATAAACATCTAAACATTGTGGCTAGAAAAAAAAGCAGCACGCTTTAACTCAGTGTACATAATTTCTGTATCAAAGCAAAATTAATTTCAGTCATTTTTTGAAACTGAAGGAGTCTGAATTTTTTTAGCAATTACTGGATAATAAACAGAAGTAAGTCATATTATACACACTAACTTAAGACATGTGAAATGTTTTTGTAAACACTATGCTGTTTCATTGGTTTTCATAAACAGAAAAAATTATTCATAGCTTCGCTCAAGACCTCAGGCTCTCAACCCTATTTTGTGCCCATAACGTATTAACCTTTTCTACTGGGAATTCTCTTAACATATGATTATTTCACGATGTTGATCCTCATAAAAGGGGACATAATGCTTTAGTAAAACATTATCTTGAGTCAATCCCTGCAACGCTAAGATTTCTCAGTCCACTTGAGCACCTAGAGGATTTTTAATTCCTCATTATTTGTGTTGAAATAATGGACTTGATTCTCTTTCTCTCTGACTACTAATCGATACAAACTAATTTCTTTTTCCCAGGCTGAACGAGTTTTCAATAGCCAAAATCCCTAGCAAGTGTATCTGTTAGCCTTAAGACACATTAATACATTAAAGAGATGCTTTCTGCATTGTTTAAGGTACAATTTTATGAGTCATAATGATGAATATGATCTCTTTCCTATGGGCAGGTGAAAACTGGCTGAGCATGTTGTCCTTTCGAACAATCCCCCTCTGCACGCCCCTAATCCTGGCCCCTTCATATTCTGATGGTTTTTCAGCTGTTATATCCAGTTAGAACGGACCTCTAGGGCAAATGAGGACAAATTAAAAGAGTAAAGAGCTCGGAGACATTTGACCCATCCCTCATGGGCCCTGAAATAATAAAAAACAAAGAAACTTAAGAGACCAGCAACTTGGGAAAGAATGTGAGGAGTGTTTGACATTGCCCAGGATGGCACAGCTGAGATGAATACACTCGCTGTTCTGGAACAGGCAACACGGGACTGCAGCCCCAGCTGTGATAATAGGAGTACGCTGACCCGTGACTACATCTCGACTGAATTGCAGGTCTTGAATCTAATCATTATGTTAAGAAGAGGTGTTGAGCCTCCAAGAGGAAGGCAAGTCTGGAAAAAGAGACATGGCAATATGTTAAAGCCAAACTATAACCTAAAATCCACAAATACATGTCATCCCACCTGCTTATTTGTTTCTGCCAGAGCTGTCATCCAGTGATCTGGAGATGAGAAAGGGGAGCAACAGCTTTTACAAGAAGTAATAACGTGTGGTGTGAAATTGTGTCTGTTGCTGAAAGGCCATATTCCTGTGCAGCACTATTTCCATCCCTTTAGGCGGTGCTCCATGAACTCCACACTGATCTGAGACACACACTGGTTCAGCAAGCTAACAGCGTGCGGATTTCTACTCTCTGCTGTTTGAAACAAGAAAAATAACGAAGCTGTGTTCCTCAAATCTTGAGCAACAGCACACACTGAGAAATATGTCCTACTAAAAATAAAAATGTAGTCTCCTAGAAAGTAGGCCGTAGGCCTCTTAAACGTGCTTAGGAAAATCGCTCCCAATGTCAGTGTCCCCAGGGATCTCCAGAGCTCATCAGGAACAGCAGCTGCCTCTGGGAAGGGAAACTGGAGACCCACAGAACTGGGGAACAGCAGGCAGAGGAAGCTTGCACAGTGCACCTATTTGTACCGTATGGCTATATTTCCACATTGTGTATTCCCTTGAATTAGGCCAGAGCCCAGTGATTATAACAACTTGCATTTATAGCATTTCTTTTTTTTTTTTTTCGAACTTTATTTATTTATTTATTTTTTATCTTTTATAAACATATATTTTTATCCCCAGGGGTACAGGTCTGTGAATCGCCAGGTTTACACACTTCACAGCACTCACCACAGCACATACCCTCCCCAATGTCCATAACCCCACCCCACTTCTCCCAATCCCCCAGCAACCCTCAGTTTGTTTTGTGAGATTACGAGTCACTTATGGTTTGTCTCCCTCCCAATCCCATCTTGTTTCATTTACTCTTCTCCTACCCCCTTAACCCCCCATGTTGCATCTCCACTTCCTCATATCAGGGAATAGCATTTCTATCAAAATTGGCAATCTTAAATACCTTTTATATCCACTCTCTCATTTGAGACTGAGTTTGTATTATTAGCTCCATCTGATCAATGGGGAAATTGAAATCAAGGAGCTTTATATGTTTTCTATGCAAATATTGGAGGATAGACCAAAATCCAAGTTTCCCAACACTAGTCCAATCCTCATTGGACACGATGTTGCTTTTAAGAGAGAGGGAAGGAAATGAGAACAGAAAGTCCAATTTTTTTTTTCCTTCAGAGGAGAACAGTCAGAATTATCGGTTTTGGAGAATATTATCAGTAAACCAACCAAGGTGATGCCACTAAGATCTCAAAATCTAATTCAAATAATTTACATTATTAGGGAATAAAAAATTTCTTCCCCTTGTATTTCACTTACCAAACATAAATAACATAAATTTTAGTTATCTCAGAGTGATTAAGAATGAATTTTCTCCTATTATTTATAAGGCCAAACCATATTTCTAATATGAAACTTAATCTGAAAACTTACCAGTAAATACTATGCCCTTATAATTAGGTAATTTAAAATTATATATGTATTTGGAAATGATCAGCTCTAAGGACCATTTATTCACAGATTCGGTTACCGTCATGGCTAAGAAAGCAACACTAATCCAGAAACTGCAAATATAAAAGGGAGCAACTAAAGGCTTATAGGCTCTGGTTTGCACAGTAAACAGGGGTAATGGGTGTTCCTCATTCATGAGTGAGGTCCACATAAGCATCCCAAAGACACTGACCACATGAGGTCCAGAGCCCTCATCAGGCCTAGTGACCTGGTAACCCCATTCCCTTCCATTTCTGTCCCCAGCCTTTCGGTATAATTTATGTGGCTTATTAACACAGATGGTTCCAGCCCAATTGTCAAGCTCAGGTTCTATTTTCAGTCCTTCTGTTGGTGCCCTTACTACAGATTTGAGATCAAGTGAAGGGCTCTAAGCCTCACAACCTCATACCCTGTTTCAAGGTGGTCTTGGGGACAGGGTATGTAGAGAGCAGGACAAATCTCTCTGTGCAAATAAAAAAACCACTCGGGACACAAGACCAGAGCGGGAATGTACTCAGGTGTACCACACACACCTGAACTTGATTTTATACTGTTACCTTCTGCCCCTTAAAAACTTTTCCTGTAGTCAACCAAATGTTTCCATCTATCAGCAGAACTTAAAGCTAGGAGACTCACTACACAGGGGAACTCCGGGGCTAGGACTTTCTATCTCATTTGTTGTCACATTCCCAGCAGTCAAATAGAATCTTTTACACAGTTCTTCTTGAATAAATTAATTAATAAACTAATATTGAGGTAAGAATATATTTAGAGAGAACAGCAAATACCCACTTGACTGTGGTTTAGATTATAGAATGGGAAAACAATGAGATTTTATAATTAAATGTGTATCATAAATGCTTTCTATATATCTGATTTGGTCCTTACAGTGGAGACATCATATAACCAAAACTTGGTCTCACTCAAAATGTCTTCCCAGTTATTACAACAGGTTATTTGACTTCATAGTGAAGTTTCTCTCAAACTGCCAAGCCATTCCACTAAACACAGTTCAGTGTCAAATACTGCTGATATAACTGGAAATTCTTGGATTGTTATTTTCAAATACTGTGATTTAAAAATAGAATAAATAGGCTTGCTTTAATTTCTCCCATCAGTAATGATTAATGTCCCTGAGAAGTTTAGGGAGGCAAAGGGCAAACATTTGCTTATAACATACCAAAGGGTTTTTAAACAACTATAGATTATGAATATCAAATTAAATATTAAATGTTTTAGGGCATGTTTATCTTTATACTAAATATTGGAAGAGATTTAAAAATAAGAGCTATCATTGACATTCTAGCACCTCCAAGGGAAGACTCTGTCCCATACATCACCCGTCTAACCCATATGAGTCACAACACAGAAACCACTCATTCCCTTGATTCCCTTTAAATGATCCAAGAGAATGCTTCAATCTCAAGCACGCACAATTGGTATTCATTGTGCACTGGACTTTAGGGGAATGACCTTACAAGGAAGTAATGGGCCTTGCTTCCTGAGAATCTCTATCAGGGCATGTAACATAAGATAAATCATAGCCAAGGATTTCTCCAAAGTTTCCTGATGAGCAAACCATGACCTTTTCAAGTGAAAAGTGATGGATTGAACTAGGGAAGCAATATGTAGATTTTTAAAAACAAGGCTGCCAAGAAACCAATGATGTATCTACAAAAGTTAGCTGGAACACCTCACAGGTGTCCTTAGTCAGGAAGTAAAAGGAAAAGGTTACATGTGTCTGAAACAAAAGAACTGGTTCAGCAAGATATGAAGCTAAACTCAAGTTCACCATAAGAAAATGTTACACAGCCCGGGTCTTAATTGCCACATCAAAAGTCCTCAGTGTTAGGGCACCTGGGTGGCTCAGTGGGTTAAAGCCTCTGCTTTCAGCTCAGGTCATGATCTCAGGGTCCTGGGATCGAGCCCCGCATCGGGCTCTCTGCTCAGCAGGGAGCCTGCCTTCCCCCTCTCTCTCTGCCTGACTCTCTGCCTACTTGTGATTTCTGTCAAATAAATTAAAAAAAAAAAAAAAGTCCTCAGGGTTCCTGGAAAGGTGGGTGTCCAGGTGTCTGTGTTCTGCATGCAGCCTGTGTTCTGCACATAGGGCCTCTGAACTGGCTGCTGAGTGGAGACTGATCAAGAAGCCTTTCAAGTCTATGTTGAACAGAGTAGTGCAAATCCCTTTAGACAACTCTCCATGGTGTGAATTTATGGAGTCCCATGTGGATTATGACTTTTATAATAGTTACTTAGTTAGCTTTATGCTCGCATCACAAACTTCATTACATCCTAGCTCTTGAAGAGCTTTGTACCTTGAAAGAAACAATTCAAATTCTTTAGTCATCTCCTGACTCCAAATCCACAATCTTAATTGTCCAGAGGGAAGTCTGAGAATGTGAAGTGAGTTTATGTCTCTGTAGAAAATAAACATTTGCAAAGGCACATCTGCTCTAATTTTTTTTTTATTCAGTTAATAAGATTGGTGGTTCCTTATGTGTTAACTTCCTCATAGGATCCAATCACAGCCTTCTGTTGCATTCCAATTGCACTGTCCGGGAGCTACAAGACGTACCAAATAGACCCCAGACAGAAACTGGAAACAGGGAAGAGGGCAAGTGTACAGGCACTGTTCTGCTGAGGTATCAACCCTTTGGTATGTGAGCTGCGTGTATTTCTACTTAGCAATGCCTGTCTTGCTACTAAGGTGAAATGAGAAGACCACCCAGAAGAACAGTCCCTTTTCCTGGCACCTGGGTGGCTCAGTGGGTTAAAGCCTCTGCCTTCAGCTCAGGTCATGATCTCAGGGTCCTGGCATGGAGCCCCGTGTCCGGCTCTCTGCTCAGCGGGGAGCCTGCTTCCCCCTCTCTCTGCCTGCCTCTCTGCCTACTTGTTATCTCTGTCTGTCAAATGAATAAATAAAATCTTTTAAAAAATACTCTCAATAGAAAGTGTTCTGATTATCCTAGCTTTGACACAGAGAATGGTGCTGAGCTCTTCTGCTTCGAATGGACCTGTAGGTCCCTTGCATTTGTTTCTCCTCTCCCTATACTCATCCTAGGTAATGTCCTCCCCTGATTCTCTACCAGGCCAAGATCTCTCCCCAAGTCCTAGTCTGTTTACCCTCAGATTAAATTATGCCTCTCCCTTCCCTTCCTCTGCTCTGTAGCCCAGAATATGACTCCTTTTAGCTATGTTTCCTGGGATCAGCTGGCTCAGAAGCTTTGGCTTCTGACTGGTGTTCAGGAAATGGAAAGCCCAGGCAGGAGACTGGACTACAGGAGAAAGGGAGGAAAAAGGTATTCCTCCCTCCTCTCTTCACCTCAAGCAGCACTGTCACCAGCAACCATGCATCTTCAACGGTTAACAGAACAGGAGAAAAAAATTAAACTCCGGATCTCCTTCTCAGTTGCCAAGAAATTTTCTCATTTGACATGTGAATGCTCAATATATTTGCATTTTTTCCAGTCAGATTTTAAAGATTCAACCACAAGGACTTAACATCAAATAAGGAAAAAAAACCCACCAAAAAAAATGGACGGATATGAAATTCTAAGTCACTGAGTATACTATGATGAGGCAAATGAAGAATTATGAAACCACCTCCAGCAACACTCCACCTTTCTAGGGGCACTCAGACTCTTAGAACTCTTCAAAATGTCCAGGAACCATGGCTGTTATCAACTGGGGCATTTCCAGAAGAAACCTCAGAAAACCAGGTCTGGGAATGTGCTTTTAACAAGCCCCAGATGATCTTTCTAAAGATTAAAATTTGAGACTAACTTCACATTTCACTACAGTCAAAAGCTGCAGACAAATATATCAGGATGCGATATTTTTTTTTTTTTCTGCATCTGCACACTGGCTCTTACATAATAACACAGTCTTGGAAAAAGAAAATAAAAAAGTACATGTATTTTGAAATAAGCACAAAATACGGACGGGTCCTCTTTTCACTCACTTTCATGGGGAAAGGACAGGGAATAAAATAAATATGGTGTGATCCTGGCCAAAAAAGAGGGACATTACACTAAGAATATTCATATATGTTCCTATTGCATCTATATTTAGCCATTACTTAGAAATCATTGGACACACACACACACACACCACACACTTATTTCTTCTCTAGGACTCCTTTTAGGGAAGGTTAGAAGGAGCTTTCAGTTATTTTTTGCTTTCAGCTTCCACAATTCTCAATCAGATGAAATAGTGGCCTACTTATGGGAGACTTTTATTTTTATGATATTCTTCTTTCAACTGTTACAATAAATATAGCTACCTACAATCAGCATGCTTCAAAACTGGATGGAACCATGGCCTACATTATGCTCCAAACAAAATTGCCTTGTGGGAGAAATGTAACTATCTTGAATGCAATCCACTTGAGTCTTAGAGTAACACTGACAGGCAGAGGACTTCAAATAAAGCTCCTTTAAGAGTCCCCCCTGTTAAAGTAGTCTACATTTCAAAGTGAAACCAAATCTTTAACACAGTCTTACTATTTTTTGAGTTATCAAAATACTTTATAATGAGGTGCTCCAAGGCAGTATAGGAAGATCCTGAACTCCCCTCTTCCTGCAAACCTATAGCTATATAACAAACACCAAACCTATAGCTATATATGAAATAACTGCTGCTTTAAAAAGGGAAAACTAGCTGAAAAGCTCCCTCCATGACAAAGAATAAAAGAGCCACATGGATTATAAAGGGGGTGAGGGGGGACACAGTGAAACAGGTAGGTAAGGTAGAGAGGCAGTCTTGCCAAAAATCCACCCCTTGGGGGCACCTGGATGACTTAGTGGGTTAAGCATCTGCCTTCAGCTCAGGTCATGATTCTAGGGTCCCGAGACTGAGTCCTGCATCCTTGGGCTCCCTGCTCAGTGGGGAGTTTGCTGTTCCTCTCCCACTGCCCCTCCCCCCCACTCATTTTCTCTTTCTCTCCTCTCAAATAAATAAATAAAATCTTAAAAAGAAAAAAAAAAAGCCTCTCCACACATGACAACACACAATAAGGAGGGGTCTCAAAGGTGGAAGTCTCTCCCAGAGGTATAAGGGGTTTGTACCATACATTGAGTGCCCAAGCCATTGGGGCCTGCACTGGAGAGATGAGCTCAGAAAAATGTTTGTTTTTGGAAACCAGTCGTGCTTATGTCCAGGGGATCTGGGTGGGGTGTTGGGGTTGTGGAAATTTGAGGTATTCCTTTTAAAGGGCTCACACATAGACTCACCCTGGGACCCAGGTGCAAAGGGAGCCATTTAGAAGTGACTGAATTGTATGTTAAGGAGAATCATTGCTAATCTTAAAGAATCTACTGGAAGGGCAGAGACCATATCAGACTTTCTTTGGAGGCAGAGGTGCTGTCAGGCACCATTTTTGCACTCTTTCTCTACCTGGCTAGCAGAGGTAGGGTATGGACACAGCCTTGCTAAAGCCATGGACATGCCCTGTCCCCAGTGTTCTTCTCTAGCATCACTAAAACCACAAGTGGGCCCTGTCTTTAGTCTGGCTAAACTGGTGGGTAAGTACTGTCCACAGAAGGGACAGTCTGGGCAGGCTACCACATGTCGGGCATAGCACAGATAAAAGGCTGAAACACAATCCCAGTCTACATAAGCAGTTAAAGAAGACAGAAAAATAAAAAGATGAGAAATATGACATCAAAAATACCAGCTTCACTGATGAGGACCACCAAATATTCAAAGAACATTTAATATCTATCTTTCTCAAACCCTTCCAAAAAAACTGAAGAGAAAAAAAATGTTTCCAAATTCATTTTGGGAAATCAACATTACCCTGATGCTAAAACCAGATGCTACCACAAAAAAAGAAAACTATAAGCCAGTATCCCCAAAAAACACAGATCTAAAAATCCTCAAAAAATATTAGCAAACCAAATATAACAATACATTAAGAGAGTCATACATCATGATCAAATAGGTATTTTACAAAATTCAATATCCATTTCTGATAAACTTTCAAAAAAGTGGGCATAGAGGGAATATACCTTAACATAATAAGGGCCATATATGACAAACAGACTGGTAACATCTGTGAAAAGTAGAAAGTTTTTCTTCTAAAATCAGGAACAAGACAGTGCCCACTCTCACTACTTTTATTGGATGTTGTATTAGAAGCCCTAGTCAGACTAATTAGTCAAGAAAGAGAATTAGGCATCTAAATTTAAAAAGAATAATTAAAACTATCACCACCTGCAGATGATACAATATAGGAAAACCCTAAAACCTCTATAAAAAGGCTATTGGAATTAGTGAATGAAGTCAGTGAAGTTGCAGAAATCAAAATTAATATACAGAAATCTGTTGCATATATATATACTAATAATGAATTATTGGGAAAAAAAAGAAATCAATCCTCTTTATAACTGCATTGAAAAGAATAAAATACCTAGGAATAAATTTAACCAGGAAGGTGAAAGACCTGTACACTGAAAACTATAAGACACTGATGAAAGAAAATGAACAAGATAAAAATAAATGGAGGGGCGCCTGGGTGGCTCAGTGGGTTAGGCCGCTGCCTTCGGCTCGGGTCATGATCTCGGGGTCCTGAGATCGAGCCCCGCATTGGGCTCTCTGCTCAGCAGGGAGCCTGCTTCCTCCTCTCTCTCTGCCTGCATCTCTGCCTGCTTGTGATCTCTGTCTGTCAAATAAATAAATAAATAAAAATAAAATAAAATAAATGGAAAGATACTCTATGCTCATGAATTGGAATAAATAATACCATTAAAATGTCCATAGTACCCAAAGCAATCTACAGATTCAATTCAATCCCTATAAAATTCCAGTGACATTTTTCAAAGAAATAGAACAAATAATAACCAAAGACCCCAAATAGCCAAAGTAAACTTGAGCCAAGAGAACAAAGCCAAAGATATCAACCTTCCTTATTTCAAATTAAACTACAAAGTTATGGTAATTAAATCAGTACTGCATTGGCATAAAATATTTGCAAATCATGTATCCAATAAGGAGTTAATATCTAAAATATACAAAGGACATAAGGAACTCAACAGCAAAAAACCAAATGGATTAAAAGATGAGTAGAGGATCTAACAGACATTTTTACATAGAAAACATACAAATGATCAATGGGTATGTGAAAATATTTCAACAACACTAATTATTAGGGAAATGTGAATCAAAAATACAATAACCTTTCACCTCATACATGTTAGAATGGCTACTATCAAAAAGACAATAAATAAAAAATTTTGGCAAGGATGTGGAGAAAAAAAGAATCCTTGCACATTGTTGGTTGGAATGTAAATTGGAGCAGTCACTGTGGAAAACAGTATGGAGGTTCCTCAAACATTAAAACCAGAACTACTATATGATCCTCTATTCAACTCCTGGGTATTTATCCAAAGAAAACAAAAACATTAATTCAAATTGATGCATGAACCCTTGGTTCATTGTAGCATTATTTACAATAGCTAAGATATGAAAACAATCTAAGTATCCATCAGTGGATGAATGGATAAGGAAGTGCATACATACTTCCACACACACGCACACACAGTTGATTACTAATCAGCCATAAAAAAGGAAATCTTGCCACTTAAGATCATGTGAATGAATCTTGAGGATATCATGCTAAGTGAAATAAGTCGGAGAAAGACAAATGTATGATTTCACTAATGTGCAGGTAGTATCTAAAAAACGAATGTACAAACAAAACAAAACTCATAGATACAGAAAACAAATTGACAATTAAATCAGAAAGGGATGGGTTTTGGGGGTATAAGAAAATGGGTAAAAGGAGTCAATTGTATGATGACAGACATTAAGTAGACTAATTGTGGTGATCACTCTGTAATGTGTGCATATATCAAATATGTTTTATATCGGAAGCTAAAAATAACATCATATACCAATTTTATATCTATAAAAAAATTTAAGATTTTCATCTGATACGGACATCTGATGACTTGGGATTGAACACTGAACCTGCTACAACATAGCTGTATAAGCCACCTAATTTCCTAGGTCTCAACTTCCTCAATTTTAAGACAAAATCTTGAAATTTAAGGATACTTCCAGCTTGAAAGCCTATTATATCACACAACAGAGATGAAGCCCAAGAACCAGACTCTTATCTAAGCCATATTCTATCTTGCATTTCCTTATCAATCTGTAAAGCTGTAAACAGTAACTTAAACAAAAATCTTTGTGTCATTGAGTACAAAATAACTTCAGGCTAATTTTCATACTAAGTGGTAAGTTAGAGAACACCTGGCCCAGCCCCATGAAGTTTGGCGTTAGAAAGAGGATGATGGAATTCACTTTAGGAGGCTGCTCTGGACTGAGGTAAGTTTAGTGACTCATAATGGGGAGTTATTGTCTTCCCCAGTAACTACCCAGGTAATAAGGAAATTCTAGGGCTCTTAAAAATTATCATCTGCTAGAGTAGTAGCTATAAGGTGCCCAGATTTAAACAGTTCAGCTTAAACTGTCCACAAAAGAGAAAGAAACTTACAGTGGCGATCTAGGACTTCCCAGCTTTTTCTGGGGTACTGAGGACTTGGAGGGTGTCTCATCTAGAGCTAAGAATAGATATTCTGAGTTGTGGGGGATGGTATCCAGAAAGAAAAATGTGGCTTAGAACAGCTCCTTGAGGTGAACTCTGAGATTCCTTTACAAACCTACATCTTTCCTATCCAATAGTTTTTATACCACTAGAAAATAGAATTTTGCATTTGTATCTATTAACAACCTTTGAAGTCAATTCAGAAATAATGATTTGCTGATATATTTTGGTGTAAGATTATTGACATTGAAGCTAATGTCTCTTTTCCTGGAATTCTTTTCCAGATAGTGTTGTAGGGGTTAGAGAGTGGAGGGACAAAGTATGTCATTTGGTCTTAAGGTTGTTCAATGATATTGTGTTGTCGTGTACAGGAAGCTCTATTGTATTAACTATGATTTCATTTGTATTCAGCCTCAATCACGTTTGAAATAAATTAGTTTAAAAGAAAAGAAAACTTAAGCTTAAACTTACAACTTAGATAAATACATATAATAATAAGAGTGTTTCAACAACCCCAAGGACAAGTATAACAATGAGATAATATCCTTGGTTTACTCAAACTTTGGTTTAATTCTCAATTGAATATTTTACTAAAAGAATCAAAAAGTTGAGAAAATTCTGTTCTGCCATGTAAACCAAATACCACCCAGTAGTTAAGAAATTGAAAACCATAAAGCTTGGGAAGAAAAATGAATGCTTTGGAGCATAAATTTTTCCATTAAATTATGCCAATAAACTTAAGACCTTGAAAGTTACTTCCATCAAATATAAAAAAGGAAGGAAATGTTCTCTGTCTACCTTCAAATTAGGACTGGAAATTTAAAAACTAGTATAGCGAGATTGTTAAATCTTACTGAGGATAAATCGATCAATTTACTACTTTTGTGTTACTCTAATATCTATCAATATAAACTGAATATGATTTTTGTAATTTATGATGTAATTTTCCAATTTTTCAATTAAAAAAAGCATACTCATATCTCCAATTATATCTTTCCTAAGTTCTCCATATTAATGCCTGTTTTTCCACTGGTTGACTAAGAACTACTGAAGATAAATAAAGGTTGTTACATTAAATCAGAGTAAGAACAACTCCCAAGATTTAAAAGCCACAGAAAGTTGCTGTGCTCCAGTGTTTCTATCTTGTACTGATTAAAGATTGTGATAATAGAAGAGTATATATAATTATGTTTGGATTGAAATGCAGGGTACCATGTTATCACAGTCATATCAGTATATTAGTGTGCCCTAATAATTCAGGGGGCACAGGGAATGGGATAAAGTGATTTTATTACCGTGACTCTATTCCCTCCATTTCTTTCTTCTCTGCCCAATGTTCTTCTTCTTATCTTCCACCCACTGAATAAAAACAAAACATCTATAGTATTTACCAGACAGTATATGGATGGATAATCAGGATTTGGGGGTTCCACAACAGATTGGCCAGTAATTAACAAAGTAATCATCCAGTCATTTAATTTCACTTTAAATGACAGTAGTTGATTTCTTAATAGTCCTTGATTTTATGCTTTTAACATATTATTATTCAATTTTATTTCAAGGAGGGAAAAAATAGAAGAGAGTTAATATAAAGCCAAATGGAATAAAGAAAGAAGCTTAAAATTTAATTTGAGGGGCGCCTGGGTGGCTCGGTGTGTTAAGCCTCTGCTCAGGTCATGATCTCAGCGTCCTGGGATCAAGCCCCTCATAAGGCTCTCTGCTCAGCAGGGAGCCTGCTTCCCCCTCTCTCTCTCTCTGCCTGCCTCTCTGCCTACTTATGATCTCTCTGTCAAATAAATAAATAAAATTTTTTTAAAAATTTAATTTAAGACATAATCCAAGTATTCAAAAATTTTTAAGTTGAAGTTTTGTTGTATACAGATTCATCTATGTAAGATTTTCTTCTAAGATTTTCTTATCTATAATAGGGATATTGATTCCACAATGACCTCTGTCTGTCTTGGATTTAGAACTCTAGAGATCAATAATCAGGAAAATTCAGAAAATCACACCATGGGAACAGGTTTGCTCAAGAACCAAGTATCCTTGGGGCGCCTGGGTAGCTCAGTTGGTTAAGCGACTGCCTTCGGCTCAGGTTATGATCCTGGAGTCCCAGGATCAAGTCCCAGGATCGAGTTCCAGGATCGAGTCCCAGGATCGGGTCCTGAATCAGGCTCCCGGCTTGGTAGGGAGTCTTGTTCTTCATCTGACCCTCCCCCTTCTCATACTGTCTCTCTCTCTTTCATTCTCTCTCATTCACTCAAATAAATAAATAAAATCTTGAAAAAAAAAAAAAGAACCAAGTATCCAGTAACTTGTCACTGATATAGCAGAGGGAGTATCCTATTAGTAGTTACTGAATGAATCAATTTCTAAATAGTTATTTTCCACCCAAATATCACAATCATACCCGACTCCATCATCACCCTCCCCATTCCTGTGCAATTTATGCAAATGCACAACCCTTCCTCTCACCCTGTTCACACTTCTCTGTTAGGTACACAGGTGCTATCCTACTCATTTTGTCTCAATGCCCTATCCCTCTAACTTTCACTCTTTAACTTAACAAACCAGTACTTTCTATCTTTCCCATGCTCCAATCCCCTGCCTCCCCCATGCCTATTATCCTCAATAAATACATACACAGAAGTTATACAGAGCTGGATGTACCATGAGCAAATACACACATTAGCTAACTTTTTAGTATGGATACACCAGCGTGAACATTCATGTAGTTTGAGAAAAGGAAGCCATGGGAATTAATCAGCAGAAATATTCTAATCTTGGAAAACATGTCAGAAAAGACATCACACATGAGATGGGATTTCTGAACCTGCCAATTAAGATTCAGTTTCCTTAGCCATGCCTATTTAAAATATTCCTTTCATAATATCCTATCTGCAGTACCTAAAATACCAGTGGTCTCACTTTGTAACCCTCCATTATCATCACATCCAAAGCAACTTCAAAGAAAGTTCTGCTCTGAATTGCATTATCTTCCCAGAAAAGGGTGGCAAAGAGCCAGGTTCTGAGGTTGCTAGACAGACAGAATTACCTATGGTCTGGCATTGCCTGTTGGGTGTCATTGGTTGCTTTATCACATTCAAAATTGGAAAAGATAGCCATGCTGGTAGCTGCAAAATAACGCCAACTATCTTGCAGGGATATTTGACCAGTCTACTTTTTCAAGTGACAATGAGAATAAAATAAATAGGGTAATATGCTTTCCTATTGCCTAGAGCAACGTGGGGCATTATTAACAGTATTAAATCTTTTTCAAAAAGGGAAGAAAAACCTAAAAAACCTAAAGCAGTCTTAACAACAACAAAATATTTTTGTTTCAGCACTTACTAAATTCTTTTCCACTAAGCACAGCAAGAAGCATTATGACACACACAAAATAAAATATAATAATTTAGGCAGAGAGAATATAGCCCAGGCCCCCTGCAAATATAAGGAGAGGGCCTTGTGAGCACTTTGCTTCAAATGTTCTAAATCATTTAACTTTTAATTAGTGACAATCATCACATACAAACATACACACACAAACATACACACACACCAATATTTATCTCCTACAATGAGGCTTCTAAAATAGTGTTTTTTATTCCAATTCGGTTAATTGAATGAGGAAAGAGATTCTTCTAGTAGACAGATGCTCAGAAGTGGAATTTATGTTTTCTGCTAGATATGATATTCCTTCAAATAGAACATCCTTGATTAAAGAGCCCAGACAATACCATTCATCCTGAAGACAGGAAATTTGGCTTCAGAACATAATGAGAATGGTTCACTCTGTAGCTTTTCTCATTCTCGTTACACTCTTTGTCATGAGGATAGATTCATATTGTGGCATTTTCAACTTCTATTATCATCTTTGTCACAAGCATGAAGTATTAGAATTTTAATGCCTAATAAGTTCTGACCACAGAATCCTATACCATTGTGTAGGATTTTATTCTTCTGGACAGCGAAAGTACTCATGTCTGTTGGCAAATCCCACTGGTCACAGAACTGTAAACCGAGGAGGAGTGGGATACTTGCTGATCACATCAGCAGATAAATTCTTAAAAATCAAAATGCATATTAATTTGCATCTTGGAGTCTAATACTATTAAAATTCTGCCCACGTATTCTGCAAACAATAAATACTGCACCCCAAGACACACTCATAATCAAAACATTTTAAATTCTGGAAGAATGTCACCCCATGTCCCTTAAAGTGGGAGGAGGTGACACTGTCTTATTCCTTAGAGGTGCACAGAGCCAACAACATGTTGATAATAAAGGCAACAAAAATGAAGCCAAACGATCACACCTTTTTTTTTCTTCTTTAGGAACCAGATTTGTTATGTACAATTATTTTCTTTCCAGAGATATGACTTCTTTTTTTACCAGCTTCACAAATTTGGGGCCTGATGGTGGCTCCACTAATAATTAGTTCTGAGCCTCTATCTCACCAGCCATAAAGCAGAGATAACAGTACCTGCCTTGCATAGCAAACAGAAGTTGGGCAAGAATCACATGAGACAATGTGTCTACAAACACTTCAACAAATACAAAGTGTTTTCCCAAACACGACATGATCATAATTAAATCACCTTTTTTTTTTTTTTTCAAATTTACAAGTATAGTTTATTGGTTTGGTATGACCAAGTCTGTGTTTTTGTTTTCTGGGTTTTTTTTATATTTAATTTTATTTTTTCAGTGTTCCAAGATTCATTGTTTACACACCACACTCAGTGCTCCATGTAATACATGCCCTCCTTAATACCCACCACCAGGCTCATCCAACCCCTGCCCCCCTCCCCTCCAAAACCCTCAGTTTGTTTCTGAGTCCACAGTCTCTCATGGTTCAACTCCTCCTTCGATTTCCCCCAATTCACTTTTCCTTTCCTTCTAATGTCCTCCATGTTATTCCTTATGCTCTACAAGTAAGTGAAACCATATGATAATTGACTTTCTCTGCTTAACTAATTTCGCTCAGCATAATCTCCTCCAGTCCCATCCATATTGATACAAAAGTTGGGTATCCATCCTTTCTGATGGAGGCACAATATTCCATTATATATATGGACCATATCTTCTTTACCCTTGAATCATCTTTAAATGAGGCATATATTGACTACTATGTGAAGCCCCATTTTGGGGATGCTATTATAAAATTCATAACTGAGGCCTCCAATTTCCAGGCAAAGGGGTGGCATCAAATAGCAGTGAACAAGTCACACTGAGGGGCAGTGCAGGTATACAACAGAAGGTTTTCCTCATTCCTTCGGGCATTTTCAGCTCTATTTGCAATCCTTCAGAGCACAGGGCAGAAGCCCTTCTTATATTCTCTGTGAGTTTTCCTTCAAATCACCTCTTCTCCTCTGACATGGGTGAAAAATGTGCAAGCTAAGGAAGATAATGCAAATACTGCACTGTTGTCACTTACCATCCCAGCCAGCACTGGCGCTGGGAAAATGAAAAAGCCTCTGACATACTGAAGCTTAGCAGCAACGTTCTAACTGGGACAAGAACAATATTTTTAATCCTCCCTGGAAAGATCAAATTAAATCTTTGGTGAGCTCTGACTGATACAGCTCTATGTCACTGACTAGATGAAAAGCCGAGAGAGAAGTCTGCAGCTCTTGACATTGTAACCCATGTGTTTCTATAGAAATTCAGGGAGCAGTGATAAGCCGTTCCTGCATGAAGATTAGCCTCAAGACAGTGAGATGGTGTCAGAGGGGAGGGGTGGGAAACACACAATTTGCCTGACATTTAGATTCAGCTAAAAGTCATCAAATTTTACAGCAGAACTTCAAACATGACTTGGTCAGAGGTTTGACTCTCCTCTTTTCAGCAATGCGATGCCATCTGTATATTTCAGTCTATACAGCTACGTGTTTTAGCAATTATTTATTAAAAGCAGATTCTACTAGTCAATATTGTTATGAAATTATGGCTGCATCCATTAAAAGTTCTTTTTAAAGGCAGTTAAAACTTGAGGGCAGTAGTTTTAAAACTTTAGTATGCCTAAGGAACATCTGGAAAGCATAAAAAATGCAGATTCTAGGTGCCTGCCTGCAGAGTCTCATTGAATGGATCTGGAATGAAACCCCAGAAATTGCATTCTTAACAAGCACCCCAGGTGAAACTTATCCTACAGTCTTTCAATCTTAATGTGATTTTTATAATCCCAATCGCATTTAAATCCTTTGAAGAAAAGAAACAAAAAGAAAAATAGAAAGAGGAGGACAGTCTAAAATGCATCTTGACAGTTTTGTAGATAGTCTTACTGTGGCTTTTGGAGATTTTAATTCAAAATTTTATGCCCTATTAGTCCATAATATGAATGCTCTTTTTGAACTAAACAAATCAAACAAAGAAAAGCTATGTTCCCAGAAATTATTCAGCTCCCCCAAAGCAAATATTTTTCATATGGGATATTTCAAGGAGCCTAGTTTTGTATGTTTATTCAATAGTCTTAACCACAGTATTTAATTTAAGCTTAAAGCTCTAAGTTTTTGCAGTAACTTTGACAGTAAACAAAAGTATTAAAGTAATGCAACCAATTCAAGATGTTCAAATATCCACAGCACATTCAATCAGCAATGAAATATTACTTCAACACAACTCCATATATAAAGCTTGATACTTGTTATCACAATACCAACATTATTTTTTTATCTTAAAAGACCGACGGCTAACTTTTCATAATGATAGAATTAAGGATAGCAAATCTAATTTGACCAATGGCATATAACATATATTAAAAGCTCTTTTCAAATCAGCATATTATTCTTCAGAAGAAATGCCGAATTCTCCAATTCTGGAAAATTTGAAAACCTATGTGTTATTGTTTTGGTTTTGTTCTATGCATTTGAAATTAGGTTTTACTTCCTATAGTTGGCTTCACAAATGTATAATATATATGATCACACAAAGCCCAGACCTTGGTTTAATACTCTACTGTCACTGCCTTGAAAGTCTTAATAGTTTTTGAACATAGTGCCTCACTTTTTCATTTTCACTGGGTCCTGCAAATTATGTACCTACTCCTACTCCTTAATAACACTTAGGTGTACAAGATGGGATCAGGAGGGAGACAAACCATAAGTGACTCTTAATCTCACAAAACAAACTGAAGGCTGCTGGGGGCAGGGGGGTCAGGAGAGAGGGGTGGGGTTATGGACATTGGGGAGAGTATGTGCTATGGTGAGTGCTGTGAAGTGTGTAAACCTGGAGATTCACAGACCTGTACCCCTGGGGATAAAAATACATTATATGTTTATAAAAAAAAATAATAATACTTAGGTGTGACTTTCTTTCAACAAACATTTCAAGCATTATTAATACAGTGCTTCCGTGTGCCCATAATCCACTAATGTACTTTGTTCACTGTACATATGCTTATTGTCAATCAGCGGACTACAGAAGGGAAAAAAGATGCAGTCCATGTCCTCATGGAATTCCAAATCCAGTGGAAGAACTAATTATCTCTGAGTTAGATAGCATGCATTAAATAGTGAATAGTCTTCACCAATATACTCTCATGATTTCATATGAATTTATTTAGATACTAACAGAAGCACTGCACCTATTATTCTAGATAAAAGGGGATTGGGGCTATATCTAAAAATCAGGTAACATCAGGTACTCTACACTGTGAAAAACAACAGAATTTTCACTATTTAGCTGATTTATCTACTCCTATTGATTTTGTTTCTTTAGAGAACCCTAATACAGGAGAGTATTCTCTGTTGTGCAGTCAGGCAGACCCAGCCACAGTGGCTCACAATGCTCAAAACACCCTGTGGAAGTATTCCTCAATAACATCTGAAGATGACTCTTGAAGACATAAATCATTTTCCTTTCCTCCACCTGAATATGGATACTGTTTTCTCCATTAACTGGATTCAAGAAATAACCAGATTGTGTCTGGCTTTAGTTTCACATACACATGTGTTAATAATCTCCACATAACTATGGGGTAAAGGGCACAGATAGAACCAGTCTGGGATCATTAAAGGCCACAGAGTAGAGGTCAACAGCAGTTATTCTTAAAGCTTCACTTGAAAAAGTAAAGAAAAAGAAAAAAAACACAAATACTGAGCTACATGGTGGTCATGTAAGTGCTTTAAGAAGCAAATACGTATTAGTAAATCTCACAGGGGTTTTCTGCCTAGAAGTTAAGGATTGAAGGACAGTATATACATATTTACAGAGGCTGGGCTAACACCCCTGTGATGCATTTTCCAGACATTCTTCCTTGCCCCAGTAATCCCAATGGATTTTGTTTCTTCAACAAGAACAATTTCCCCTAAAGGCACCTGCATATTAACCTCCCAAATACTGTAATTGTTCTTGCCATAGTCCATCTCTGTCTCTAAAACCCTTTCAGAAAAGTTACTGTATAGACCAAAGATTTTGAGATATTTGAGTTTTTACCATTTTTGGTGCTAACACTTTGGGGTGTTCCTTTTTTAATAAGAATTAAAAAATTTTTGTAAATTGTACTATATAGCTCTATCTTTATAAATACCATATTTGATAGAAACTGCTTTGGACATTGCTTCATGATCCCTAATTATAATTTAGATCATTAACCAAAGATTTCTGTATCCAGATAAGATTTGTCCTCCCACTTGACACAATCAAAATGTAGGAAACAAAACCATGAAACAGTAATATTCAGGGCACTGAATCAGCTAACAAAGTACAGTAAGATGAGAAACAGATGATGTGAGCCCTACAACTGCCCCAGCTTACTGATGTGAGAGGGTTTGCATTGATGATGCAGGGAGGCTGAACTCAGGTGGAGCTCAACAGTGCTGAGGACATGGAGCTGAGAGTCTAGGGAGATCAAGGTGTCTGAAGTGCTAAAGGAGGGAAAATCTCAGAGAAAATGTTCCTATATTAGTCAGAGTTCTCTAGAGAAACACAATCAATAGGAGATAGAGAGATAGATAGACAGATAGATAATAAGTAGATAGACAACAGATATTTGTTATAAGGAATCTGCTTACATATCACAGGCTGACAAGTCCCAAGATCTACAACTGCAAGCTAGAGACCCAAGAGAGCTGATGATGTAGTTCCAGTCCAACTCCAAAGCCCTGAGAACCAGGACAGCCAATAGTTCCAGTTAAAATGCTATAGGCTCAAGACCCAGGAAGAACCAATATTCCAGTTCAAAGACAAGAAGAATTCTTTCTTACTTGGGGGAGTGTCAGCCTTTTTGTTCTATTCAGAATCCTCAGCTGATGGGATGAGGCCAAGACACAACCTAGGGAAATCTGCTTTACTCAGTCTACCAATTCAAATGTTAATCTCATCCAGAACACCCCCCTCCCCAGATGCACTCAGAACAAGGTATCATTAGTTATTTGGGCATACCATGGTGCATAAAATTAACCATCATATTCCCCTAGAGTATTTAGAATACTGATTGATGCATAATGTAATGAAGTGATCTGAGTTAATAAAAAAAGAACTACCCAAAAGAACTAGGACACAAAAATAAACTCAAAATGGAATAAAGATCTAAATGTGAGACCTGAAACCATAAAAATCCTAGGAGAGAGCACTGGAAGTAATTTCTGACGTCAGCTACAGCAACATTTTTCTAGATATATCCCTTGAGGCAAGGGAAATAAAAGCAAAAATAGCCTATTGGGGCTAGATCAAAATAGAAAGCTTCTGGGTACCTGGGTGGCTCAGGCAGTTAAGCATCTGCCTTTAGCCAGGAAGATCCCATGGTCCTGGGACAGAGACCTACATCAAGCTCCCTGCTCAGTGGAGAGTCTGCTTTTCCCTCTGCTCCTCCCTCCCTGGCTCATGCTCAATCTCTCTCTATTAAAAAATAATAATAATAATTAGATAGAATCTTTAAAAAAATAAAAAGCTTCTGCACAGCAAAGGAAATAATCAACAAGACTAAAAGACAACTTACTGAATGGAAGAAGATATCTATCTGCAAATGACATATCTGATAAAGGGCCAGTATCCAAAATATATAAAGAACTTAATGCAACTCAATACCAAAATATAAAAAAAAAATTAAAAAATGGGTAGAAGACATCAACAGACATTTCTCCAAAAACATAGAGATGGCCAAAAGACACATGAAAAGATACTCAGTATCACCCATCATCGAGGAGATACAAATCAAAACCACAATGATATCACCTCCCCCCTGTGAGAATGGCTAAAATAAAAAACACTAGAAACAACAAGCATTGGCAAGGATGTGGAGAGAAAAGAACCCTGGTGCACTGCTAACGGTATTGGAAACTCATAGAGCCACTGTGAAAAATAACATGGAGTTTCCTTAAAAAATTAAAAATAGAATACTATGTGAGGGGCGCCTGGGTGGCTCAGTGGGTTAAAGCCTCTGCCTTCGGCTCAGGTCATGATCTCAGGGTCCTGGGATCGAGCCCCGCATCGGGCTCTCTGCTCCGCAGGGAGCCTGCTTCCTCCCCTCTCTCTCTGCCTGTCTCTCTGCCTACTTGTGATCTCTCTCTCTCTGTCAAATAAATAAAATCTTTAAAAAAAAAAAAAAGAATTACTATGTGATTCACTAATTCCACCATACTAGATATTTCCCCTCAAAGAATATGAAAACACTAAGTCAAATAGATATATGCACCCTTATGTTTACTGCCATATTATTGATAATACCCAAAGCATGGAAGCAACCCACGTGTCCATCAATAGATGAATGGATAAAGAAGATGTGGGATGTGTGTATGTGTGTATGTGTAATGGAATATTATTCAGTCCATAAGAAAGAATGAAATCTTGCCATTTGCAATGACGCGATGGCTGTGTGTGTGTGTGTGTGTGTGTGTGTGTGTATGTGTGATGGAATATTATTCAGGCCATAAGAAAGAATGAAGTCTTGCCATTTGCAATGATATGGACGGATCTAGAGAGTATAATAGGGGGGAAATAAGTCAGAGAAAGACAAATGCCATATGTTTTCATTCATATGTCAAATTAAAGAGACAAAACAAATGAACAAATTAGAAAGACCAAACACACACACACACACACACACACACACACGCAAAACACAACTTTTAACTATAGAGAATAAACAGATGATTACCAGACTGGAGGTAGTGGGGGGGGGAATGGATGAAAAAGGTGAAGGGGATTAAGAGTACACTTATTGGGGGCACCTGGGTGACTCAGTCCATTAAGTGTCTGTCTTCTGTTCAGGTCATGATCCCGGAGTCCTGGGATCAGCCCAGAGTCCAGCTCCCTGCTCAGCTCCCTCTGTCCCCCTACCTCTGCTTGTGCACTCTCTCTCTCTCTCTCTCTCTTTCTCACTCTCAAATAAATAAATAAAATGTAAAAAAAAAAAAAGAGTATACTTACCAGAATGAGCTCTGAGTAAGGTATAGAATTGTTGAGTCACTATATTGTACACCTAAAACTATTACAACACTGTGTATTAACTATACTGAAATTAAAGAAATAATAAAAATAAAATAATTAGAAGGAATAATATCCAGCATTCCCACATATATAAGAAAATTGACATTTCCTATCAAAATAGAAAACCATAATCATGGATTATTAGAGAACTCAGAAGGGCTTTGCCTCAGTATTAGGAAACAATCAGCTCAAGACTCGATACTGCTCTGTTCTCACCCAACAGATCTTGAAAGCAAGACCCAAAAGGATTAAATCATTTCCTAATAATGTAACTGTGTCCTAGACCAAAGCTCAGGAATACTATAAAAACACAAAAATATTCAGCACCCTAAAAGATTAAATTTACAATATCTGGCATTCAGTAAAAAATCACCAGGCATGCAAAGCAGCAGAAAAGTCATTTCATAATGAAGAGAAAAATCAGTCAATTGAAACTGACCCAGAACTTACACAGATGTTAGGATTACCAGAAAAGTACATTAAATCAGTTATTATCATAGTATTCCATATGTTTAAAGTTAAGTAGAGGCATGAGGGATATTAAAAAGGCCCAAACTGAACTTCTAGGGGGGAAAACTGCAATTTTCTAAAGTAAAAAAAATACTCTAGATGGACATAACAACAGATTAGATGTTGTAGAAGAAAATACTAATAAACTTGAAAGCAGGGCGATAAAAGCTATTCACAACATACAGAGGACCAACAATAAGAATGACAGCAGATCTCTCATTCAAAGCTGTGAGAAGACAGTGAACCAAAGTCTTTAAGGTACTGAAAGAAAAGAAAAAAAAAATCAACCTAAAATTCTCCATACAGTTAAAATGCCTTTCAGAACTAAAGGTAAAATACAGAGGTTTTCAGACATATAAAACCAGAAGTCATTTATTAGCAGCATACCATACTATAAGAAATGTTTTAGATAATTGCTCAATGCACATTATTAAGACAGAGTGTTCCTCAAGGTCTATTGAACCAGTAATTTTATTTTACTCCTAAATAGTCCTAATCAGCTAATTTTGTTTTTGTTTTGTCCTGTTTTGTTTTACATGCCCAATTCTACAATTTTGCCTTTTTCCAGCTTTCAACCCTTAGTTCTCACAATGATCACTTGTCCTTTTCTATAACAGTCTCTCTTTTGTATCCTAATTTGCTGCTTATAATTGGGGAACTTAGAAACTAAATAAGAAAATGTATTAGAATTCTGAGTAAATGAAGCTAAAACAACTTTATAAGCCCTAAACCATTAATTTTGTGCAATACACTTATTCACTTGAGCATTTATCCCCCAGATACATTCCAGAAAAAAAGTAATGTAACAATTATTCTAAGGAAAACTACTACATATTGAATGTCCAGTGTGTGCTAGTCATCATTCTAAATCCTTCACATACATTATTTCTAATCTTTTCCATAGCCTTTTGAATCCCCAGAGTCTGCTTCTAAAGTAGGTAAGTTTAGGAGTAAAAAGGCAGAATGATAAAGTACTTTAGAGAACCAGCTTTGAATCCAGATATCCCAAATAAAAAATCACCACTCTGCTGCTTCCCAGCGCGACATGTATAGACAGATCACTTACCTCACATTCTTTATTTAGGAAACTCCAAGGATCACACTTTTACCAGTGGATTATTTGCCCCTACAATTACAGGAAGCACAGTATATAATAGGGCATTCAAATATATATAAGAATGTGTGTGTGTATACATATACACACACACATGTATATATGAAGCTATGTATTCAGAATCAATGTTTAAACATATATTTAGAATACATATAAATATTTATTTTTAGTGCATATATATATGTGTATATATATGTATATATAATGTATATATATGTATATATTATATATATACATATATATAAAACTAATTTAACCTTCACAAGATAAACACAGGTACACAAAAAGCAATCACTATACATCTCCTAACTCTTGCTACCTTAATCTTACTTTACCAAATAACCATGTCAAGGAAATGGAAATTTCACAAATAAATGGCAACTTTCAGATACCTCAGCAATAACTAGATTGATCATCCACCTCTAATAATCTCCCAGGGATAGCAAGGGCCACACAGTTTCCTTAAGGGAACCCAAAGTGTGCCAAGAAAGTCAGAAAGGAAAATCAGGCCTAGTAGCATGATAGATGGGTTAGATCCAGCCCGTCATTCCAAAGTATGCTGCCAGAATAATCCGCAGGGACAGTGACTTAGCTGGGAACCATAACTCAAGGAACTCAACCCGCAGTCACACAGCTGAAATAACCCCTTATTTAGGTCTGATGCTCAAGACGGTGAAGGGCGTACTGCTCACTTTTAAAGGCACATTAATTCTCCCCATGTTCATTCAGCGTTTTGCTGGCAGCGATCTGTAAGAATGTCATTTCATTTATGCTTTTCAGATATGTCTGGAATTTACAGATGGCTTTTTTTCCCAAATGATCAATGAATTCCAACTTTAGAGTCTTTGAGTCAGAAGAGGAAACCTTCAGTACATAGGTAGACCTAACCCTTTCTTTGATTTCATTTGGGCCTGAAAATTAATATTTCTCTTATCACTGACACTGCTGCTCATGAGTAATTTCTATTCTGTGGGGTTATTATGACATCCCATTCAGTGCAGCACCTCTGGAAGTTAAAGAATGAAAAGCAATGAATTATCTGTGAATATAGGCCAAAGAGTTAATCATCTCAAAGCACAGAGGCAAGATAGGGAATGGACTGAAGGCCAGGGCCAAGTCAACAGCAGAGGTCATTTGTTAACCCCTTATATACTGACCACTCAATCATCTCCCTGCACCTGTGTCTCTCTATTCACCCGCCCCAGTTCCTCTTCTTCCCTTTTTTCCCATTCTCTTTTCCTCCACTTCTTTCTCCCTTTACCTTTATCTTCCCTTCCATTCTTTTACTATCCTTTATTTAATATAAAATTCAAGTCTGGTCATTGTATTTGTTGAATTATATTTTAGTCCTATTCTTTCAAAAACTGGGACAAATGAAAACTTTTACATGCCACAAGAATTAAGCAGTTTTCCATTAAGGATTTCACTTTGTTTTGTTTTGCTCTGAGGCAGCAAGTCTTGTATTAGGACCAAAAATATGAAGCTGTTTTTTATTCAAGGCCCCCAGAGAATCAAGACTTGATTTCATCTTCATTGTCATCATCAAAGTGCCTTCAGACCTGTTCTACCACCCATTCTGTCCTTTATCTCTCTTATCTTTGGCTATATTTCCCATCTTTTTATTATTAAAAGATACACCTTATTTTTAAAATATTTCTTCTGGAAATGTATGTTCAATTTTGAATTATCTGTGTTTTGGTAATAGCCTGAAAAAATGCTTTGCTTTTTTTATTTTCTTTTTCTGAGAAACTGATAATAAATGTGAAAGAAGAACACCAAATAGGCCAAGTAGTTAAATACCACTTGATCATATAAACTAGTCTTTGATTATATTTTTTTTTAAAGTCTTTGAAAACTGGAATTGTATATTAGGTAACTATAAAGAGCTGTTTTGAGGGAAGTATAGAAATATTCACCTTCTTTACAAAGAGATGGCCAGTGGAACAAAATTCACTGGGAATCATGATATGTGATAATAATTTCAAAAATCTCAAAGCATAGCTTAGTAGAACCAGGGAGTGAAGTACTTAGAAATTCTTAAGAAAAGTGGTAGAAACTGAAAGAAAAAAAAAAATACAAAAAGCACAGACAGACCATAACAGCTAGCTACTGCTACAATAACCTTAAATTAGTCAACAAGTATATATTGAAGGTCAACTCTATACCAAGCCCTGTGCCTGATTTAAAAAAGCACAGAGAATTGTGCTTGTTGTAGTAGAGTGAGAAATAGAAATGCAATTTCAATATAAGAACAGGATGCACTGGAATGTTTAAGAATGGTCCTCTAATTCAGATATGTAGGAATGGCTTCTCAAAGTAGGTGGCATCTATCCAAATCTTAAGGGGAATTGAGAGGTGAGAAGGGGAGGTGAAAAGATTGCAGGAAGAAGAAGAGGAAAAGATGGTTCATATATAGGGAGACAAGAGAGCACAGACATCTGAAGACATTCAACATGTCGTATCTGCCATCAGAGATTTGGATTCTATAATTTTCTAGATGTATGAAAATAGATAAGTTTTTTTTTCCCCCATTTCCGTTTTCTTCATCTGTATAAGGGTCTTATAGTGAAGGTAAAATGAGAGTTCTAGACAGTGGCTAGCATGGACTCCAGCACAAAGCATGTCCCACAGGATCTGATATAATTATATTTCATCTAATCTAGCACAGCAATTACTATAGGATATATCATTATTTTATGCAATAGAGAAGAAAGCAAAAAAATTAAGCTATAGTTAGTGTAAGATGCAACCTAATTTCAGAAAAACTAAAATGTGAGAAAAAAATCTGTGTAGCTTAGAGTATGCAAAATACACTAAGTAATTCATCCCCACAGTTTTCAGCATATAAAAACTGAAAAAAAAAAATCCAAGATACAACCATTATCAATCATCAAAATGGATGTGAAGATTTAAACAAAGCATACCAGGATTGCACCCCTGATGTAATCAGTGCTTCATGATAGCAATGCATTTGCTTATTTCTTCTCAAGAAATCAAGCAATTACTGAACATTTATTTTTATAATACATTAAACAACATGTTAGCCGCTCTGTTTCTTCCTGCAACAATCCCAGTTGATGCTCTGCTATCTTTCAGGCAGGCAGTGGTGTCTTGGTCAGTATTTTAAGTCCCACAGGTCAAACAGAAGGAACTATGGCCCAAGAAACAACAATAAAAACTGTCCACTCACAATTAATTTCTATTTGCACAATTACGTATCTTTCCAGCAACTCTTTATAGAAGTCCTGGACTATTGCTTACCCATTTTTTAGGTGTATTTAAATAGCAGACCACTTTCCTCTCAAGTTACCATTTCCAGGCAGTCTCAACCTTGTCTGGCTGGGGACTGAAAGGGTTTTTGAAAGAAGGCATTGCCAAAGTTATTACACTAGAAATGCTATTTTTCAAAATCAGTGAGTAACACAAAGAGCAACAGGATTCTTTAAGGATTTCCTTAACTTTAATGAAAACAACTGTTGGTAAATTCTCTTAATTGTAAATAAAAAAGTATCAAGGGAAAACACTGTCACTTTTCAGAAATCAAGTTTGAAATGTTATTAATTCCTAGGTGAGCAAATTTTAAGAAAGGGAACAGGCAAACTTGGTGACTGACCCAGATTCTAGAACTCCATACCCAATACAGCAGCCTATGCAGACCATGGAGCCCTTGGAATGTTGCCAGTCCAAATGGACTTATGCTCTAGGTGTGAAACACAAACTGGATTTCAAAGATTTGGTACAAAAATAATATTTTTATTCTGATTTCAGCATAAGATTTTTATAATACTGTAATGTTTAAATAAAAAATATTTTCAATGCACTGTTAAATAAAATATACCATTAAAATAATTGCACACACTTTTTAAATGTGGCTATTAGAAAATTTTTAATTACTTAGAAGCTTACATATTTCTTTTTTTTTTATAATTTTATTTATTTTTTATAAACATATATTTTTATCCCCAGGGGTACAGGTCTGTGAAACACCAGGTTTACACACTTCACAGCACTCACCATAGCACATACCCTCCCCAATATCCATAACCCCACCCCCCTCTCCCAACCCCCTCCCCCCATCAACCCTCAGTTTGTTTTGTGAGATTAAGAGTCACTTATGGTTTGTCTCCCTCCCAATCCCATCTTGTTTCATTTACTCTTCTCCTACCCCCTCAACCCCCCATGTTGCATCTCCTCTCCCTCATATCAGGGAGATCATATGATAGTTGTCTTTCTCTGATTGACTTATTTCGCTAAGCATGATACCCTCTAGTTCCAAGCACGTCATCGCAAATGGCAAGATTTCATTTCTTTTGATGGCTACATAGTATTCCATTGTGTATATATACCACATCTTCTTTATCCATTCGTCTGTAGATGGACATCTAGGTTCTTTCCATAGTTTGGCTATTGTAGACATTGCTGCTATAAACATTCGGCTGCACGTGCCCGTTCGGATCACTACGTTTGGATCTTTAGGGTAAATACCCAGCAGTGCAATTGCAGGGTCATAGGGTAGTTCTATTTTCAACATTTTGAGGAACCTCCATGCTGTTTTCCAGAGTGGTTGCACCAGCTTGCATTCCCACCAACAGTGTAGGAGGGTTCCCCTTTCTCCGCATCCTCGCCAGCATCTCTCATTTCCTGACTTGTTAATTTTAGCCATTCTGACTGGTGTGAGGTGATATCTCATGGTGGTTTTGATTTGTATTTCCCTGATGCCGAGTGATATGGAGCACTTTTTCATGTGTCTGTTGGACGGCACATACCTCAATATTATCAAAGCCATCTATGAAAAACCCACCGCAAATATCATTCTCAATGGAGAAAAACTGAAAGCTTTTCCGCTAAGATCAGGAACACGGCAGGGATGTCCGTTATCGCCACTGCTGTTCAACATAGTACCAGAAGTCCTAGCCTCAGCAATCAGACAACAAAAGGAAATTAAAGGCATCCAAATCGGCAAAGAAGAAGTCAAACTATCACTCTTCGCAGATGATATGATACTATATGGGGAAAACCCAAAAGACTCCACTCCAAAACTGCTAGAACTTGTACAGGAATTCAGTAAAGTGTCAGGATATAAAATCAATGCACAGAAATCAGTTGCATTTCTCTACACCAACAACAAGACAGAAGAAAGAGAAATTAAGGAGTCCATCCCATTTACAATTACACCCAAAACTATAAGATACCTAGGAATAAACCTAACCAAAGAGGCTAAGAATCTATACACAGAAAACTATAAAGTACTCATGAAAGAAATTGAGGAAGACACAAAGAAAGGGAAAAATGTTCCATGCTCCTGGATTGGAAGAATAAATATTGTGAAAATGTCTATGCTACCTAAAGCAATCTACACATTTAATGCAATTCCTATCAAAGTACCATCCATTTTTTTTCAAAGAAATGGAACAAATTATCCTAAAATTTATATGGAACCAGAAAAGACCTCGAATAGCCAAAGGAATATTGAAAAGAAAGCCAAAGTTGGTGGGCATCACCAATTCCGGACTTCAAGCTCTATTACAAAGCTGTCATCATCAAGACAGCATGGTACTGGCACAAAAACAGACACCTAGATCAATGGAACAGAATAGAGAGCCCAGAAATAGACCCTCAACTCTATGGTCAACTCATCTTCAACAAAGCAGGAAAGAATGTCCAATGGAAAAAAGACAGCCTCTTCAATAAATGGTGTTGGGAAAATTGACAGCCACATGCAGAAAAATGAAATTGGATCATTTCCTTACACCACACACGAAAATAGACTCAAAACGGATGAAGGATCTCAATGTGAGAAAGGAATCCATCAAATCCTTGAGGAGAACACAGGCAGCACCTCTTCAACCTCAGCCGCAGCAACATCTTCCTAGGAACATCACCAAGGAAGGGAAGCAAGGGCAAAAAATGAACTATTGGGATGTTATCAAGATCAAAAGCTTTTGCACAGCAAAGGAAAACAGTGAACAAAACCAAAAGACAACTGACAGAATGGAAGAAGATATTTGCAAATGACATATCAGAAAAGGGCTAGTGTCCAAATCTATAAAGAACTTAGCAAACTCAACACCCAAAGAACAAATAATCCAATCAAGAAATGGGCAGAGAAGCTTACATATTTCTATTAGCACTTTTCTACTAGCACTTTTCCACTAGCAGCCTGGTGGGCCTCCAGAACAATGGTCAGGAGATAGAGGCCATTTATTTTAGCTCACATGGCCTCACTTCTTAATCATTCTATGTGAAGCAATACATTGAACAGATCCACAACACTTTTTTGTGGAAGGAAAAACTGACTAAGAATTTAACGTGCATATAACAATGCATTAAAAAAGACCTTCATAAAGTTGTCCACATTACCCTCAGGAGACCTCTCACTGCACTGCCCCCAGAAACATCTCCAATAAGAACTTTTGTTCTTCCAAATATGTAGCCATCCAACAAGCCTAGAAGTCTTGGTTTCTCTTCTACTTTTTTACGTTTTAAGTGAGAAGTTTAGAAGTGTCAGTGGTATTGGGCCAGGTATTAAGGCAACTCATTCAGTTTCCCATGCCTGAAGGACCCATCTCTCCAAAAGCTCTTAGTCACTGGATCCCATGAACTGGTCAAGAGCTACATCATTTTTGGGGGGGGAGGGTACATCTTAGGTGATTTCATAATGTTCAAAGTGCTAAGTCTGAGATGGAAGGAAAGAAAATACCCAAATGGTAGGACTGAGAATTCAAAGCCACCATCAGCGTTTTTTCCAATGTACACTTTCCCCAGGGCCTCTATTTCCATGTGGACAGGGATAAGCTAGACTGTGCAGTAGACTTGAGCCCTTACTGCTCATCAGAATCATCTGAAGACCTTTCGAAACAAGACCCAAGGCTCTGTGCTAAGGGTGACAAACCTATGAAGTTTTTCTGCCTCTGGGGCCTACCTATGGATAGTTTTTAAAAACTTCCCAAGAGAATCTAACATGCCACCAGGGTTGAGGATCACTGACCTAGGACAACAGTCCTCATAGGCTTGTATCAGAATTGCCCAGAAGGTTTGTTAAACATAGGTCACTGGGCCAACACAGTAGTCAGAGGTCTGGGATGAGGCCCTGGAATCTGCATTCTCACATTCCCAGGAGATACTGATATTTCCTGGCCAAGGACCACATTTTGGGGACCAACTTGGCTAGAGGAAGGCATAGCCCTTTTCTGCTCTTTTAAGGCATTCCTCTGTAAAGGAATGGCTGATCCTCACTACTGAGTGTGGGAGAAGAAAACAGAGTATGCTCAGCAGAGCAACTCCTCTCTTTTTTCTTCAGATGTGTGGGCTGGGAGATGCTATGTGTCAGAGAAAGACCTGCAAAGGAAGGAGGAAGGCCTACAGTTGTTTTTGGTTTGGTTTGGTTGGTTTGGAAGCAAAGTTTGGGTTTAGAAGAAATAATAAACCACAGAAACTAAGTTCATTCCCTAACATGAGTTGGTTGTGTTTGTTTGTTTTGTTTACATATATAACTTGTTTTTAAATTTTGGTATCTATTCATCTATCTTCTGGGTCTTTTCTTTCAATATACTATAAACTCCAGAAGGGAAAAAAACAAAATGAGTGTTATATATTAGCTTTCCTAAATACTACATAATTCTCCTCCTTTTGAAATGGTTTATCTTCTTAGTTTTTTGAAAGCATTAAAAAAATCTCACTGACTAGTAAACAGGGCTATAAAAACTGAGGAGAAAACATGGCCCATGTTCTAGGGGAGCAAGTCTTTGAAAGACCAAGAAGACAAAGAGAAGTGACACACCCACAACAAACAGTTACAAAAATGTATGGGTGAGCATAGCTCTGCTCCATTCCACATATTGTACCTTATTTAGCTACAAAATTTCTATGGTTACTAAGTATGAGAGAGCATTAGCAGGTAAGAAGCACCAAATCAAAAAAATGGTTATTAGGTAGCAGTAGCAATAGTGAGAGTAGTATGTGTTTATTCAAACACCTATTATTCAAAACCCTGCTATTTGCCAGAACGTCCTAACTACCTTCTGCACAGTATCATCCCACTAAACAACTCTCTGTATAGGTAGATATTATTAGGTAAGGAAACTTGCCTACGGTATGGGCTGGGTTAATATTTGTAACACAAGAGATAAAGCTGACCTGATGCTATTAATTATACTGTGTGCACACAGTTATATGGGCTGGATGAAAAGAGATAGAATATATAATACCAGATCCTTAACCTCAAAAGCACATACCCTAGCTGAGAAGATAAAGGTCTTTAAAGAACAGAGATCTAAAGAATTCATATAATATAATCTTTGACTCCATCTAGAAAATGTTTCAAAAACAGTAACGTGATTAGGAAAAATCCGACTGCATAAAACCCAACTGATACACAGTATGACTGATCCCTCACAAACTATTCTACTTTCAGAAAAAAACTATCTAAACAGGGTGTCTGAAAGATTGAGATCCACTATGTAAAGTGCATTCTACCTCTTCTTTAGTCTCTCAAGGACTCACTCAGACCAGAAAAAAGTTACTTCTTTTTCATACATACAGCCTCATTAATTTATTTAATCTCTCCTGGTCTCTCTCTGGGTTTCATATGCTAATCAAATTTTAAGGTACAATCTAGTAAACTCCAGATCCCCACTGTACAAAAGAAGAGCATTCTTCATGCTAATTAGTCATCTACAATTCTGTTTACTTTCCTCTAAATAAATAATAGCATTGTGGCCTTAATGGGATAACAATGAAAGAGATATTAGAGAATTTATCTTTATCCTTAAGGCAGGTGAGGTGGGGGGAACAACTGAGTATGGCATCCATACGGCACCAAAAAATCAGGACAAAATTAAAGCATCTTCAGAGAAGCAGAATTGTGTGAAACTACTAAAATCAAATAATACACAAAATAGAACTAGGGGAGAATCGTAAAGTAGAATTATCAAAAAGGCCAAACTGCATTGCAATTCAGTAAACAGAAGCAGTAGAGTATAAGTAGAAAAAAAGAAGAAAAAAGACTGGGTTAAGGAGATCCAAGATTGAATCTTATTTGCCCAACAATGAACTGTGTGATCTTGGCTAATTCATTTGCATCTCAGGGCCCTGTTCTGGGTAAAATTGGGAAAATGAACCAGATCAAGGGTTCTTAAAATTCATTTAGGGGGATCACGAGCATAAATGGGAAAAGGCATCTTCATTTTTTTCTAACCTAAATAAAATTTATAGCATTCCCTCCAATTATAGGTATAAGTGGTAAACCATAGTACTATTAGCAATACTTGCATTTTTCTTCCAAAGGAAATTACAGATATCTTTGCATTACAGTATAGCTGCTACTGATATCTCAAAATATCATTTATGGTCGGGAGCTCTCCAAATTTATAGTAATCATAAAAATCTTGTTATTCCCTCTTATTTTATGCATTGGTAAAGAAGCAAATATATATTATATCACAACATTCTTAAAAATGTTTTTAATAAATATATGTGGACATAATTCCTTTATAAAACATACGCACATTAGCTTATGCTTTTTAAAATGTTTTTCTGGATAGGATTTTACTAGATTATCAATAGGGTCTCATGGCCTTGACAGTCTCAAGAGCCACTCCCAACAACAATGTAGACCTAAATATGCATCTCAGAACCAGAGGTCTCACTGGCTGGCATATGCACTAAGAACAAGCAGTAGCACATGAGTGAGGCAAGTGCCTTATGGGGAATGCAGCAGGAACCACAAATAATAATGGCATTGGAATCCATTAAGTGCATCTTCAGGTCTTACAGCATGAGTAGGAAATGCTAAAGCTAGATCATCATTGAGAAATACTTAGCAAATATAACAGCCAAACTGATGCAGACCACAAAACCGCCCACGCCCACAGAAAGGTGAAAATGTGTGCTACCCCAATGCTTGTTGACAATCACTTCCTGCTGTTAGATGTTAGCAAGGGACAAGGAGAAAGACACAGGAGATGCTATGGTCACAGAGATCACACTCAGATGGAAGCATATGCATGTGCTTTGATGAGAATGGGAAGAACTGCGTTCTCCAATATGTTCAGTTCATGGCTATTGCTTGAGTACATAAGGTAAAATTACAGCAATGTGCTTACTGGTACAGACCTACTGAAGTGAAGCATGTGAATTACCCTGCAAACCAACCCTAGCTGCTTCTGGCAGTGAAAAATAAAAGACTGCCCTATAAATAGAAGCGGAAGTAAGCTGAGATGGCATCTAGCAGTGAAAATTTAAAAGAAGGGGATGAATAGGTGGTATCTCTTAACTCTAATGGGCGTAAGAAATATCAAGGGTTTTTGCTGAGTGCAGATTCTGGGAACCCCACCAGAGATTCTGAATCAAGAGATCTTCCAAACTTGTGTTTAACAGGCAGGCATTCCAGGTTTATTATGATGCAGGTGATCTGCAGACCATACTTGGAGAAAAACCAGCTGACACTCCTAGTTAGGGAATTCTGAGTCAAAGAAATAAAGAGTCAAACAAAAAGGTCATTTTTGTAAGCACTTATCTACTCTAGCCCAGACATATGGCAGGGCCCTGGACGCGGGGTAAACACCAGAAATGGGTTAAGAGTACATGGAGAGGCCATGAGAAGGCCTTTGCCTTCAAAACTGGGTGGAAGATCAAGGGGTCTGGGGAATCACAGTGAGATGAGAAGTGATACGATATTGACAGAGACAAAGAACCTACAACATAAAACAATAATTTTTTTACGTTTAAAAAACCTGATTCCCCTCATATAGTTACATAAAAGACACATCCTATTAAAAATAACATCTCCTTGGGAAATAGTCAGCTGAGGGCTTCTTGTATGGAAAAGTTCAAATATACAGAGACAGTCCTGAAGGAACACAAGATTGTAAAAATCCCACACTCCTTGTTGGCACATTATCTATGCAACAGCACCTGCAAACAGAGACCCAGAGATGCTCGGACTCAGGAGTTATCTGGCATCTCCCTCCAACTGGGTAAACACACAAGGGATACTGTTTCAACCATTTCACACCTCCTGTTGGAAGTTTACATTGGCCAATGGCTTGGGTGCCCGATAAAGAGCACAGTACATGGAGAGCTGGAATGATCTCAATCAAACTGTCAAAAGCCCGTATCAGTACAGTAATGAGTTCAGGTCAAGCAAGTGTCACTCTGAGTCCACTATTAATCTTCTCTTTGTGAATCACCAGTGAGAAAGCAGACCTTCTTAGCCACCATCCAAGTCCTTGAACCGCCACTCCTGCTCAGCACACAGAGAGAAGCCCTTGAACCACGGATGAAAGAATTGGAGAAGAGGTTCCTTGGAAACAAATACACTAACAAATCAGTCCACTGTCTGGCTTCTCCAGAACCGGATGTGCACTTGAAACTTAGAGAAGGGAGAAAATAATGGTGCTTCATGCAAATTAGATCTTAGAACTCACACCTGTGAATCTGAAAGTGGTCATTAGACAATGCCATTAAGAAGGTGACAGGAATTAATACTCATGGGCCACCTAAGTGCCACGCTCCTAGACAGGTGTTTTATGTGCAACATTGAATCTGGTAGCACTAACCAACGATTTGGCAAATAGGACACCAAAGACTACCAGAATCACACTGTCAGAGCTAGGAAGGTGCTCGGAAATCATCCCACCTGTGTCCCTCATTTTACACATGAGAAAACGGAGGCCAAGAGAGGAGAAGACATGGAACGGGGATGAGACATTCTTTTCTGCTTCCCTTAACCTCTTTTCAATGTCCTATGTGGTCTCCCTATAAACAATCAACAATCAGATATGTGTATTAATAAACACTAAAAAATTAAGGTCTTTTTTGGAAGTCAAAATGTATGTATGGAAATAAACCTCAGTCTGCACACTAATGTAGGGAAAAGTAGTTTTTATCTCAAAAATTTTTTGAGCTTCTGATTCCACTGGGAGAGGGAAATATTAGTATCAATCAATTTTTTTTCCCCTCTTTGCTAGAAACTATACCTAAGGGAACCATGGTATAGGGGAACACAGTATAGGGGAACCACAGTGCGGTCTTAGATATCATCAACTGTATGATCCAGCATCAGATGAGATGTTTGTCATCATGTTGGGGAACTCCATCCCCATTTATATATGTTTGTCACCACTGGTCACATATCTTTGTCCATGTTTCTCTTTCTGATGGGTAGATCTATAGACTATTTCCATGCCACAGATGGAGACATGAGATCTGATCTTACATTAGGGTGCCATCCATTATCATGAGAAACTTCATGACTATTATGACCCTGTCTGTCCAAACTCATTCTGCAGCAATCTTCTCTCATCCCCACCTTTAAGGTTCTCTCCATGTGTAGATCCTCTCTGCTCTTAGACCCCACAAAGCTTTCTTAGGGTTTGCAGACAACCCAGAGCTATCCCTGGGAGACAGAAAGCAAGCCTTGTCTTTCTAGAGCTACCATTCAAACAGTAGCCCATTCCATCCGACCCAGAGGAAATTTTCTAGTCCTGGGGTTGAGAGAGAAGAAATCCTTGCTTCCTGGAGTTCTCTCTGGTTCCCTGGCATCATAAATATTTATAAATAAAATCAAAGGAGACAGACTTCCTTATATTTTTCACCCTGTCACATCCCACAACTGAGGCAGGGAGCAAGATCCACAGGCTCAGATTCAGCAAACTTGAGAAGGAATGGGAGGAAAGGACTACATGTGCTCATTTCTGTTGCAGTAGATTGCCAGAGATTAAAGTCAATGGAAAATGAGGAAGGAGTAAAAGAGACCCAGAGGAGGGGCATTTACAATTTATCAAGCTATGAAAAATAGTATTTATTTTCAGCAACCACACTGAAGAACATGATGCAGAGCAAGATTTTGAAGAAATAAATAGTTTATCTTAAGATGATGCCAGTGTTTGGGGCGCCTGGGTGGCTCAGTGGGTTAAGCCGCTGCCTTCGGCTCAGGTCATGATCCCAGGTCCTGGGTTCAAGCCCCACATCGGGCTTTCTGCTCAGCGGGGAGCCTGCTTCCTCCTCTCTCTCTGCCTGCCTCTCTGCCTACTTGTGATTTCTCTCTGTCAAATAAATAAATAAAATCTTTAAAAAAAAAAAAAAAGATGATGCCAGTGCTTTATTTCTCCTTATTTTCTGAATATTATGAACTTTTACTCAAATCTGGTATGCTTTCCCTGCAGACCTAGCCATTCTTAATGACCCAACTTTCAGGAAGCCAAAGGTAAGTGTCAAGCCTCTTGATATGGATGCATCCATTCATCCAGGCATCAGAAATCCTTTTATAACAAGATAGAGTGTCACTTAATTTAACTCCTACTCAATTAAGTCTACAAGGAAGTTACATTTTCAACAATAAGAAAATATTACAAACAAACTTCTGAATCCTGGGATTTGTTCAAACATTATTATAATTAACTTAAATGAATTTAAATTCTCCACTTGTCATAAATATATTAATGACCTGCTAGCCTGGGATATTTAATATATCTCTGTTGATAAGCTTAATTATGAAGGGGAGAACTGGAGTTTTCTGATGATGTTTTCTAGAATTTTGCAAATTATTTTAAAATATGATACTCAGGCACCTGGGTGGCTTAGTGGATTAAAGCCTCTGCCTTCAGCTCAGGTCATGATCCCAGGGTCCTGGGATGGAGTCCCGCATCCGGGCTCTCTGCTCAGCAGGGAGCCTGCTTCTCTGTCTCTCTCTGCCTGCCTCTCTGCCTACTTGTGATCTCCGTCTGTCAAATAAATAAATAAAATCTTTAAAAAGTAATAATAAAATAAAATATGATACGCATTTTTGCCTGGAAGTCAAGCAGGTTTTGCAGAGGCAAATGGAGAGCATATTTAAAAGACTCAATCTGTGCCTATGTATAACAGCCTCTCAGAGTGTCAGTTGGAAGATTGTGCCATGCTGTTAATTTGAAAGTAACAACAAATTTTCAACTAACTCCACATTTATCTTGACAAATCCTTTGGACATACTTTTCAAGGTGAAACTTGTGTGCTCCATGACTTCATTCCCAGGCAAGGGTTTTTGTGGTGCTAATCATGAACAAAAGATCGTAATTATACAGTCCTCAGAGAGCCAGGAAGGAATCCTGCCCAAAGTTGGGTAGAGTTTAAAGTAAAGTTTACTTCACGCAGTTCCTACTTCTCCTGACTATTGGATTTTTATTTATTACAGCAGATTTATCATGTGCTAGATAATTTCACATTCATGGCTTTTCTAGCGCTCAATTTATCAAGGCGAGTGGTGCCACATCCTTCTGTATTTTATCGCAAGTACCATCAGGGTAAGAGAGACAGGTTCTCTTTCTCCTGCAGTGACTTTACCGCTAAATCATAATTCATAACGATGCGTCTTTCCTGGGTTCAATTTTTAATGTTGTTTCCCTTTTTGGAACGTTTACATAACAGGGAAAAAGAAAGCATTATATATGAGTCACATCCATATCACTCATGTGTTCTCTACTGAGAGGATGAAACCAGATAGCTAAAAAAATACTCAGTGATTTTAGCTACTCATTTTGGACATTTTTTTTTTTGAAGTTACACACTTTTTCATTATCAAAGACAAGAAAAATGAGGAGAAATGTGATGAGGGCTGAAGTCATGACTTTTGCTTTCTTTCCAAGTTTAAAAAGTGAGGTGGTTAGTGATATAGCACATTGATTATATGGTACCCAATCAGCTAGAATCGGGACCATATGGATTAGTGAAGGGTCATTATCCATCAGTAAATGAAATTATTTTCTTTTGATGCTATTCTTCATGCTGTGAACATAGTAACTAATGAAATCCATTTTACTTTACAAAAGAGCAAAAAATCCTCTCACTTTCTCTTGAGAATTATGCTTGTTCTTTCTTAACACTGTTCTCCCCCCTCTCCCTTATTTCCTTGTAGATGGCTTACTTGTACTACAAAGCACGTGATACAGTTAACTCCTTACAGGGAAAACTGATTCTGAAGATCTCCAGTTTCATTTCCATGAAAGTTAAAATAGATTTTTCAAATAGAGCATTTTCAACATGAATGAATATCAGAGAATAGTATCTTTCCAAAAAAGTACAAAACTTCTCCTTTGAATGACTTCCTAGTGAGTATCAGAAGGCAGTAGAATCACACCCACTTTGTTGACTTACAACTCTGGTGCCTCATCTGTAAAGTAAGGGCGATTCTTCCTCTCAAATTGTAACAACTTTCTGATCTTTATTAAACTTTGTTGCAAAGAGCAACAAAACTGCATTATCTGGATTTGATGGCTCTTATTTTAATTAACATTGTTAATTATGATACAATTAACGTGTTAAATTTTATTTTTTTTTTAAAAGATTTTATTTATTTATTTGACAGAGAGAGAGATCAAAAGTAGGCAGAGGCAGGCAGAGAGAGAGAGGAGGAAGCAGGCTCCCCGATGAGCAGAAAGCCAGATGCGGGGCTTGATCCCAGGACCCTGATTTCATGACCTGAGCCGAAGGCAGCGGCTTTAACCCACTGAGCCACCCAGGTGCCCCAATAGTAGGGGATTTTAACACTCCCCTCACTGAAATGGAAAGATCATCCAAGCAAAAGATCAACAAGGAAATCAAGGCCTTAAATGACACACTGGACCAGATGGGACATCACACATATATTCAGAATATTTCATCCCAAAGCAACAGAATACACATTCTTCTCTAGTGCACATGGAACATTCTCCAAAATAGATCACATTCTTGGTCCTAAATCAAGTCTCAACTGGTATCAAAAGATTGGGATCATTCCCTGCATATTTTCAGACCACAATGCTCTGAAGCTAGAACTCAATCACAAGAGGAAATTTGGAAAGAACCCAAATACATGGAGACTAAACAGCATCCTTCTAAAGAATGAATGGGTCAACCAGGAAATTAAAGAAGAATTGAAAAAATTCATGGAAACAAATGATAATGAAAACACAACGGTTCAGAATCTGTGGGACACAACAAAGGCAGTCCTGAGAGGAAAATATATAGCGGTACAAGCCTTTCTCAAGAAACAAGAAAGGTCTCAGGTACACAACCTAACCCTACACCTAAAGGAGCTGGAGAAAGAACAAGAAAGAAACCCTAAACCCAGCAGGAGAAGAGAAATCATAAAGATCAGAGCAGAAATCAATGAAATAGAAACCAAAAAAACAAGAGAACAAATCAACGAAACTAGGAGCTGGTTCTTTGAAAGAATTAATAAGATTGATAAACCCCTGGCCAGACTTCTCAAAAAGAAAAGAGAAAGGACCCAAATAAATAAAATCATGAATGAAAGAGGAGAGATCACAACGAACACCAAAGAAATACAGACAATTATAAGAACATACTATGAGCAACTCTATGCCAACAAATTTGACAATCTGGAAGAAATGGATGCATTCCTAGAGACATATAAACTACCACAACTGAACCAGGAAGAAATAGAAAGCCTGAACAGACCCATAACCAGTAAGGAGATTGAAACAGTCATCAAAAATCTCCAAACAAACAAAAGCCCAGGGCCAGACGGCTTCCCAGGGGAATTCTACCAAACATTTAAAGAAGAACTAATTCCTATTCTCCTGAAACTGTTCCAAAAAATAGAAATAGAAGGAAAACTTCCAAACTCATTTTATGAGGCCAGCATCACCTTGATCCCAAAACCAGACAAGGATCCCAACAAAAAAGAGAACTACAGACCAATATCCTTGATGAACACAGATGCAAAAATTCTCGCCAAAATACTAGCCAATAGGATTCAACAGTACATTAAAAGGATTATTCACCACGACCAAGTGGGATTTATTCCAGGGCTGCAAGGTTGGTTCAACATCCGCAAATCAATCAATGTGATACAACACATTAATAAAAGAAAGAACAAGAACCATATGATACTCTCCATAGATGCTGAAAAAGCATTTGACAAAGTACAGCATCCCTTCCTGATCAAAACTCTTCAAAGTGTAGGGATAGAGGGCACATACCTCAATATTATCAAAGCCATCTATGAAAAACCCACCGCAAATATCATTCTCAATGGAGAAAAACTGAAAGCTTTTCCGCTAAGGTCAGGAACACGGCAGGGATGTCCGTTATCACCACTGCTATTCAACATAGTACTAGAAGTCCTAGCCTCAGCAATCAGACAACAAAAGGAAATTAAAGGCATCCAAATCGGCAAAGAAGAAGTCAAACTATCACTCTTTGCAGATGATATGATACTATATGTGGAAAACCCAAAAGACTCCACTCCAAAACTGCTAGAACTTGTACAGGAATTCAGTAAAGTGTCAGGATATAAAATCAATGCACAGAAATCAGTTGCATTTCTATACACCAACAACAAGACAGAAGAAAGAGAAATTAAGGAGTCCATCCCATTTACAATTGCACCCAAAACTATAAGATACCTAGGAATAAACCTAACCAAAGAGACTAAGAATCGATACTCAGAAAACTATAAAGTACTCATGAAAGAAATTGAGGAAGACACAAAGAAATGGAAAAATGTTCCATGCTCCTGGATTGGAAGAATAAATATTGTGAAAATGTCTATGCTACCTAAAGCAATCTACACATTTAATGCAATTCCTATCAAAGTACCATCCATTTTTTTCAAAGAAATGGAACAAATAATCCTAAAATTTATATGGAACCAGGAAAGACCTCGAATAGCCAAAGGAATATTGAAAAAGAAAGCCAAAGTTGGTGGCATCACAATTCCGGACTTCAAGCTCTATTACAAAGCTGTCATCATCAAGACAGCATGGTACTGGCACAAAAACAGACACCTAGATCAATGGAACAGAATAGAGAGCCCAGAAAGGGACCCTCAACTCTATGGTCAACTCATCTTCGACAAAGCAGGAAAGAATGTCCAATGGAACAAAGACAGCCTCTTCAATAAATTGTGTTGGGAAAATTGGACAGCCACATGCAGAAAAATGAAATTGGATCATTTCCTTACACCACACACGAAAATAGACTCAAAATGGATGAAGGATCTCAATGTGAGAAAGGAATCCATCAAAATCCTTGAGGAGAACACAGGCAGCAACCTCTTCGACCTCAGCCGCAGCAACATCTTCCTAGGAATATCACCAAAGGCAAGGGAAGCAAGGGCAAAAATGAACTTTTGGGATTTTATCAAGATCAAAAGCTTTTGCACAGCAAAGGAAACAGTGAACAAAACCAAAAGACAACTGACAGAATGGGAGAAGATATTTGCAAATGACATACCAGATAAAGGGCTAGTGTCCAAAATCTATAAAGAACTTAGCAAACTCAACACCCAAAGAACAAATAATCCAATCAAGAAATGGGCAGAGGACATGAACAGACATTTCTGCAAAGAAGACATCCAGATGGCCAACAGACACATGAAAACGTGCTCCATATCACTCGGCATCAGGGAAATACAAATCAACACCAGCATGAGATATCACCTCACACCAGTCAGAATGGCTAAAATGAACAAGTCAGGAAATGACAGATGCTGGCAAGGATGCGGAGAAAGGGGAACCCTCCTACACTGTTGGTGGGAATGCAAGCTGGTGCAACCACTCTGGAAAACAGCATGGAGGTTCCTCAAAATGTTGAAAATAGAACTACCCTATGACCCAGCAATTGCACTGCTGGGTATTTACCCTAAAGATACAAACGTAGTGATCCAAAGGGGCACGTGCACCCGAATGTTTATAGCAGCAATGTCTACAATAGCCAAACTATGGAAAGAACCTAGATGTCCATCAACAGACGAATGGATAAAGAAGAACTGGTATATATACACAATGGAATACTATGCAGCCATCAAAAGAAATGAAATCTTGCCATTTGCGATGACGTGCTTGGAACTAGAGGGTATCATGCTTAGCGAAATAAGTCAATCGGAGAAAGACAACTATCATATGATCTCCCTGATATGAGGGAGAGGAGATGCAACATGGGGGGTTGAGGGGGTAGGAGAAGAGTAAATGAAACAAGATGGGATTGGGACGGAGACAAACCATAAGTGACTCTTAATCTAACAAAATAAACTAAGGGTTTATGGGGGGAGGGTGGTTGGGAGGGGGGGTGTGGGATTATGGATATTGGGGAGGGTATGTGCTATGGTGAGTGCTGTGAAGTGTGTAATCTGGCAATTCACAGACCTGTACCCCTGGGGATAAAAATATATTATATGTTTATAAAAAATAAAATTTAAAAAAATTTTCTGTTTTCTAAACTTACTATGAGGAATATGTATTTCTTCTATAAGCAGCATGAACAATAAGCTTTAAAATAAAGTATGTCTGGTGATGGTTGCAGAGCAATGAATACAGTTAATACCACTGAATTACACAG